>NW_008795127.1:5663311-5667163 GCF_000699145.1 Aptenodytes forsteri | reverse complement strand
GTATCGAAAGCCTTGGAGAAATCCAGGTAGACAATGTCCACCGCTCACCCCACATCAAGCGAGCAGGTTACTTTGTCGTAGAAGGTGACCAGGTTCATCAAGCACGATTTGCCCTTGGTGAATCCATACTGGCTTTTCCCAATCAGGTGCTTCATTTGACTTGTGATAGCCCCCAGGAGGATTCATTCCATAACTTTCCCAGAGACTAAAGTAAGACTGATGGGCCTATAATTTCCTGGATCCTCCTTTAAGCCCTTCTTGTAGATGGGGATGACATTAGCCTTCTTCCAGTCTTCTGGGACGTCCCCCGATCTCCACGACTTCTCAAAGAAGTGTATTGGTCTATTGGCATGTATCTTAAGTGATTCAAAAATCTAGCTGAAACTGTTCAGTTATAGCAACATCAGTTTTTTGAGCAGTGAATGCATTGTGCTCTCATGCAGAACTCATGCTCACTTGGCTGTGAGAGAGAAAATTACAAGTTCATTATCTGATACAGCAGCTTTGTTTTCCAGAGTAATTTAAAGTCTGTACATCTCCCAAGAAGTGAAAATGGAACTTTTCCTGAATTTAATGAACTGTTTTGATAGTAAAAATGTTCTGGAAGAAACACATTTTTATTCAGGTCTTTACAGTGAATCTTGAGTCTACAAAAAGTTAAAGGAATGTATTTTAAACTGAGCTTAGGGAGACATTTTCAGCTGGTTTTTGTCATTAGATCTGTAGTCACTTTTTCTAAGAATGAAAAATGCATAGGCCTTTAGAAATTTGATTTCAGGTTAATTTCGGAAGTTAATTTCATAAGGTAAAAATTTAGACTTCATGATATGTTCATGTTTTTATGAGAACACTGTTATTTTGGTAAGCACATAAAATTTTTCTTCTCTACTGTAGATATTAATTGAATTTCCATTTTCCGCAATGTGAGTTATTGAGTTATCCACTATAAAGAACCTGAATTTTTAATATTCGATCCAGAAATTAATGCTAAGTATGGGTGTTTAAACAGCTGTTTCTTAACACTTTTAAATCGTAGTTTTTTCATTAAAGCTTCCTAAACATTTGTACGGTCTTGATTTAGCATTCAGCAGTGAACTTCTGCTTTAGTCTTATCAATTGAACTTTTTTTATTTAGATCAAAATTATGTGCTGGTGTCTATGAATAGTCTTTCCTTAAACTACTCAGAAATAGATCTGAAACTACAAGGTAATTATTTTATGTTAAAAGGATTAAGGGCTTTATCTATCACTAGAGATTGTCTACCTCCTGTTGAATCACAGAATCCATTCATTAATTTAGCACCATGCTATGTCCTTTGTCTTCTAATGAATGACTTACCAGGGAAGGTAGTATTCTGATGAAAGGAACTCCTGCTCAAGGAACTTCGTAATACTTCTGTCTCTTAACGTACGAGTAATTGCAAGTATGCAAGAACTTCATCTGGATGGTTGACAGAGGAAAAAGGAAAGCTTTGTGAAAGGTTTTGTTGTTTGAAAATGTTGAAGTACTAGTCACAGAGAAGAATGCTAAATTTAATGGTTCTGTCATATTTTTGTGGTTTTTTTTTTTTGTCCCAAGAAATAGAAATTGCTAGGAAACTCTGACAATAAAGTGATCAATAAAAGGATGACATAATAGAATAAAACTATGGAGAATAAATGTCAGATGGCAAAGAATGTATGAGTAACTATTAGTAATAAAATGACAATGAAATAATGTTTTACTGAAAGAAAAAGGAAGAGGATTGCTTGCATATGATGAAAGGAGAGCAGGAAAAATCAACAGTCTGAATTTCCATCCAAGCTTTTGCGATTAGGTAGTTATGTCATCTGAACCCTTCTGTATTACAATTTGTCATTTCTAGCAAAGGAGAGAATTGTGAATTTTCCTTTATATGAAGTAGGATTTTTATTAATTTGGATTTTTTTTTGTGGCAATTCATGCAGAGCAGTGCTCTGCTTTGGAACCTTTCCTTTCTTGTCTTATAGTAGATTGTCCATTAAATTCACTAGATCATGTTGCTACCGTTATCCATGTAAAGTGCTGTAGATATTTGTTATTGTCTTTGATAGGTATTGTTAATGCACGTCTGTTCAGGGAGGCAGGTTGACTGATATTTTGAATAAAAAAAGAAAGCTCACCATTAATTTCTTCATCCTGAGAACAATTTGACCTTGAAATCGAAGTGAGCTTTCACTAATTTCAAGTGAAGTAACGAAACAAGGTACTACTTTCTAATATCCTTGTAGAAAAAGGAAATTTGCTATCTTACCTTCTCCACTTGAGAAAGAGTCATTGCTAAGACTACCCCTAATATTAAAGCATCATCTGGAGACTTGAGGTATTTGAATTCAATTGTTAGATGTGTAACTGGTGTCCTGTGTAACTCTGCCCAATCTTCTTTTATTACTTGTCCATTTTATAAAATAGAAAGGTTCGTACTTCCCTTTGTTCCTTTTTCTTTTCATTGTCAAGAAAAGGAAGCATTAAACAGATAAATTGCTTTTTTTGTTTTTGAGGTATGGCAGCACAAATTCTTTTTAATTCTTTTTGGAAAAAGTAACAGTCTTTTTTTGGTATGTGCTCTGTGCTATGTAATCCTTCTGTAAATACAGCAGCTTTAGAAGCCTTCATTTAAAAAAAAAAAAAAAAAGGGAAAAAAAAAGCCTACTTGAAAAGCCCATGTTTCGGCCAGTTCAGCTCTCTAATGTAAATGACTTTGATATTTTAATGCATTTCTTAGTAGCATGCAGTAAGTGTCAAATTTAGCTAATTTAGTTTTGAAAAAAAAAAAGTGCTGTAAGTGCTCATGATAGGTTTTATCAATCTGCAAAAGCACTGTTAAACCTATAATTGAAAGAATTCATGAAATTTTATTCTGTATTTTATGAAATTTCATGAAAGCAGAGGAAATTGAATGTACAATAAAAGTCCATCAAATATGCAGGGCTTCACATGGTCAAACAAAACCAACTTCCCCTTATGTCTGTTGAAGCACTATCTGTGATTTTTTTAACAATAACATATTTGAAAAGAAAAGCCTGAAGGTCCAGGGTGTTTTTGGTTTTTTTTCCCGTATAATTTTTGACACTTTTATGAATGACTTTCCTGTTGTGCCATGTTAAAAATTACCTTTTAAGGAAATGTAGGAAGAAGAATACATCTAGATGGTTGGCTGCTTTATGAATGAATGTGTAATATTACATACATACTGTAATAACAGTTGCTTCAAAATACTTAAAACAGCAGTCCAAAGAATAATTGATTTTTGTCATCACTTCTGTATACCGCTTGGGTTGTAAATAAAAATGTATGTGAACTAATAAATTGAAGGAAATTCTGAACCTCTGTAAAACCAGTTTCCAGGATGCCAAGGACCTGCTGGTAGTGTAGATTCCTTTAGTAATATTCTGCAATTCTTTTAATAGAGGAGGATGGATGACAAGTGTTCTGTCCTCTCCTTCCCTCTTTATGAAGATTGTAGGCTTCACAGTATTGAAACAAGGACCTGGGTTAAATAATGAAGATAACATTGATGAAAAAAGGTAAGAGAAAATAAGAGCTCAGTACAAGGGTTACAGCCCTTTTCGGAAAGGTCTCTTGTCCTGGTTTCGGCTGGGATAGAGTTAATTTTCTTCCTAGTAGCTGGTACAGTGCTGTGTTTTGGATTTAGGATGAGAATAATGTTGATAACACACCGATGTTTTAGTTGTTGCTAGGTAGTGTTTACACTAGTCAAGGACTTTTCAGCTTCCCATGCTCTACCGACTGAGAAGGCTGGGGGTGCACAAGAAGCTGGGAGGGGGCACAGCCAGGACAGCTGACCCAAACTGGCCAAAGGGACATTCCAT
>NW_008795127.1:5656090-5663116 GCF_000699145.1 Aptenodytes forsteri | reverse complement strand
GAGGGGGAGTGAGCAAGTGGCTGTGTGGTGCTCAGTTGCCGGCTGAGGTTAAACCGCGACACCTCTTTTTGGCAACAGGTTTTTTTAAAGTTAATTTCTCTCATTTACCCTTGCTGCTCTTGGTTGGATATGGAATCACTAAGCAAATACTAGAGGAGGCCATCTGGTCCTCAGCTTTTTTTCTCTATCCCACTTCAAACTCTTCACTGCGTACGTTCAGCAAGCCAACACAATGTTATAATTATACACTTTTTGCCCACCTGTCTTCTGAGATAATCTTTTGTATGGATTTAATGTAAGTTTAATGCATTTAAAACTGAAGTTACAGAATTATTAAATCAAATTTTTGAGTCAGATCTTTCTTACACCACAGTTATGGCTTTGTTGGAGTTCAGTTTTAACAAATACTATTTTTTTTTTTCCTGCTCATCTGTTTGAAGTGGAAAAAATAATGTGCAGAATGTAAACTTTGACAATATCAGAATCTTTCATACAGTCTTGAAAAAGTATTGATGCAAGGATGCTTATTTTTCTATTTCTACTCAACTCTAGCCATAGTGCTCATTTTCTTTTAGAACATTGTTTACATGTAGTATAAGCCCCTTATTGGAATCTCTTTGGGCTACATAGTATATCATCTCTTGATTAGCCAATTCAATTATATGAAGTTGATTACAGTGGGTTTTTTTGCCATAATGGAGAATTCATGTACCAAGATAAGCCCAATGAATTTTGACTATATATCTGCCATGGGTCAAATATGGTTATCTTCCTGATAAGCATATGGATGAAAGAGGAGGGAAATACTTGTATTTCTACCAACTATCTGTCTTGTCTAGAGGACTGCTGCCAGATATGTGAACAAGAAAATTAAAATGATGCTTGGAAAGTAGGAAGCAGTATATTTTCCAAATTAAAAAAAAATAAAAATGCTGATGTAGGACTGAAAACTGATTGTCTATCCAAATCCCAAATCTTACCCACTATCTCATCCTGCCTTTCAAAGTGACCAAACTAGCTTGCCACCTCCTTTCTAACCATTATTATTTCTCAGAGCTAGGAATAGAATCTAGGCTTCCTGGCTATCAATAGTCTCTTGTTGATGGCAAAGAAAGGAGAGGAAAAAAAAAAAAAAGAATAAAGAGAAATGTTTCATTTCCTCTGGAGGCTGGGCTATGTAGAAGTGGCTAGTTACAACTTGTATTGCTCAATAGCATATAACGTATTGAGAAGATTTTTTGATCCAGGGCATTCATACTGAGGTCAAGACATTCAAGACTTCTCAGTTATGGAGTTAGAATTATGATTTGATGGTGTGGAATTCACTCAATGCAAGATAAAAGAACATGGGTTTTTTTGTTTTCATCACATGATTTTTGGGACAGTTCATTGGTTGATGCTCTTAACACAATTTATGGATATAGAGTATACAACAGATTTCAAGACTAGAACTGTCTGATTAGCAAAAAGCGGTAAGGGTTGAGCTTTTAATTGTGAATTTGAGTGATACCCAAAATGGCAGCTGTCCCATATGCATAAATGTCCATTGTAAACATAATATACATTTTCCCCTTCTTTACATACCAGTATTGATGGAAAGTATACCACGCTTGTCCTAGTGTAAGGTAGGCTTTCACATGAGCAGCTGCAGTTGCTGCGGGGTGTACCTGATTTCCAGATATCCATGAGTGGTGTTTTAGAAAGATAGTAACAGTTTTAGAAGATACAGTAACAGTCAAACTCATCTCCACATGGTCAGTGGCATCATATTTTCTAATTGCATGAGTTTATTTTACTGTAATTAATTTCTCAATCAAAGGTTAATACTGGTGTTATTGTAATTCGTATTATAGAATACAAATATTATAATAAGTGTCTCAGCATTCTTCAAAAGTTTGATGTAATGTCAGGAATAGCTTTTCTCTTTAATTCCCCTGCAGGTGTACATTTTTATGAATTTCTTATTCACTTAGAAATATTGCTGCACTCCAGTGCTGAATTTTTATTTAAATGAATAACAGTAGTTATTGTGTCTTTATGTTCACAAGAGGGTGTTATGTTTGCACAGATTCTTATGAGTATAAATAAGATGAGCAGAAAGATGTGTGTGCTCTCTTCCAATTTCATATTGCCTATATTTTCCGTCATTTCCATTATTTTCAAGTTTGGGATAGATGTCAAGTCTTGTTTCAGTACAAATAACTGCTGTATATAGTGTGCCTCCAGAAGTCATAAGGTAGTCATATAAACAGCCATAAGCAATAGCAGAAAGTCATTCTGACCTGTAAGCTGTGTTACAGACAGCTTAGAGAAAGTTTCTGTGCTTCACTGATGAATATTTTTGGGAATGCACCTATTACAGTCCTGTCTCAAAAACTATGGTTGGAGGGCAGATATCCATGAGTTAGTATTATACAAAAAAATTCTCAGATGGATGCTCAATGCATCCCCTCTTAAACAGAAGTGCACCTTTGCATTTATGTTGTTAGAAGGTATATGCTAGACTGTTTCAAATTTTCCTTTGTGAATGTTTTAGTATTCATAGCTGTATTGAGCTGGCTGAGCATTTCAGGAAACTGATTCTGAAATAAGGTGAAAAAATTCTCCAAACCTCTCAATGTTCAGTTTATGCTATGATCTGTTTTACTGTTGTCTCATGTCAAGGGCTGCTGTTGGTTCCTTTTCCTTTGCATTTCCAATATCTTCCTGGTTGGATTTTTGGATACATTCCAAATGCATATTATTTAACTTATCACTGTGTATTCCCGGTTGTTGATTTCCCTCTTTCCCTGGTAACTTCACATGCTGAGCAACTGTGTCTGTGTGTCTTGCAGCCACCCTTGCTAAGGGGCAGGCAGCCAGCTTACACTCGACTGCAGTGAAAATAATTCCTCCTCTGAATTTCTTTGTCCATAAAAATACAGCCATCATTTTAAAAGAACCTTTAGGTAGCATGTGCACCAAGATTAGAGAGTTATTTCTTTCAGGTTCAGCTGTTTGAGTGCGTGGACTGTGTATATTTAACTCTGAAAAATGGATTAAAGTCTTCAGTCTTGCACACTTACAGACTGATGGGAAGATGTGCAAATTGTTGCTGCAGCAGTATGAGGACTATAAAATTACAATGCAAAACTTAAAATACACAATTTGTAAAATTTGTACAATTTGATACTTTAGGTGAAGGCTTCTAATTCTTTAAAATTTGTGGGGCCACAAATTACATTAGCAGATCGCTTCTGAACTCTTGTAGGAAACTTTTGAAATCCATATTTTCATAAATTTATAATCAAACCATTTTTGCTGGAAAGTATTGTGTATTGTAAGACTAATGACAATACATATCGCTCTAAAAGTTTATTATTAACAGGACACTGTATTCTATCTGCCAAAGAGTTACTTATTTAATTCTCTAAAGTCATACAACAAAATGTAAACGGGTTGGTCCAGGTCATTGCCTCCAATACTCTGTTCATTTTGGTGATGGTAATTATCTAGAAACCAGTGAAGTTATCAAAATAGTGCAGTGTGAACAGATCTAACGTATTGTACAGTTATGTAGGCTACCATTTTATTCTTAGGAGTTTCTCAGGGAAAAGCAGCATCACTTTTACATTAAGGTTACTGGCTGCTGAAATGGTCTCCTGGTGATACGGACAGAGTTAGACATCCTGTGTTTTGCAGGCTGAACCTGACCTGTTAGAAAAAATCCATATGGTTCCACTGGAACTATCTCTGTTAGTCTTTCTTGTGGCTCCTATGACTGTACAATACTGTGGTCAGATGTCTTTGTACTGTTGAAAAGCACGTACTGCCACATGAAAGGTATACTGGATCACATAACAAATACTTGAAATAAATTAACCTAAACTTGCTGTTTACAAAAACTTACCAAATTGTGTAGCACAGAGTGGTATTAATTTTTCAGTATATGACAATAATATATATTTTAGGTATGTGCAGTAGATACATTGTTTCAGGTAGGTATGTATTATAATGTTCTTTCAAAAATGGATGACAAAACTAGTGTGCAGTTTCCATAACTGGTTTATGTAAAGAATCCACTTTTCAAGGAAAATTAATCCTGTGCTTCAATCTTGGACTTCTGAGAACAACTGTCTAAATTAAAAGAAATATTCTTTATGGCCTCCCCAACTTGGTGTGTCTGAGAATGTCTGCTGTCTTAGGTGTAGTCAGCTACATTATACTTAGCATTTAAGGTAGATATGAAATGGAAATAAACCAATTACCATCTTTCCCTCATATTTCAGGTTGGCTTCTTTTGCATTCAGGGTATATCCTTGTCCTTTCCTTGCTTTAGTCCCTCTAGTCATCCCTTTCTCCTTTTAAAACTGTATAAACATTTTAGTTTCTTAACCATTTTCTCTTGGGTTAATTTTTCAAAAACGGTGAGTAGTTTTCTAAGAGTTCTCCTATTTTTTTTTAATTACTATGTAGAAAGGGGAAATTTAGACCACTGAGAACATTGCTCGGTAGTATGTCTGTGTACCTTCCAGAGAGAGATGGCCTAACAGTTACCCACATAACACTACGTGTTTGACAGGGAGAGAAGTTGTGCACCATACAGACAGACAGCAAAAAGCAGCACTTTCTAGTGAGGGTTCCCAAGGAAGCCTTAATAAAATGGGTGTGGGGTGTTTTTTTCATTTGTCTGATTTTCTCTTACCTGCTACATGTCCCTGCATAGTCTCAGTTATTGGATGCTCGTTCTTAATAAGCAAATTAAGGAATAGTCCAATCGGTAGGTTACTCCTGTGGTAACTAAAGTAACTTAAGTGGAACTGGAGGTATGTAATGAGTGCGTCTTAGGTTTCTGTGATAGATAATGGCATTTCCAAGTTCAGGTTACTTCATCCTCTAGATAATTAGATCTTTTAATACATTTGCCATCTCAGCAGATACTCGTCTTCATGTATCTAGTAGTCATCCTGACCTATCATTTCTCCTTGAAATTCCCCTATGTACTCAGAATAAATTCTTTCCTAAATTTATGGTAGGGAATGCAATTATTCTATAATAGCTGTTGCTTGTTGCATTGGCTTTAAATGACTTCAGAAAAGTATCTTTTCATTATTTGGACTGTTCTTATTGGCTGTCTTCCTTTTGTTCTTGTTCTCCCTTTCTGTGTAATTCTCTTGGGGAGCAGTTTAGTATCCATGTTGTCCTTCGACATTTGTATATAAAACCTGTAAATAAGGAAAAAGCATAATAGTAGGTCAGTCTCTTATAACCTGTTTTTTCCCTCGGATAGGGATTTTGCAGATTTTTCATTATTTGGACTGTTCTTATTGGCTGTCTTCCTTTTGTTCTTGTTCTCCCTTTCTGTGTAATTCTCTTGGGGAGCAGTTTAGTATCCATGTTGTCCTTCGACATTTGTATATAAAACCTGTAAATAAGGAAAAAGCATAATAGTAGGTCAGTCTCTTATAACCTGTTTTTTCCCTCGGATAGGGATTTTGCAGATTTTTGACATTTCTAGAACTAATTTTCAACTCTTCTAGTATAGTTTTCCATTGTCTTTTTTCCCTGTTTTTTCTTTTGTTTTTCAAGGTATAGCTTGTCTTCCAAATACTCTGAATTTTTAAAAAACAGAGTCACCAGCTGCAGTCTGAAGTCATCACAGAAAAAGTTACTTTTTTCTTCCTGTGACTACATTCATATTCTGCTTAACCAAAAAGTCTACTTACTTCCTTTCTGTATCCCAACTTGTGGGTTTTTGTGTTTGGATTGCTTTCTATCATTTAGTTCCCCTTTCTTTTAGTTTTTGTTATTATCTTAGCTTTTTTGTTTTCTCTAGAAATGGAATATTCACATATTTTGAGGGACACTTGATGCCTGCTCAACTCAGAGAGCAAACGCCATCCTGGAACGTTTATGGCTGCCCTGGGGAAAGTTACTCATGTATTTTCTGCCAAAAATTGTTCTCTAGGTCTGTTCAAAGTCAAATTTCAGACTGCCTCCATTCATTTCCTGTATTATGTTGTATTTCTCTTCCCTTTAGAGTGCATTATTTTTCTTCCATTCTGTTTCTTCATGTTGTAACTCCCAGCGGTTCTACTTTTTTCTTCATATGATGTTTTTCCTTCGTATGTTTTTCATCATCATACTTCTTGCTTAGTGTCACATTTTTATGATTATCTAGATATTATTCCTTATAGCCTTTGGTTTCATCTTTCCCATGTTTTTTCTGGAATATTTTCAACATTTTCTTGAGAATTTTGATCTTTTTTCTTTTTTCCTTTTCTTCTTTTCAATATTCTGCTTTTCTTGGTATGTACAGATGGATTTTAAAAGTCATTCCCACAATCCGTTTTGTATCTGTTGTTCTAAGGTAGATTGTCACATTTTGCTTTCCTTTAAGGAGAGAACTGAATGAAATAACAAGGTAGGATGAGTCAAATTTTGATGTATCTGAAGAGATCTGTATTGTTTGGATTTTTTTCTTTTTTTCTTTCCCCCAGAATCTCGGTATCATGCCTCTGGATTTGTTTGGGATGAGGGAGGAGGGCATGTCTGTAATCATTATGTTATCTGGAGACAGATGTGGAAAGGAATCAAGCCTTTGATTACATTATTTGGTACTCAGCTATGCATACTTAGCTGTGCTAAGGCACATATATATATATATATATACACTAAGGCATATATATATACACTAGCATACATAGCCATGCTAAGGCACATGGAGGACAGGGAGGTGATTCGAGACAGCCAGCATGGCTTCACCAAGGGCAAGTCCTGCCTGACTAACCTAGTGGCCTTCTATGATGGAGTGGCTGCATCAGTGGACATGGGAAGGGCTACAGATGTCGTCTATCTGGACCTCTGTAAGGCCTTTGACACAGTCCCCCACAACATCCTTCTCTCTAAACTGGAGAGGTATGGATTTGATGGGTGGACTGTCCGGTGGGTGAGGAATTGGTTAGATGGTCACATCCAGAGGCCACTGGTCAACGGTTCAATGTCCAGATGGAGATTGGTGACAAGTGGCGTCCCACAGGGGTCCGT
>NW_008795127.1:5637991-5655250 GCF_000699145.1 Aptenodytes forsteri | reverse complement strand
GCAGGGGGGTTGGACTAGATGACCTTTAGAGGTCCCTTCCAACCCAAACTATTCTATGATTCTATCCTACGATTCTCTCTCTTTTCTCACCCTCTGATTTGTATGATCTATTCTGAAATTAGAGGCCATGTGCACATTATTGCTGGTATGTATGCAAACTGTCCTGTCAGTCAGGACCCAAATGGGCTCAGTTTACAGTATTCAAAAAAGAGTAGCTCACATTAATGTCGTTCTTCCTCCTGGTTTCCGTCAGTGGATGTCTGCCACTATTTGAATTTCTCCTCATTGCTGAGTTGGCACTGAATGTTGCATTGGGTCTTACTTCAGTTATTTGTTTCTGCCTCACATCAGCTTTCCTTCAATGTTCATACCCCTTGCAAGTGCAGATGAACTTAAGGATTCCTTTTTTTTTTAATTTATGGGCTTTTAAGGAGTCAACTTTCCCTAAAATCAAAACATCTGTTTGCTTCTAGGTTGATCAAATCATCATCTTAGAAAGCTAGCTTGCGGCTTGCACTGCAGAAAGAAATACTCAAAATCTGCTTTCCATTTGCTGTCTGGTGTGATGCAAGTTTTCTCTGTGAAAATTCCTAGTAATACTAATCTGATTGTTAGCATATACTTAAGCGTCATGTGCTCTCCTGGTGTTTCCAAACACTGCAAAGAAAGAAAAAGGATAAATTGTTTAAAGTACCACTATTACTATTTCTAACTGTGATAGTAAAGGGCCTTGTAGCTTTACAGATACTCGACACAGATTGTTAACCTGAAAGATATTTATTAATTCTGTTGGACCTGGCGTTTCTAATCATGATATAAAGTGAAGAAGTTCTCAGAGATTCAGCACAATTCTGTTTCTCTGTGACCTGTATCCTTTTGTCTTTGAGATTTATTGTGTTCTTTGTTTTTAGCTTGAAGGTCTTCATTGTGACTCATAGGTCTTTAGTTTGTATTTCTTCCCTGAAAATTCAAAATCGGCTGCATGAATTAGCTCTATAAACTCTTTTTTCTTTGCTACACTTGGAGAAGAAAAATAACTGGGATGACATTGTGTGAAATGGTATCAAAACAAACATGATCTCTGTTAGATGCTTTTATTTTTCTCTCTTCAGTCCTTATTGAAATTCCCTGATATGCACAAGGCTAGTAATGGATTCTGATCTCATGATCACTCTCTGCACTAATCTATAAAAGGGGTGATTCTCATTCATTAAGCTCTAATCATTGCCTCTCATGTTATCCATCTATTGACAGGAGCCCTCATGGAAGTGATTTTTGTCCTGTTGCTGTGTTCTGTTGAGTGAAAATGGTTCAGATGATACCTCTTTCCAGAACAGCAAACTGTGCACCATATTGTGATAAGCAGAAGAAATCTTTTTTTTTCCCTTCCTTCCTGAGCAGCGGTGAAAAACTACCTTGTGCTTTGAGTATTTTATAACATCAGATCAGCTAGGATCTCAATATAAGTTGGATAAGAATGGCTTAACTCATTCAGGCTGAGTTCACCTATTCCCGATATTTTTTTTCTCAAACAGCATCTGCAAATGGATGCCTAGGGAGGGGAAGCATTACCCCCTCACCAACGCATAATCTCCCACCCTTCATCTGTTTTCAGCTCTGGTTTTCTTGAGTCTAATGTTTTCCACTAATGGATCTCTCTGTGAGGAATGCTCGGTCATGATGAATTCAGCAATCCTAGATCTTGCACCTCTCTTCCTATGCTTTACAGAATGAGGCTGTTAAGGAATCTACATCTGTAGTTACAACTGTATCTGGAGAGGATTGACCTGGCCCCAAACTGAGACTATCTTATCAGATGTAAATTCTGCTTTTGTGTGCCTTCTGTTGCAGGAATGTGTTCTTAATCCAGAGATTGGTAAAACCATGCATGAAATAGTTTGTTTAGTTTTTATGTTCATTCAGCATCCTCTCAGATGCTAACACAAAGAAACTGAATTTCAAATCTTAGAAGCTTGGCTGAGAAGCTCAGGCAAGTCTTATGGCTCACGCTTTGTCATTTTACTACTCTTTGTCTTTGCCAAGTATTTTGGTGTCAAAGAAAGTTAGTGCTTTTCTTCTACCATCTAGGATAGGACTGTCCATTAGACATCCCTCTGAATTTACTGAATGGAGTTACTGTTCAAAACACCTTACAGCTACCTTGCTCCATAGCTAATTTGTCCTTTTACAAGAACCTGTTCTGGCAGGAAGTAGATTTTTCTTTTTTTCCTCTCTCTTAGCCTTGAGTACTGAATGATGTGAAACTGCCAAATCAGTCTGGACTCAAACTTACGTTTTACCATGCAGAAATTTGATTGCAATGATGACTTTACCACCTCTGTTGAGGAGGTTTGTTCACATCTTTAGAATACTTGCTTTCACATCTTAATCAGTGTTGCATTGAAGTATATTCTTCACAGAAAATATATTCTTCACAGAGGGCCAGCATTCCTAAGAGTAGGGTTCTCCTTTTTCCACTATACACTGCACCAAGACTCTACCAAAATATTGGCCCCTCTACTTAAGATGCAAAAGAGCCCATTCTCTTGCTGAAGGACATATTTATTTCAGGATAATTGGGTTGATATTTGGACCTTTTATTGATGATGTTCTTAGACTGTGAACACAGTCTTTCAGCTTTCTGGGACTGAGAGTAAATAAGTAAGATTGAGCTGGGAGTAAATTTGTGGTCATTTGGCCTTTGAATTGGGCACTACCCTTTTGTCTTGAAACAGATTGAAAATTGCAAAACTGGACTGTATTTTACAACTGTAAAAATGATAAAGGTATGTTTGGTTCTTTCTATGCAATATACTGACGTACAGATAGCTGATACGTCATGTCAGACTTAGCCAGTTTTTCAGATGGTGTAAGTTTTATACTGTACATGCTCCGAGCAGGGATTCTTCCCTCCTGTGGATAACTGTCCTTCTGCAAGTCATGCAGTTTCTGAATTAGTGAAAGATCAGAGCTGTACATTCTTTTTTTTTTTTTCCCCCCTTAACTTTTTCCCAAGAAACATGAGGTATGGACATGTTATCCGTAATCTAGTAGTTTGCGTAGTGAAAGGACAAGCAGTGAGGGCCACAAGATGCAGCAAGAAGGAAATTTTCACCGGATATTGAAGGAAAAAAAAAAATATAATGAAGAGGATGCCCAGAGAGGTTGCAGAATCTCCATCCTTGGAGACTTTCAAAACTCTACTGGACTCAGCAGCCCAGTGTAACTTCTGAAGTTAGCCATGATTTGAGGAGAAGGTTGAATGGGATGACCTCTGGAGATCCCTTCCTACCACATTTTTTACTGTGACTATATAATAAATAGGATAATCTTGGTTCTCAAGGAAAGATTGAGCTACTTATACTCATTTTCAATAATGGGTACTTTATGCAAAGAGGAAATTTTGTTTTAGAAGTACTACAGATAAGATAGGTCTTATTTTTCAACGTTGCAACTATATGACTAAAATTAATTCTTCTCACAACTTAAATGAAAGTCATTACTTACCACAAAAAGTTTTAATGAGAATAACTGAATAAAAAATTTATGCATTTGAAAAGCATGATATATTCTGAAACATTAAATACTGATATATTGACTTTTTTTGAAGAAGGAGTAATGCCCTCCCTCAGCCTGCTCATGATGCTGTTTCTATTGCAGGACAGGGTGCTGCTTTGCCACAAGGGCTCGTTGCTGCCTCAGTGTTCAATTTGTCATCCACTAGGACCCCCAGATCCTTTTCTTTCCAGCTGGTGGTCCCCTAGGGTATGCTGGTGCATGGGGCTTTTCCTCCCCGGATTTAGAAGTGTGCATTTCCCATTGTTAAACTTGAGATTTCTGTCAGCCCATTTCTCCAACCTGTCGAACTTCTTCTGATGGGCAGCACAGTCATCTGGTCTATCAACTACTCCTCTGAGTTTTGTATCACCTGCAGTTTTAATTCCCTAACTTCAAGATTTTCTGTAGCAAGTACCAGGTTTTAAAAAAATGTATTTTGACTACTTGGGTAATACAGCTTCTTGGACTATGTATGAAACATAGCACTTTAAAGACCATAATACTAAACTTATGCTTATTTTTCTTGATTCTGAATTTACCATTTCTGCTTGCATGGCTCTTATCCATCTTTTTAAAGACTTCTATAATATAGTCCTGGGTTACTGTGGATATGGGGGAAAAATAATCAGATAATAAGAATATAAGGAGACAGGTTATAATATTTCATAATGTGTAGTCCTGTGAAGTGTATGTGTGTTTAGAACACTGCAGTTTGTGTCCATCAGAACGTTAGTACTCCAACAGTTGATTAAACCTAATTAGCAGATGTGCTCTAATGATGAAAATCCTAATGACTGCATTCCCTGAACAGATTATCTGCAATACGCTTCTTAATTTTACATGGACTTTTCATTTGCTTGTAAACTGAGAAGAGGCCATTTTCATGTCACACTTACAACTGTGTACAAGTACTTTCTAGAGGCCATTTTCATGTCACACTTACAACTGTGTACAAGTGTACTTTCTAGACACAGTATCACAGTACAGTTATTCATTAGAAATTCCGTATATATGCAATGGATATATGAACAGTGCATTGGATCTGTGTGTGCTCAGTGAGTGTACTTGGGATTCCTGGTTGTATGTAGTAGTTCTGAAAGGTCCAAAATGTAAACAAATACAGAAATTCCTCAATCTACCTGGACCAAATTTCCAGGAAAAAACATTTTTGGAGAAACGTCAGTGTTTTGTGGGTTTTGTCCTGTTAAGTGCACAACTGCATACTTTAATAGGTAACCATGAATGAAACGGAGCAGAAAGGGCCTCATAGGAGTGATATAAATATTTTTGGGGAAAAAAAAGATTAAGCTTAATGTGGTCAATTGGTAAAGAAATGACAGTTGTCACTTGCGAGGTAATCGCCTGCCATCTGTTCTGAAGCTTTATAAAATAAAAAAAATAGATTACCGTGAACAAGCAGCAAGATGATCTTTGTTTTGCCTGTATTTATTGCATGCCAAAATTTCTGGGTTTTAAAGGCACAGTGACAGTTCATTTTAGTGTTTAGGATGGACTGTGTGAGGGCACGAGATAGTACTTTCAGTGGTAGTCCTTCGAATGTCGAATGAACTTGTGATGCAGGTCAACCCAGTATAAAACCTGACAGCTTTTGAAGTACATTAGCAGTTTTTCTTGAAAAATTGAACTAAAACCATGATCATATAACAGTAGTTTACATTATTAACAACACCACAAAATACAGTTTTATGTTTTGAATGGGAGAACCTTGTCCTGGTTCCCAAATCGTAATTTAACTCTGAACTTGCCTTAGTAACAAAAATGAACTTTCATTATTTTGAAGAAGTAGCTCTCTATATTATACTTCTAGTAAAGATGAAAGCTTGGAGTAGAGAAAAACGTATGGAATAGGCCTTATTCCCCCACAGGAAAGATGCTATCTGAGGCATAGAACACAAAATATCATTCCATGTGTAAAATCTCCACCATGACAACAGATCAAATGAAACACTAAGAATAGTACAAATAAGAAGGTCCAACTTAAAGTTCATGGCACTCATTGTTAAAATTGTAGAAGCAATAAGTATCAAGAACATAATGATTTTTGAAAAGCATTGTAATTGAATCTACATTACATTTTGATAGAAGGGATGGTGCTGTGGTGAGTGGTAGGTTCCCCAAGTCATTAGATCTTGAAGTAGCTAAGGATAAGGAATGCTAGTTTCACATGACTGTTTTGAATGAGATGATTCTAGCAGTCTTTTTTCAGTCTAATATATTGGTCATCTTCCATCAGTCATTTCGAGAGAGACAAGTAGGTTTATACATGACATGGGTTACTTCCTGTGATTAAAAACTAATGGGGCAGTAGTTCTGTATGTTGAACTCACCTGCCTGATTGCTCTGTGTGACTGGGAACAAAGTATGAAGGTCACTTTTACAAGATGGTCCTGGAATACTGTGGCAATGGAGGAGGGGGAGGGAAATAATGGCAGCTGTTTGAAAGTGAATGCCAATTCTAAGCTGTTGTGGAGAGGGCGAGTGTGATTTCTGAATAATTAGCTGATGGTATTATTGCATATGCACATAGTACTGGCATGGTTGAGACCATTGATAGGGTATTATAGACAGTTCTGATATCAGTGTCGAAGAATGTTTGACAAATAATGAAGTATTTGGGAAAGAGTTACAACAAATATTTGTAATCTGCCTGGAAGGGAAAGGCTTGAATATAGTCCTTGGCTAAAACCAAACATTAAGGATGGCCTTGACCACAATCTAAAACTACTTATATGAAGAAAGTTCGATTAAGAAAGGTGTCTCTCATCTATCAGAGTATTTTATATTTAGTTTGATAGCTGAAAGCTGAAGCTTAGGCAAAGTGAGGTAAGAGATCAGGTGCAAATTTTGTATTGTAAGATACTTCATTAACTTCTGGTTAATTTACTTGCGGATTTAATTTATTTTGGGTTTTTTTTGTCATTTAGATTTAGCGATTGTAATGCTTCTTTTTGGCTTAAGCTAGGACAACTACCTATAATCAACACAATTTCTGTAACTGATTTTTGTTTTGCAGTTTATTTTGTATGCTGTGTTGTCTTTCTGTATGCCACATACTTGTATCAACAAAGCATAACTGCATTGCAGAGTGACAAACTAGATACACTGCTATCTTGTTAATCATTGGGGTTTGGGTATTTGAAAGTTGTTTGGATACAGTTTGTTAGAACATTAGCTGAATGTTTTTATCAGAGTACTCAGCACTGAAACTAAGTGTTGACAATCTAAATACCATTTGTAGATCTCAAAGTCAGACCAGATGAATAATGCAAGTCATGCTTTCATAGCTGTTGAATTTTCCACAACCTGAGGAAATCAACAGCATGCTGATGTCTAATCAATCAATTAATTTATAAAGTTTTCATCACAAGCCTCAGAGTTGGAATTAAGTTGTTTTTTTTTTTTTTAAGTTAATGTAATTTCTCCAAAACCAGTGCAGTTTTTCATTTCTTTAGAACATTTCAACAATGTTTTGTCCTCTCTGCTCCTCACTCCTCCTCTGTCCCCTGGATGACTTGAATGTGCTAGTATTATGTGAAAGTAACATTTGCTGTTAGGACAAGATTACTTGCATATATGCAACCATCGGTATTCAATTCAGTGGTATATCTTATCTATCTTACCGTCTCTGCTTGTCAAAAGAGGTCTAATGAATTACCTGAAGTAAATGTATTGGATTAAGTAGTTTTAGAAATTGCATTTACATTATCACCAGTTTCAACAAGAGATCTCATACCTGTATCATGGGAACACCACTTGAATGTTGTTGCTAACTTCCTCGATGATCTTAGGCTGCTTTATATGCTAGTGTTTGAGCCAGAATATGAAAACAAGGCTGTCCACTTGCTGAGGGTGGGTAGATTTCATGCTTAATTTCACACAATGATTAGAACAGCATTATTTTAATCAATTACCTGAGGAAGTGATCAGGTTTAGGCTGGAGGGATGATACCAAGTTCTGGAGACTGTATCCAGACAGTATTTAGTAGTAAGGTCCCTGTCATGAGAACTAACAGATGGAATTATTACAAGAAAAGAAATTGGCAGGTAAACTGAAATCAATTTTTTCCATACCATTAATTTGGGGAGAAATGCTTTAGGGTTTGCAGAAGTTTAATAAATATGCATAAGGTGGTATTTTGTGTTCCACATCCTTTACATTTATACTGGCTTATTAAAGATTTAATTAAGTTTTCTAAAAAGGGAGAGGATGCAGTCTTGCAAAAAAATGTAGATGACAGTGTGGGTTCACAATAATTAGGGCTTCAGGGATAAAATAAAGGATCTCTACAGTTAATGAATATTAAAGAAGCGGCTGCTTTGAAAACTTACAAAAATGACAGCGTTTTACTTGCCACATCTGTCTTCTGTTTGTATTCTCGCCCTGGTCCTTCAGTATTTGTGACAAATGACATACTATTTACTTCTCCAACTATGGATAGTAAACAAAAGTTACAGAAGATATTTTACTTCACTCTTTTTGTGTGTAAGCAAATTTTTTTTACCAACTTCCTACTCTTCGTTATCCTGCAGTGTCTTTCTTTGTTGTCCATTCATTTCAATCTTAAAAACAAGTAATCTGGATGAAATTTATTAACATTTTCCTATTGAAACAGCACTTCGCAGAGCATTGCAAAGACTCCTGTTCTTTTAAATCCCTTAAGTCTGTTTTGTTGTCAAGATTCTAAAACCTTGACAGTGGTTTGACAATAAATGTGGCAAAGGAACTGTGGACCATGTTAACCCATGGTCTTTATTGGTCTCTTGTATTCTGTGTGCAGACATACATAAATAAGCAAATGAGATCTGCTTTGTCTTCCTTGATTTGTAGCTTCCAAACTCTTGGGGACAAGAACTGTCTCTGTTATGTTCTTCTCCAGTACCTTGCACAATTAAATTCTGCTCCTGACTAGGATTTCTTAGCACTCTGATTATATAAATAACAACAATACTGAAATAATAGTCCGTTGCACAAAATTAATTAAGAGCATAAATGAAACCAACAATATTATGTTGGTTGTACCAACATAATATGTATGTACCCTGGACAACATAATTTGGTCTATAAATTCTTTATCAATGTAATATCAGAGAAGAAGAAATACATTGTTCTGAGGTTTAAAAGGTGTGTTCAATTGTGAGTTCAATACAGCTGCCATGGATTCTTTTACAGGCTTTTGTTTAAGGCCTTGAATGTAACTTCTTGCTTTTTTAAGCTTTATAGCACATATTAAAGTATACTATTCAACCATATGCTGTGGGTGTAGCAGAAGCTTGCATTCTTTATGCTTATACCCTCTCGAACATTTTCCAGGTCTGCTTTCCTCCCTCTATTGTTGTTGATCCTGTGTTACTTTTAGAATATCTCCTGGATATCTTCTGGATCTCCTCTTCCTAGAAGAAGAAATTCCATGGCTTTTTGAATCTTTCTTTTCCATTCTCTGTGCTCCACTTAAAATTCTGGTGGCCCGATCTGCTGGCAGTAAGTCAGTAGTCCTTTCTTCTCATTCATTTCCGTGGGAAAAGTGGGTACTTTCATGTCAGTGAGTGATGGAAAAGGGGAAAAGAGAAAAAGGAGCTGTTAAAGGTAGTATGGACTGTGAGGAAAGATCAGTAGGTAATGGAGCTTGTTCTAAGTGGTTTCTACAGTTGATTCAGGAACTGAATTCTCTCCAGGACAACTTTCCTTTAAAACCCACAGCCTCTGTGAAAACATCAGCTTGCCTCTCATGCATAGCTTTTTGCATTAATGTTTTTAAAATATACCTTTTCCTGAAATTTTTTGTGTTCGTTGAAATTTGCAGTTTTAATTGTCTGAACACTGTTTTATTTGCATCCTGCTACTTCTCCCTGCCAGTCTGTTTAAATGCCGTTTAGAAGTAGCAGGAGAGTAAATTTTCCTCTTGTGTTAACTGTATCTTTAAGTGGAAACTTAAAAAAGTTATGTGGCTCAAACAGGGTATTTGTTTTTGTATAAATATGAAGTTTTATTTTAGTGTTACAGATTCCAGTAACTTATCCTGAAGACAGAACTGTGTATATGCAATGTGACTTAGTCACACTATGATTACTTCTCCCCACCCCCTTTTACAAAGAGCTGGTAAAAAGCCATCTGGCCCACAAGCCCTCTCTGTTCTATTTTATGGGATCTTTAAATACTTGCATTTCTGTACTTTTATTTGTCTTTTGAACCATATGTTTGCATAGTTTTTGGCAAAGCAGTATTTTTTCAGAAAAATGTTAAGTGTCTCTTCTCACCTTGTACCACAAAACATTAAATTATTGGATATTTGGCCAAGCCCAATGAGCCAAGCTAACAATGTGTCAGTTAGGCAATCAGATGATTTCGGTCAAGTCAGAATCCTATTTGGATTGTGCGTATAAAGCAACCCATTTGTATGGCTGATTAATATTCATCCAGTTTGTCCTGCGTATGTAACTCTGTGTGTGTATATAGTGCAGAATATTTAACTACATTATTTTTAATTTTTGTATTTATTGTGTCCTATATACATTTCATAATTTTATACATTTTATAAATGTTTTCATTATTACAATTATATTGTTTTGCAGAGTAAATTCAATTCAGTTGAACTACGTTCTTGGAGTGGGAGATAAGTACTTATGTACCAGGAAAGAAAATTGGAAAGTAATGCCTCATGTACTTATTTTTAAATGTGATTCAGACCTAAAAGTTTATAGCAAATCATGTGGTGTTCTTGTAAAAGGATAGGTTTCTGTCAAACGGAGATAAAGTTTATTCTCCGTCTTTGTGTCTGTAGGGATTAGGACAGTAATTGCATGTAATTTCTGGTGATGCTTTCTCCTCCCTGTGGTCACTGATGTATTATTTCACTGAAAATATGTGGGGAGGAGTTGAAGTGTCTGCAGTGGATTTCTTAAATCTGAATGTAATTCCTATTACTTTATGTTTCATCTCTAGACTTGTCAGAATAAGAGTTTTTTTTCCATAATTGTTTTCTTGTAAATGTAGAGGGAGAAAAATTGTGTAAGTTGAGAATTTTATTTAGGGATGTGCACATACATAATGCTAATATTGATCTCCCCCTTTTCCCCCCCAAAAAAAAAGGGGGGAAGGAATTTTTGTCACAATGCATAGTACGGTTCTGTAGGAAATGTATTTTTTTAGTATCCAGTTCATGAAATATGAAACCCTGACTCCCTTGAACAACATGGAGTGTAAATTGTGCTAGACTAAAATTGGAATGAGCTGATAAGCGGTATCTACTTTTTCTCTGACATCTTTTTAAGAGTGTAAGAAGTTTCAATGATGAAAATCTCCCTCACTGACTATATTTAAAGTGGTGCAACCAATGTGAATGTTCCTGATCAGCATTTTTCCTTGTAATGAGGTGATTTATTGTTTGTTCTTGCATATTCAATGGATATTCACAACATATTGATAAATATGTTGATAAACATATTGATGAGCTTTGCATTTATTTATCAGATCTTATAATTGTTTTTAGGCCTCTGTAATCTTCCTCTCAATAGCAATTATTGTTAATCTATCAAAAGTATCACCCTCTTACTCCCCTCCTGCTTCCTAAAGTAGAGTAAGATTATCAAAGATTTTTTTCTCACTTGATCTTTGACTAGTTGGTTAACTCACCTCTTAGGTCATCTTTGTAAATGAGTTTGTAATGTTAAATTGACAAATGAATAGATCAGAACTGTTCTGTGCTTTTTGGTCGGTTACTGCTTCAGTTTTCACAGGTTTTCCGTCCAATAGGAAGGTATGACTGTTCTATCTTAGAGCATTGTGCTATTGTAAAAAATAATAATGGCAACGTATCCTATCTTTTAACTAAAATTATTTGTTTTCATTTTCTGTCTGGATCTGTTGGATAGCTAACTTTGCTAGTTCATTATCATGTAAATGGTGCAGCATTTGTAGGGGAGCTAGGGAAGTGGCTGTCTTAGGTTCGCATGGGAGAAAGTGCAGTACTGAAGACGTTCTCAATCATAAAAGCAAACTTTTTGTAGGGAAACTGTTTCTGCAGATTCCTCAGGCTATAAAATAAGGTTTCTGAGGTGTATTTTTTTTTCCCCATGCTGGTTTTAAAAACTAGTTTGAATGGGAGTTGAAAGTGGGGTGCTGGAAGGTGGTGTGGTTAACTACTGTGCTAATATTGACCTTAAAGAATGCAGATTTCAAAACTAGAATATTTAAATGTGAGATAATAAGTTGACTTAGCTGTAGTATATCTTTTCAGCTAGCTGCGAACCAAGAGAAGACAAGAAGCTGCATAAATTTTATTCACATACGAATGGATGTGTTCTTTAAAGATAATGCAGCTTTTGAATTCAGTAATTTTTCAGTGTTTATCCTTTCTGGAGTTATTTTAAATACAAAGATAGCATTTTCTACCTCAGGATGTCCCTGCAATGCAAATGATGAGGGCTGGGAGAATATATACTAGGATATATAATATGTTTGCTGAGTTCCCGCAATGTTTTGTAGGAGTCCACTATTGGATGTGGACTAGGCTGACTGTTGGCCTGAGCTGGTACAGCCTCTGTTATGTCCTTACAGTGATTGACTTGGGAACTGCATAGGACTTCAGAATATATCTGAGTGCATTTAGGTAATCAGAAACAGTGACATCTCTTCTTCAGCTGAAAAAAAAAATTAGGGAAAGTGCTTCACAGAATTATCCTTCTAATTGCTTTGAAAGCAAATCTCTAGGATAGGTCTGTGGAACATCAAATTTTACAGTCATGCTTCCTTTCTCCTTTTATATTTTTCATTATTGTATGTCAACAAACTCCTTAAAATCAACCACAAAGAACAAACTGCCAAATAATTTTTTTCTTTCCCTTTCTTCTCTATCTTTAAACACCCTACACTTCAAAAGCATAAGTATTCTTTCTATTTTCCTTAACTTTAGATGCAGAATAATCACCAGTCTGTATTGGGTCTGTTACGGCATTGAAGCTTAATATTTCTTGGCTTGTTTAGGTCTTGAAATTGGCATTTTCCTCTTTAGCAAAAGAATAATCTAGTATTTTTTGTGGAAAATCTGCAGTTATTTTTAACCTTGATAACTCCAGACTTAGCAGACGTAAGAGCTATCATTTTTGTGTAGTGAGAATAGTAATGACATTTTATGTAATATTTATTTATTTTCTACCATGTTTGTACATTGGAGGCTTAATCCTATGGGTACTTGGATTTATGGGTAAAACATGAAGAACACCTGGAATTTTAAGGAAGAAGTGCAACTCGTATCTGTGGTAGGTAGTTAGAAGATGTTTCAGTGTCTTTGGTAATAATAATACTAGCTTTTTCTACTCTAAAGATTGATAACTGCTTTGCCTGCAACTTTTTGATTATAATCTCTTAAATTCTTAATTTGCACAGACTAGTTTGTGCATAGTTAGATATCTTATTTCAGAAACTACCTAATTGGCTTGTCACAAGATAGAAAGTGTTTATTGCTTATCACCACCACAACTTTCCTCTGCCATTAGTCTTCTAATTCGCTTACTATTCAGTTGCTGTGAAGAAGCAGATGAGAAATTTAATTCTATTTTTTAATTTCCCAGTGTGCTAATCAGCAAGGTAACCTTTCTTGTTAATAGTAAAGGTGCCAATAAGGAATAGGTACTTGAGAATCCTCTCGGTAATACCAAAAAGGCAAATCCATGTATGTGGCCTCTAGATCAACTTAACTGGTCTTGCTATGCTTGTCTGGAGCAACTTATTCATAAGAACTCTGCCAATTTGTTGATTTAGTTAAAGGTTACTTAACTTCCTCGAAAGTTCTTTTGTGTTATATACCCTCATTTTAACTGTCTGTTATATAATAACAAAGAAAGGTAAAATACTGTTATATTCCTTGATGGAGCAATTAAAAAAAAAAAAAAATCATTCATTATTCTTAAGGGAATTCTGTCAAAATTATTTCAGTATGTTTGATTGAGGTCTCATTGTTTTCCTGTTCAAGCAGTTATATTTCTGATTACTAAACAGTGCTTAAGTGCCCTTATAACAATTTAATTTCTGCCCTTTTGTTCCTCTTCATTCCGATGTGTTTTCACTCATTTATGGAACCAAAGCATCTCTGATTTTTCTTGTATTTACTAAGCATTTCAAATTGTAAATGGTTGTTGAATTAATTTGTTCTTAGCATTCTTTGTTTTAATAGGACATGCTTCTGCCCCTTCCCAGTCTTCCTTTATAATCTAATTCACTGTAAAGTCTTGATGCTTTTTCCATAGCTCGCAGTTCATAAGCTTTTTTTTTTAAATAAAACTTGTTTTCATTGTAGCAGTTTAGTCATCTATTCTGTACTTTCAGTGACTGAAAATACAGCAGCTGTATTTTAACCTGGTGTTTGAAATAACTTAGCAAATTGAAGAAGAGGAAGAAAGTTCTTTTTTTAACATTACTCATAGTTTGGTTGTCTGGCTTGATTGCTGGGTAATTCCTCAGTGGTAGCACCGTACTTCAGGGCTTTGAGGGATTAGTCTCTATGTAGTGATTCCACAGTGAAGAGAGCTCAGCTATCAATGGCTTTGTAAAATGCCTCTCTAGAATCCTTGTTTACAGAGAGCGAAAAGATCCAGATGCCATTTAAGTTCTTTAAATTTTCGCAAAGAAAATCCATTAATACCCAAACTTCTGTTGCTCTTTTGGCTTTTTGCCCCTTTCAAATTGTGATTTGTTGCCAGCATTCCACCAAAGGCAAAGCAACCTCAAATCTCTAAAGTGATTTACCTCTGTGTGGTGTTACCATCATCATTACTATATCAACTTTCAACATAAAATCTTGTCGTTCCACAAATATGCAGAGGAATGTGCAGGTTAAGGTGTGGGTGGCGGGAGGAGGAGTGGCAGTACACTTAATTCAACAGCACTGTGTACCTGTCGCTAGGAAAGGAAGGGTCTTTCCAGTAATGTAGATTTCTGAATTACTTTGTCATGAAACAGGTAACAAATAAACTTTGAACAAAAGGGCAATTTTGTTGGTGTCTATGCTTGTTCAAATCCCCTTTCCTCTAGATGCTACATGCTCTGTAGAGTAGAACTTGCTTTACACTAATGAAGAACAAAAAAATAGGGTTGGACTATTGTTCAGTAAAGTGATGTCTTGTCATGCACATCCTTCAAATATCATGCTTTCCACCTAATGTTCTGAAATTTAAAATGTTCTGAGGAAGGGCTGGGAGAGCTGGGACTGTTTATCCTAGAGAAGAGGAGGCTCAGGAGGGATCTTACCAATGTATATAAAAACCTGAAGGGTAAAGTGTAAAGGAGACAGAGCCAGACTCTTTTCATTGCTGCCCAGTGACAGGACCAGAGGCAATGGGCTCAAACTGAAACACAGGAGGTTCTGTCTGAACATCAGGAAACACTTTTTCACTGCAAAGATGACTGAGCACTGGCAAGGGTTGCCCAGAGAGGTTGTGGAGTCTCCCTCCTTGGAAATACTCAAAAGCTATCTGGACACGGTCCTGGGCCACCAGTTCTAGGTGGCCCTGCTTGAGCCGGGGGGTTGGACTAGATGACCTCCAGAGCTCCCTTCCAACCTCAACCCTTCTGTGATTTTGTGAAATTGCTCTGGAGTTGTAAACTGAACCTACAACCAGACTAGATAAGAAATGCAGATTGTTTTCTTCATGTTCAGACTTGAAGTCAGTATTCTGATTGCCTGTATTGTATCCCAAAGAAACAGCAAATTCAGGTTAACGTTGACTCTTTTATTTTCTTCCAGTCTTTCTCTTATGGATACAGCAAGTATTATAGGACAAATTATTCTGCAGAGTGTTTTGGTTTGTTGTTTTTTTTTTTTTTTAAAGGATCATACCATGTAAGTTATTTGCATTTCTCCCTGGGCAGCATCTCCTTATTCTATATAAAGTACATGAGCTACCTTCTCTGATATGTACAAAACTATTTAGTATATGAGCAATCTGATCCTGGATTAGTGGGTTCTTATGGCTTGCTTTGTAATGCTATTTTTTTAATAGATCTCTTATTTTAAAGAGATTCAGCTTAACAAAATAATTTGCAATAAAGTTGACAGGGAACAGTTGGTTACGTAGCACTGTTTGGAGAAATGTTCAATTTATCTTCATAAATAGTGCTTGAGAGTAGTCGAACAGGAATATAATTCAAGAAAGAGACCTCACTTTCATGTTTTCAAAGACACTTCGGACACTAGCCTTAGAAAACAACAGAAAAATGACATTTGGGAGAACAAAGGAGAAATGGCTTGTGTCTTTCTGTACTGTTGAGCCTTTGCTTTTAGTAGAGAAATGCCATTTCTTCAAATGATCTAGATAGTTTAAATAAGGCTACCTGCTGATTTCAGCAAACACTAAGAAAGTGAAGGGAAAAGAACGGGATCAAAAATTACTTCATTTATAAAAATAAGCACAATGTTAATAATGTGTCCGAGAAGTCAGTATTCTTTGTAGCAAGGGAGAGGTACACAAAGTATATAATAGTTCTTGAATGGCTTTCAGTAGTTAATTCATAATTCTCCACTGTAAATTCAGCCAGACTGCTGAATACTGTGAGTATTGCAGCAAGCTGAACTTAATAAAAAAATCTTGGGGGATGTGTGAAAGAATTTCTGAAACTCAGAATGGCAATATAAATAGCAATTAGTTTAAAAAGCTGTCTTAGCTAAGTTTAGTCTTACCTAAAACTCAGAAATATTTGAAAATGGCAAGCTGAATGAATATATTAATGTCACACATGCCTTGATAATCTGTAGCTGTGAGATGTGTTCCTTGATTTAGAAAGTTTTTATTTGTGAAATAATAATTGTGCATAGAATTAACTTGAAGTATCTGCTTAAAAATCATAAACTTAGCACTCTAAAAGGTATGGTCATATCCAGTTCCCAGGAATCTGAAGGTTCTGAATACTGAAAAAATATACAGTCATTTAGAATTAGGAGGTTGATCATCATCTTATTGAATTATCTGTGCAGAATGGTGTTAGTTTTTAACTTTTTTATTTTTTGCATAATTTTTACATTTTGCTAAGGATTTTTTCCCATCTTTTAATCAAGAATTTTTGCAATATTTTTGCTAGGTCACCCTGAAGTGTTTTCCACTGAGAATAAATGGAAAGTTTTTAGCCTTTCTGTATAACGGGTACTCTTGGAATTATCCTGGTTGTCCTATATTATACTCTCCTGAGACTAATACCCTTTCAGTGTAAAGGTGACCTAAGCAAAATGTACTTTGAGGTTTAGCTGATGCTCTTGTTGTAGTATCTTTTCTCTAATTCATAATTCTTCCTTTTGATATTTCTCATGTTTTTAATTACTTCCATGCTTGTAAAAAAATACTAAAATAAAATAGTAAAAAAACCCAGGAAAAAAGCCTATAGATAGTATAAGGCATCTTACTTAGGTTTATTTCTGAAAACTCTTAAATGGTTTAACTTGTGTTTGTTTAATGCAGTACAGTAGGGATTCTCTTTCCTGAAGTAAACTGTGTGCTTGTTTACAGTACTAGAGTCCAACTCTGTAATTGATATTGTTGACTTTACAGACTTTATTTAAATAAAGTGAACTGTATGAATACTTACATTCATTAAAAAATAAAATCTGTGACTGTAGAGGTTTAACCTGGCAGGCAGCTAAACACCACACAGCCGTTCACTCACTCCCCCCCCCCCCCCCCCAGTGGGGTGGGGGG
>NW_008795127.1:5625397-5637896 GCF_000699145.1 Aptenodytes forsteri | reverse complement strand
TTATATACTGAGCATGACGTCCCATGGTATGGAATATCCCCTTGGCCAGTTTGGGTCAGCTGTCCTGGCTGTGCTCCCTCCCAGCTTCTCGCTGGCAGGGCATGAGAAGCTGAAAAGTCCTTGACTAGTGTAAGCACTGCCTAGCAATGACTAAAACATCGGTGTGTTTTCAACATTATTCTCATGCTAAATCCAAAACACAGCACTGTACCAGCTACTAGGAAGAAAATTAACTCTATCACAGTTGAAACCAGGACAGTGACAAATTGTGAAGATTTTGGAAAGTATTAATTACAAAACCTGATGATTTTCCTATATTTTGAAAGAAATTGTCAATTTTGGATTGTACTCCATGGAAATTAAGGATCTTTTCTAAATCAACTGGATAAAATACATCCATGTAAACCATTACACAGGTTACTTTCTATCTTGCATTTTCTACAGTGGGAAAAAAATACTGATGTTACTACTTTCTTGTGTAGTGATCAGAAAATGACAGCTCCGTGTAACAGGAAATCAACCAGATTTTTCTTAAATTGCTAATAGAGCAACTTATGGGCTAAAATAAAAAAACTCAGTACTTTTATTTCTCTGTTCATTTACCTATTCAGCCTTAAAAGGAGATTTTTAGGCTTAATACCACAAAATGTAGGCTATTTTGCACAAGGATGAAAATCGGTCTCTGATTCCAAGAAGCAAATCCTCAGTCACAGTTAAATGATTTCAAGTCAATGGAGCATAATATCAAGTCAGTCATACTGTGCCAGCTTACATGGCTTCTCAATTATGTTCAGGCAATGGCTTTTTGTAAATAAATAAATAAATAAATATCTGAAAGGGAAAGAAGTATTCTGACAAATTTCTGTATGTATTAGTGGTTAGTAATATTTGCATTAAGTCTTTTTTTTTTTTTTTTTAAATTAAAAAACAGCCTTTGAAATATCATGGAAAGCTGCAGGAAACATCTGCAGTACTGATACAGCCATTCTCAATAGAAGAATAAGTTTATGACCTTATGACTTATAGAACAGATTGTACTGTGCTTCCGATGCCTCCAGAATTTGATGTAAATGTTGCTAATTTCTGCTGCAGAAAAGTATGTTGCTCACTGGAATATCTAGATACTTAATCCTGGAGTTCTTCATCAGACCTAGGATTTCTTGTGTTGTGAATCAAGAAATTGCATTTAACAAAGTTAAATTACATTTAACAAAGTTTGTAAATTTGACATGACCCATGGTTTCTACTCCTGATTATAGACAAGTTCAAAATAGGGAATAAATATTTTGGATAAAGCTACTGATGCTGCATGTCTTAATTTAAAGAGGAATAAACTTTGATAAAAGTGAAATATGTTTTAATTTTTTGCCAGGTTCCAGAATAACCTAGGAAGTGTTGGAGAGAAGAGTGAAGGTCTAGATGGATCAAAGAAATTACTCTTCTTTAGCACCTTCAATTCCATGAGCCGTGTGAGGTCTTGTTTAGAAGGCTTGTGCAGGAAAGTAGTCATCTATCTTCTCACTTTTTAGTGTGTAGGGAATGCCATAAGTACATGAAGTTACCTGAGTATATGCCAGTATTGTTTGTCAAGGTTTACGAATGATAAAACTATTTTTGATATGTTCAAAGTTACTGATATATTGGTAGTGTAAATCACATTTATATGCAGGCATCAGGTGAACAAGGGGCAACAGAGGAATGAATGACTGTACATTTAAGTAGGCTATAACAATGCTTTGAATGTTAATTCCATTGTCTTTCTGCCATTAATGTAATGGGGTCAGTAATTACGTATCTGTGAAAGTTTATCAGACACATTTTTAGAGGAGTTAACTATTCTTACAACATACTGCTGAAATGCATTTATTAGTACAGTTAGTTTGTCTATACTATTATTCTTAGTGTAACTGTAGACTAAAAAAGACGACTGTTAAAACAAATTGGAATTTAAGCTACATACATCATATTGAGAGACTTATGAGATACTTTACATGCCTTATCAGTGCAACCTTGTTCTTTTACAATGAGTGTTGTCCTGAAATAATTACCTACAAAGCTAACATTTTTGGGGGATTTGATGCACCTAAGTGAACAAAGCAGAGTCTTCATCAAGGGTGGTCATTCAGTCTACATTAGCTGGTTTTGCTAAGATACACATAAAGGAAACATGGAAGTCAAGCCACCTCAATTTTTTTTTTTGTCATCGTAATTTAAGAAATACTCAACAAAATCTGTAGTTAATTTATCTCCAGTAGCAAATATAGTATCAAATCATTAATTAGAAACTGCTTGCTTTATTTCTTCCACTACAGAAACTGTGAAATTTGAGCTACTGGACTGAATTTGAATTTTTCATCAGGAAAGGGGAATGGCTTGGTAATAACCAATGCCTCAGCCTTACTAGTAGTCAACAGTAGATTTGAGTCCCTGCCTAATTTTTTTGAGGACTTTTCCTAGTACCAGTACCTTGTCTTACAGATCTTGAACCCCACCTTTCTAGATCTGAGGTCTTCCATGTTCACATGTCTAGTAGTATTCAGGTGGCAGCCTCTTACATCAGAAAGAGCTGAGACTTCTGAAACCTGAAACAAGCGAATTGGTAGAGCCAGTGTGTTTCAAATTAAAGGAGGCTAGTTTGGACACTGAAGCATTGAGTAGTATCCTTGGGACTTTGTTGTTTGCTTTTTTTAATAGTCCTTTATGCCGTAAGTTACCTGTGTGATGTTCTGACTGAAGGCAAAGTAAATGAAAGGAGGTCTAAAGAATACATTTACTGAAAATGTATTTTGAATTATGTAAACCCATCGGAAATACGTTTATATGATAAAGACAATCTGATAAAACTTTTGTGAGAACCAAGGAGAAACTTCCCTTTGCCATACTCCAGCTATTTTGCTATGATGTATGTTTCCCAGATCAACAAATCTGAATCAGCAAGTATTTAAATCTTAAATATTTTTTTTGTTTTAAAAATAAGAGGTTTGTCTTGAAAATGTCAGTGGTATCCATTGGACAGACAGAGCAAGCAGCATTTAGGAAAATCTGGGTGGTTATTTGGGGTTTTTTCGTTTTGTTTTTTTTTTCCCCAGAGAGAGACTTTTTTTTTGGGCCAAAAGAAATTTAGAATATGTGGCCAAGGAAGATTAATAGTCAAGTGAGGCAAAATGTGTGTATACAGGGTGGCTGTTACTGTTGTTTATGCTTTGTCTTGTAGGCACTGTGTCTTGGGAGAGTGAATAAATAAAGCTGTGTTTTGAGTAGCTAATCTGCTGGTCACAGATTACGAAAGGGAAGGCTTGTAGATGCCAAGCTCTATTGGGTTAAGAAGCAGAGAGGAGATATGGGGGATCACTGGGAAGCAATCCCTAATAGGGAATTGCTTCAGGTGCAGACGCCAGAAGCTGGGCCTGCCAGCATCTTCTGTTTCATAACTGGTCACAGTTTGCCTACGTTTTTGACAGGCGGCATAGTTGTTTCATCACATCACTGGAAACTGAGATCTATAATAAATGAAATTTAACTTTATTCTTTTGCTTTGTTCTTGATTCAATGATATGGACCACTGCAAATGGAAAAATCTTTTGCTAGCCATAGGGACAAAAGCGGAATTATTTAGAATTGCTGTCCCAAGCAGCTTATTTCAGTGGGGACTGCTCATCTGCTTAACAGGATTGAGGCCAAAATACCAATGACTCTGCCCCTACTCCAGCAACAAAAATAATTTTCACAGGTGATCTCTTTATGGAGAAATCCCTGTCCTAAATAAAGAACTGCTTTCCTTGTTGCGTCAGAAAATTCCTGGATTCTGGATTTTCTCATTTATGTTTTTAAGGGTTATTTAGTTTTGAAAAAATGCTGTTGTGCCATATATTTTCACTTGTTACAAAATAGTGTAGGAACAGCAAGTAATATTATAGTTCTGTTTGTTTTACAGATATTAGCATTCATGTTGTTTCTGCACATAGATCATACATATTCTTTTATTCTGCTTGGAGCATCAGCTAATAAAAATAAATAAATGATACACGGCTGCCTCTTCACCCATTGATTTAAATGTTCTCTATGGTTTTGTCAGTAGACTGTTACCTGTTGACCCTTTTGTAGTTATTTGCACTGTCAGAACTGCAATTTTCTTCGTAAAAGAAGAATTTCCCTTCTCAGATTTATGCTTGTGGGTTGGTTGTTTTTTTTTTCCAGTGTGTCAACTAAAACAGTCCCCTTGAGTTACCACCATAAAGCTAGTAAATGCTCAGAGGAGTTCTGTAAATAAACGGGTTTAAACAAATGTAGGGTCCTTACTTGTATAGACTGTGGAAAGGAGCAGAAAATTAGCAGTCTAGAGTAAAAATGAGATAGTGTGTCTCATTTTCTGGACATGAGTAACATTTGTTCATGTCTCTCAGTCATCACAGATGTGTTTTGTCTAGTGGGTCTGATTTAGCCATCCTCTCCTGTTTCCAGATTTTCTCTGGTAGAAAAGTTTCCCCAGGGGGTGGAAAGAGGCAAGTTAATACAAATTTTGCATATGTCTAGAATCCTAATGGGGATTCACTTTGGTGACAGTTTTATGTATGGTTTGTGTAGCTGCATGGTAACTGATAAAAGAAAAATACTGGAGGACATGTTCAGTTTCGCTACCTTAATGGCAAGAATAATTTGGGATAGATCATTATCTTTTCTAACAATGCTTTCCTGGGTATTAATAGATTATTATTTTTATTATTATTATTTCATTAGGGTAATAGGGAAAATTCTGCCTTTTGTTTCTAAACGTTTTCTGTCAATTTTTCTTCACTTTTCAACACTGTTCTTTTACACAGGAGAAAATTTTTGACTGGAGGTAGAGCTCATACTCACACCTTTATTCAACAATCTGTTTTTCTTTTTTATACACTTCTATCTTACAAACTTGTAATTTTCTTATAAAATTATCAAAGTTAGATTCTGAATTATGAAATCCATAAGGCCAGTCTGCTAGCTTGAGCATTTGTTTAAAATATACTTCCCCCCCCACCTTTTTAACAGACTGGTTAATTTTCTGAGTGTAGTGTCTGAAAAGTGAGTGCCTTTTTGATCCAAAGCTAAAGTAGACAGTTGTAACGTTGAAATGTGCCATATTTTCTGAATGCAGGTACTCAACTTCAACGTAAAATGCACAGCTAAAATGGAAACTCATTTAACACTAGATTTATTTCTTGGATTTCATTATTAAATGAGATGAGGAAAAGGTTGATAACTTACTCAGCAGCATATATTGTGCAAATGTTTTATAAATGACAAAACAAGATTAGACCTTCATCTATCTGTGAAGTGTTACACCAGGAAGCCATAAAATACAGGGCATTCCACAGACTTCATTGTGAATTCTAGACCTGTCAGTCCCAAGGTCTTTTCTATCAATTACTCTGCAAAAGGAGACTTTCTGGAATAAAGCGGACTAAAAAGTGGTAGAATATCTAAGTGCAGTCCATTACCTAAGAGAACTCTGGCCTGTACATGATGTATGTGATTATCTGCAATCTATTCAATGATAACTTTCTATTTGAAAAAAGTAGATTTCTTCAGAATCCAGTGAAGCAAGTAATAAAATTGTACCTAGTGACTTTTATACTCCTGAAGTACTAGCTTGATTACCTAGTGTAGTAAACATTAAGTTAGTTTAGTTACTGGCTTTTTACCTCGTGCATTTAGAAAAAGCAAAACAAAAGATAGAAGTGATTGAGAACATTATGATGAACTTCACAGTATTGCACAAGAGCTGTGTGAAGGTGATGTTGTACATGGCTGAATCTGCAAGAAACAAGGCAATTGTTTATTGGCAACAAGCTGCCAAGTAAAACTTTGTATGGGACTTCTTTGAGTAAGACTCTTCTGATATCACAGATTATTTTGTAGAAACAAATTATATAGCAGTAATAAAGCTGTTTATTTCTCCCTTGTTTTTTTTTTTTTGTCAAGATCATTTTTTTGCTTTAATACTCTTAATGATACTTCATTGGTTTCTATTTCTTTTCTCTGAATAAGGTCTATTCTGAAAAGTCTTGGGTTTTCTGTACCAAGTAGGATATTATGCATCCTTCCTGTGTTAATTTAAAAGTTGTGTCTTTTTATTAGTTCTCTTCGGTTTCTCTTTTTTGCTTCAGTTATTAAAGCTTTTGGAAATACAAATACACATCCTTTTTAGGTCCTTATGTTTTATTGCACATTACCAACTGGAGTGACTCATGCAAAACTAGTGAATCTTTTGAAATGAATAGAAAGATTTAATCCAGGCACTGCTAATCCAAGGAAATCTTACAAATGAATAGGCTTCATTTTTATGTAATCTGCTTTATCATTCTTTTTAAAGAAAAGAACTTACAAAATATCTTTTTGAAGCAAAACTACCGAAAAAATGTAGTATTAATTGATTCAGTGGTATTCTCATGATAAGCAGGGTTGTAATCTCTCCTTCACATTTGTGACTACAAATCTCAGCTAAATTCTGAGAATAGGAATGAAAACCTAAAAGATTTTTTTTTTAAAGGCTTTGTAGGGTCAAATAAATGTGGTGATCTCGAAACTTTTCATGATTTATGCTGATCAAAGCTTCTTTTGGACTCAAAACTTCTGATGACCAGCTGTGCTTTATAATGAACTCCAAGGGGCATCTTCTGCTAATTTTTAAGGTGGAAGATCTGACAGGCAAAATGTAATTTTCCTTTATCCTTGTAGTTTACACTTTCCTTTCCCTCATATATCTATCTCTGCTCTTATTTATAGCCTTACTGATTTGTCAAAATGTTACTAGATGAGCTAATTTTTCTATTTCATTCTGTTTTTTTAAAAATTCCTAGAAAAGCCACCTTGTCTCCTTGCTCAGTTGTTCCTGCACAGTATTTGAGTTTTGTCCTTGTCTTGCCTGTCTTCATGTTCTCCCTTCTCAGAGCATCCCCATTTCAATATGTTTTGTTAAGCTAGTTTATTCTTCCCTTCCACAGTGGACCCTCATCAGCATGTATACTCTTTCACTAACTCCTGCATATTTTATCAGAGATCTCCCACATTCCAGTTTTCTGAACTTTGCTTCTCTTTCGTTTGGTGCTCCTTCTTCACTTTCAGTCTCTGTTTCTGTCTGTCCCCCTCTCTGTCCTTTCCACCTTCTCTCAGCACTCAGCTTGTGTGCAAGCCGTAATATTCCAGTTTCCTCCTCTCTTTTTTTAGCTCTTACTTGATATAGGCAGCTTCCACAGTGTCCTTGAGCAGGGAACTGAAGACTTAAACCAGGACGGATTGTTGCATTGATCCTGATACGCTGTAGGTGTAGCAAGCCACCTAGAGCATGGTCAGTGCAACCTCACTGAAATTAGGTAACTTAGGAGACTAAAAAGTCTCTGCTGAACATGTGTGACATCAGGCTTACTTGATAAAAAAATCTAAATAGATTTTCATAGGAATAGTTAGATGAATGTATTTAAGTTGAGGGCCATCTTCTAATATGTCTTATAGCCTGCTTTTAAATCATTCTTGTGATGGAATGTTTTCATGCAAAAGAAAAGCCACACACAAGCAAATTTTTTTTTCTTATACACTTATAGTTCAAACAAAATATTTTGGGTATCTCAATCTTGAAAGCAACTAAAAATGTTGATCTCATAATGGCATGTGCCTAGATGGGTTTATAAGACAGTTCACTCCTGTCTGTAGCAAAATATAAAACTTATATTATTAAATTCAATATTATACGTATTGTTAAGGAAATTCTGAACATAATAATGGTTTCTCTCTTTTTGTAGCTACATTTTTCTTTCATCTTAATATTTGAGTGACTAACAATATCCTGCTGTGATTTTTACTAAATAGAATAAATATAACATAGTGCTGCATTTTCTAAAGCTTCCAATTTTTAATGAAAGTTAAATGATTGCTGTACTGGTATCTTATGTTTAGACAGTGAGCCTTACTCTACTCCTTTGCCTTCGGTAGCAACCTGTTTGATTTCATTTTATGTATCCTTTCTGTTTAAGACCACATTGAGTTACTTTTTTAATACTTAAAATCTACTTGTCTACATAGAAGACTAAATTGTGCTTTAAGCTTTATAGGGGTGCCCCCAACCTCCTGCTTAAGCTCTGAGGATGCAAAGGCAGAATGTAGGTATGAAGTGCTTGAACATTCCTCATCCTTGTCCTCAATTATAGAATCTTCTGGCTGAGAAGGTGGAACAGCTGATGGAGTGGAGCTCAAGGCGCTCTGTCATCCGCATGAACGGAGACAAATTCCGAAGATTTGTGAAGGCTCCACCTCGTAACTACTCTGTGATAGTGATGTTCACTGCACTCCAGCCACAGCGGCAGTGCTCTGTTTGCAGGTAATTTATACCTTAGTGATCTTTTTCATCTTCCTCACCACAGTTTTCAAGTGAATGTTTTAATCAATGTGCAATACACTGAGTAGGATTGTTCTTTGCATGGGATAGATGCTTACTATTTAACAGGCTCATGTGTTTGTTACAGCATCTTTTCAACTGCCTTTTAATCTATATGTCAAATTTTAGAAGTCTTCCTAGTTTTGGGTTTTATTAAATTACAGTTCAATAAAATGTACACAACTGAGGAAGACCTTCTCTTTAAGAAATCTGCTTTGCTTTGTTATCAGTCGACCCTGATCTTTCCAAAGACGTTTTGTGACAGAAGTGATTCATTACCATTTAATAATGACACTTCACTGATTTCTTCAGTTAAGAGATGTCCAAGGCTCTGATGCACATGTGAGTTACCCTGTGGTTTCACAGCTTTGGACAGTTCTTACATGCAAGCACCTTTTTCCACAAGGACATGCTTATTGTGGAATACTGTCTGGCACTGCACTTTGGTATGTTCTGCTGGCTCCTTTTAGAATATGTATTAGAGTGGCTCTGGTATTCTTCTAAGTTCAAGATCTTTCTCTGCAAGTTCCTAGTTCAATAAGTTAATCCAGAAATGACTAATGATAGACATGGAAATAGGGCCAAGGGACTGAAAGGTAGTCATGCACTTAATTACCTTACTAAATAAGAAAGTGAGCTAGTAAAACCTTCTTCAGACAAAATATGCCTTAGAAATTATTGTGTTTAGTAATAAATGGGATTATTGTGCAGGGAGTTCTATATACTATTTAAATAGGCACAAAATGCTCCGTAGAACTATGAAATACATAAGCTGTATATGAAGAAATATTATTTCTTGGTTTTAAATAGGTGCACTTTAAACAATATACAAAGTTGGTAAATGTAGTAGCTTGTTAGATTTCTTAGGTGTTAGAATGCGACATTTACAATAGAAACTTTAACTTGTGTACCTGTAGTCATATATGGTTTTTATTAGAAATTTTTTTATAGATTAATTTTTTGTCATTGAAGTCAATTGGTCAATTTTGAGGGAGAGTATATAAATTGCATTCCCATGAGTTCACCCTCCATATCTGAACCGTGAAGGTGAAGGAGTAGGTACAGAAGCTTTCCAACGTTCTTAAGTCAGAGGAATTTTTTCTTTAAAACTTCCAGCACTTGGTTGCTGTTATTTTTTCTTTGTGTTGCCAGAGTTCAACTTTAGGAGATCAAAAAGGAGTTGAAAGTTTACCATATTGTTTAAAATCATTCCTTATTTTCTTACCCAGTAGATAAAGCTACAGGAGATGCACTAAGTTCAGCTTTATAAGGGTCAGTGTGTTTGTCATTATAATGGCCATAGCGAATTCTTCCCCTGTGTTATGTACAGCTCTTTTGTAGGGCATGTGAAAACAACATAAATATTGCCATTATTAAGGAAGTTAATTTTGCTTACAACTGTATATTGTTTAAGGAAGTTAATTTTGCTTACAACTGTATATTGTTTACTGTACTGAAAAAGAGCTTATACGCTTCCTCCTGTAATATACCAGGCTAGCCATTTATGTACAGAAGCAACTGAAAATCTTTAAGCATAAAATGAAGGAAAAAATCAACGTACTGCTTTCAGCTGGGTTTGTTTAAATGAATGTGAAGTTGTGATCCACTTTTTCATGTGAAATAAAAGGAATTTAATGAGGTTGATAGTACTGCACATAAAACCATTATCAGGAAAATCGACATTTTCAAATCAATGGCTAATTAATGGACAGGAGCACTGAAAGGATATACAGAGCTGAAATGCATGCATTACTTTATTGTTAGCTATTCACTAGCTGCTTTGCCTAAAGGAAAAATAGATTTTTAACTTAATCTGTAATGTTCTGTGAGGATGCTTTTGTCCAAGATTTAAGTTAACTGTTACTCATAAAAATATTTTCAGAACAATTGCATACAAGAAAATCAAAGTCATATTTCAAATACAAAAAAGCACCTAGACTGAAATCTGTGACTTTGAATAACTTTGTCACAAGAATTAGTACTTCTTTTTTTCCCCCTATAAATTGAGCCTGGTTAGTTTATGCACCACAGGATTATCTAAAAAAAAAAAGGTTTTGTCTTTTCCCTTTGGTGGCTAGATTTGACATTTCAGTATTTTCTCTCTTCTAAATGTCCAGTTTATAAAGAACAGGGGGCGCAGTATTTTCAAAAGGGAAAAAAGGATGTTTGTGTGCTGCTGTTGCCTAGAGCTACATCAAATGCTAAGTATGAAAAACACAGCATTATACAAAAAAAGATAAATAGCAGGATGGGGAGCAATGGTAGGAAATGCAGTCCTCTTCTGGAGAAGAGCAGTGAAAGCTGATCATCATTGGAGCAGGCCATTGCAGATTTGCACATTTGAGGCCAGAAGAGATCATGTGTGTCCTATCTTGTTAAAGTAAACTATATTCTTTGTGTATCTGATTTTGCATTTGGTTATATTTAGAATCTTTGTTGTTAAAATGAGCCCCTGCTTACAGTAAAATCAGTATGACTTTTCTGGCAGGTTTTTTGAATGATTGTGCAACCGAAGATGGAGAGGTAGTTTCTTGCCTTCAGAAAGTTAGTGTCAGTTTTGGCACTCTTCAGAGTGAATGCAAAGTCAGTTTGGTGATCCAAGTTCTCTACTAGACGAAGGACTATTGTGCCTGTCCATTGCTGAAAAGTGCTGTAGTTTGGACATTGTCTAGAAGGTATGCAGGAAGGATTCCGCCCCCCCCCATCCTTTTTAACACCAGACAAGTTCCAAATTTTGGATAAAACTTGGTTGAGGTTATCTTAGCCAAGTCTTAAAATGCTTGGAGGCATGATACTTAAATATTTTTAAAAAGTCTTACCTATCCATATAGCAAGGACCTACATGTGGAAAGCTGACCAAATTTGTCTCAGAAAATCCAAGGCTTTTCTGTGTGCAGCAAGGAGGACATTGTAACATCAATCATGTAAATCAGTTAACAGTTAATGATTTGTGAAAGTATATGGAAATAATACCAATTTACTCTTAAAATGCCACATACAAAGAAGTCCCTGGGACTGCAGATATTTGGATGAAACTTTTGTACGCAAAAAATATCCTTTCAGTCAAAGGAGCTGATCTTTTTTTCAGTAAAACCAAAGCATATTGTGTGTTTTGTAGGTATTCTCTAGCAAAAGTTACTTAACCTAAGATCTTTTTTCCCAATGGAATGTGAAGGGTTTCTTTATCATTGCAGGAGATGAATACATAATCTTATGTATCATCTTGAGAAGGATCAATTAGAAGAATTTTTTGAATGCTTTGTTTGCCAATTTTGTGAAACTTACCTGTTCTTCCGATGCTAGGCTTGTTTGTTCCTGATATATGTCATATTGTTGTATTAAATGCTTTCCTTGTACTTAATTTTGCTTGATTTGCTTCTAATTTTTGACATTATCGCTTTTCAATATGTATTTTTAAAAGTTAGAAATCATATGTCTGCATTACTGATTGGAATTTATTCTGTGCCCAGAACAGATTAGGTTCATTTACAGGTGTTTCTAAAAGACAACTACCAGTTTGTCGTCTTTGAGATAGAGACTGGTTCTGTATTCATCTTAATGAAATATTTTCACAAACTGTGGACTGGAAAATATATCCCTAGGCTTTCTGAATCAATCCAGTCCTAACACGTGAAGGCTTCTGTAAACCAGCAGCTCTGTATACATGTTGGTAGTCCCTCTAGTCATGCCTCTAGAGTGTTTTTCAAGGAAATTCTGTCTTTATCCTAAAGCAGAATTTGGAGTACATTATTTCCATCTAGCTTTGTGGACAAGCAAGTTTCAATTTTCTGGTCCAAAAAACTATTGAAAGCCATCTGATGCCTTCACAACTGTGTAAGTGGTAGCATAACTGTCAGTTTTCCTGTTGACACAATTGTTTAGGTTCAAAGTGCCATAGCTGGTATTGAGAGATTAATTAGCCATAACAGGTTAGATCATAGAATCATAGAATCATTGAGGTTGGAAAAGACCTCTAAGATCATTGAGTCCAACCGTCAACCCAACACCACCATGTCCACTAAACCATGTCCCTAAGCACCTCATCTACACGTCTTTTAAATACCTCCAGGGATGGGGACTCAACCACTTCCC
>NW_008795127.1:5617347-5623129 GCF_000699145.1 Aptenodytes forsteri | reverse complement strand
CGGGAAGTTGAAGTCCCCCACGAGAACAAGGGCTAGCGATTGAGAGACTTCTGCCAGCTGCTTGTAGAACGCTTCATCTGCCCCTTCATCCTGGTTGGGTGGTCTATAACAGACTCCCAGCAGGATATGTGCCTCGTTGGCCTTCCCCCTCATCCTTACCCATAAACACATAGATATCCTATGTGCTCTTGAATGTGAAGTCATTGGTGGGGGTGGGATGTGTTTCTAACAGTTGAAGAACCATGTTTTTTTCCATGCGTGTTTGGAAACGTGTTTGATTAAACAGTTTTGGTCCCAGGAAGTTAAACTTGGTTAGTCTTAACTGACTTTACATGTTACTATTATTAGTGTATATAGTCTGCCACAGCACACTGGAAGCAGATACTAAAGGGCCCTTTGATGCACTGTGATGATGAATGAGTTTGGATTTTTTTGGTTTGCATGAACAGTCAGAAATAATCGAACTCTAAACAGTGACTCCTCAGGATATAAGACCAGCTTCCCTTTTTCCTTTTTGATTAGGTATTCACTCAACTAGATAGTTTCTCTCTGTTACCCACATCACTCACGCTACTGAAAAAAATTACTTATGTGTGTAAGAAGGAGAACAAAAGAACGGTCACTCTGACAACAGCATCTTCACAGAGATGAAGAGACTGTTTCTCAGCCTGTACTTTGTATTGCATACAGGCAAACGGTAGCTGCTAGCCTGACTTGAATGCATTTTTGGGTGAAAATTCGCTTCCAGCTTCTCTGCTCTTCGTCTTCTTGCCTCTTGCAATCTGTTCCCCCATTTTATTATCACTACATTTTCCCAAAGGGATCAGCACCATTTTACCAACCAGACTTCAACGACCCCCCCGCTCCACTTGATTGAGTATTAGTGCTTTGATATTCAGCTGCATGTGGGCTTTAGCCTCCTGAAACCATCACTGTGCTGACTGTTCCTCTGCATCTTTCATTGTTATCATTAACTTGTTCTTTTTTGTTTGTTGCTGTACCATCTAATCACTCCATAAGCAATTTATTTGAGGTCTTTTACTTTACTTCTAAGCTCTGCTTCTCTCATCTCACTGGCAGAAGCAACCATCTCTGCTTTGCATACAGGTGCATATCAGAGATGTCTTGTTTTTTGCCAAACAGTTCACATTTTTGTCTGGTTCATTTTTCAAATTGACTGCTGGGGTATTTTCATTTAGAAAGGGATATCTGGGTCAGAGAAATGAAACTGATCACTTGAGGTTTTTTCCCCAACAGCTGAAGCCCATCAACAAAAAGATGCATATTTTGTTGCATTGGTTTTTTTTCCTTAGAGTAGTGTTCCTTGAAAAGATCAGAGCAGCGTCAGAGCTTAAAGATACTGAGTTTCAGTGGATAGGGTCTATACCTTGACTTGTGCCACTAGTTTGTTATGTGATAATGGTTAAAACATGTAAATTAGACATGTACATCTCTCTGTGAATTTCAAGCTACCTGAAACAAGTGGATTTTGTTTTGTGTGCTTTCTACTATGCATGTTTATGCCTGTGAATTCCCAAATGTTTCTTTTAAAGATGTAGCTGAGCCTGTTTGAATCATTGCAAATCAAGATTAAAGCCTAGAATTAGCATCATAAATGATCAGGAGAAAAATGGGGAAATGCAGCAGAGGAAGACTATAGTAATGGCAGGTGACCACTTGTGGAGAAAAACTTGTAAACTGCACAAACTGAAAATTATGTTGTTTCAGTCCTGGATGATATTTAATAGTATTTTGCTGTGAAAGTAACAAACCTGCTTCCAGATTCTTGGAAACACAGTTTTTCAAAGACAGTATTTATGAAGAAGCAGCTAGAAATGTCTATGGTAATGCAGAGGAGTTTGTGTAGCCAGTGATTTTCTTCACCCCCATGTTGACCAGACTATTGCATTTTTAAAAGTGTCAGAAGTTTCATTATATTGAAAGGAGCACTGATTACTCCCATTAGCTGAAGTTGTGTGTGTCTATAAATACATATGTGTGTGTAAATATACATATAAAATATATATATAAAAAAAAATACATAGGATGTGAGGGAGATGGGTCGATTTTGCAGGTGTGGCACATGTTTTCTAAAGACTAATTTTATTTCATTTGAGTGACAAGGCTGAATTCTGTCAGAAATTATTAATGGCATCTATTGGAACAAGCTGGTAGTTACTGCAGAAAGTCTGCTGCAGAATGAGCTCAAAGTCAACTGCTTAAGCTATTCCTTCTGTATTTCTTACAGGATTATGTGAAAGGTAAGTTATAATTCAATATATAGCTTGTGTATTTTTAAGTTTTGAGCTTAATATGGTATGTGTTTCATAAAGGGCTCTGAATGTAGCTGCCTTCTGCTGTTGACTCACAATGTGCAGAAAGAAATGACAAAATATATGAGAGAAGAGATTCCACATAATTTTATTAACATCTGCCCTATCAATGAGACCTCCAAGAGGAGGTTTTTAATCTAGAAAAGAGAGGAATTCTGTTGGTTTCCCTGTTCAAGAAGATATCTCGGAAAACTGTTTTCAAGTAGCCGATCAAAGAGTAGGTCAACAGCGAAAAGAATTCTGACAGTCAAGAAGGTGTCATTAGAAAGAAGAAACAGGTTCCTCTGCCTTTCAGGTTTTTGCTGGTTGATCAAGAACGGGTAGTGAGAAAATCATTGACAGGTCTCTTAACTGTACTGAGAGGGAATTATCTTTTGAACTTTTGTTCAAAGAAGGAACAGGAAATGTGTGGAAGGAGCTGTTGAAAGTTCTGCAATTGCTTTTCCAGTGCACTTCAGGATCTTGATAGAAGTATTGATAAGTCCTGTTTAACAGGGCAGTAATTTTATACTTGGATCATAAGAGACTCCTTATTCTTCCTGTGGTCACAATTTATTTTTTTTTTTTACTTTGCAACTTCTACAAAATATAATCTCATAGCTTCTTTTCATCTGCAGAATATTGGAAATTTCATGGGATGCTGTAAATAGAATAGCATGGATTTTAGCTTCCTTTCTCCTATTATAGATATCTAGATTGCATAAACAGTGTAGTTTTCAACTAGTGTCCATACTCTCTTCATTTGGTCGTGTGTGGTGAATTTTCTGGACACATTTGTAGATTCTTCAGTGCTTTTTGTCATGACATTATGAGTCACCCTAAACAAAAATAAAAGCAAATAAGCATTCTGAATTTATTATCTTCTCGATACTGAGAGGAAGTCAAAATATGCACTTAGCCCCTTCTCTTCATTTTGGGAAAAGCATTCCAAATAAAATACAAAAGTTGTTTTGAAGGTAAATTGCAGCATTGATCACAGTTTACTTTAAACAGATGGATAAGAACAGATTGGTGACCTGGTAGTACATTCTTTGCCAGTGGTACATTTGTAAGTGTTTTGTACAGTCCAATAGTGTGCCAAAAAATAATGCTTTACTGCTTTCTTTGGCAGATAATTCCACAGTCTCTTTGATTCTTTTCCTAATATTCCATTTGTGTTTTCCTTACTATAATGTTGCACTAATAGAATAAAATTAATCTAATTTAATACAGCTCGAGCTATACAAATCTGATTATCTGCCACAGACACCCATATAATTAATCTTTTTAAATAAAACTTTTAATATTTCATGAGCACCTCTTGCGTAATGGGAGAAATGTTTGTAGAGCATTTGCTTAGCAGCTTACTTTTCAGTATGTTGAATTTTCTAGGTAAATCTAATAGTAGCATTCCCTTTTGATCTGGCTACTATTTTCTAGTGGCTGATTAATACTACTGTTGTTGTTGCTGCTAGTTCCTGTTTTGCTGTTATGATGAAATTCTTACAAGGTGACTGTAGCAGCAATAACATTTAAATCTTCTCCATCTATCAGAAGATCCTGTCGAACTAACAAGAGCAGTGCTAACGTTATTATTCTGATGAGTTCATACCAAGTATAGTTCTGCCCTATGCCTTTATGGTATTTCATATAATTATTATAATAATTTTATATAATTAACATCACTTCATAGAAACAAACTGATAGAATTGATATTAACTAATGATAGAGATAAGTAGATAAGAAGTGACAGAGTTGGTATTGCCTGATGTTAATTGGAAGCTGAATTTTTTTCAGCCAAGGGCTTATGCTTTTTACTATTATTGTATCTGAAAAGGAGTAACCAAAGTTACAAAAGTTACTAATGTGATTGTATCAGCATTGTATCCATTGGAAATTATATAGTGGACTGTAGGATGTTCTTCAGTTCTGTATGTAGTAATCCTGTAACTTTCTATTCCTGCCCCTCCTTGTTTCACTCTCGCTTCTTCACACCTCTTAAGGGCTGCTATGAGGATGTATTACAGAATGCTTTGCTATCTTCAATGTGAGGATGAAATTGTGCTTTGAATCTGTTATAGAAAATCTAAGACAACCTTTTGCATAATGATATTTTCTGAAGTATACTTTCTACCTATTATATTCATTCAAAGTAGTTCAAAGATGCAAAATACATGGAGATCAACGGGAACAAGAGTCTTCTCTCAAATAGTGGGCATAACTGGAGTATCTGAATTTCCCAGAAATACTGTTTCATCACAAGTGAAAGGTAGACTAAGAAGAATGATGGCATCAAGATGAAGTGATTTTTATCTTGTTCTTGTAATAAAAATGGTCCAGCTTTAATATAGCAGGTTTAACAGAACAGTGCCCTACAGATATTACTTAAGATTTTACAACATTCCTTTGATGTTGTCTGACTGCCCTCTTCAGGATGACAGTGAATATGTTAGTCTGCTTAATGTTGGTATCTGTTTCTAGAAATAACCAATCTAATGCATAAATCAGATTTTTTTTATAATTGCAAACTTTGCTTGTTGAGTAAGTGTATTAAGTAGCAAATTTTATTCAATCAGGTAATAGGGGTGAAAGTTGAGTTTTGTTGTACTTCATAGATTTATTCTTTGGGGGGATAAGAGATCATAAAATTTCATTTTAACTTCTTTTTTTTATGATAGATTTTTTCGTGTACAATATATACCTTGATGCAACACACTCTGCTGGAGTTGTATGTAATATATTTCATGCCTAAGGCTGATCTCAGCTATGAGGAAATGGGGAGGGTCTTATGACATCTGTGGTCCTGTCATCCTCTTCGCCCTCTTTGCTCTCTCAAAATATAGTATACATTATCTGTGTTTAGTGCAGAGCTTCTCTTGCAATAAACAGATTTTTGCATCTAGAACTTTTAAATAAACAGCATTCTGCACCATCAAACAGATGGAACTGTTTTTATAGACATACTGTTTTGAGAAAACCTGCAGAATACATTTATTTATACTACTTCTGCATCTTGCCACATGCAAAGATAAGTTGCCAAGTGGTAGAACCCTGGTTTGGACTCTACAGTAGATATGATTAGTTAGTAATATGGAAATAATTAGCAAAGGAGCCTGTGTAAAGCCAAAAGTACTGCGAAGATCCTTTCAGGGTTTTTTCAATTTTCTTTTTTTTTTTCTGAATTATTCATTGATTGGATTTGTCCTGTGGAAGAACCTGTGGTTTTTTTGGTTCTGTGATTGTGTGTTTAGAGAACATCTCTGCTGGTAAGGATCCCAGAATTCTTCTCCTGGAATTACTTTTTTCCTTTCCTCTCAGTGCAGACAGGGCAAAATTGTTTCATAGAATCATAGAATAGTGGGTTGGAAAAGGGACCTCTAAAGGTCATCTAGTCCAACCCCCCTGCCATGGGCAGGGACATCTTCAACTAGATCAGGTTGCTCAGAGCCCCGTCCAACCTGACCTGGAAT
>NW_008795127.1:5597731-5610351 GCF_000699145.1 Aptenodytes forsteri | reverse complement strand
TCCGTACCTCTCAGAAGAGAGTCACCTACTACTTACTATCACCCATCGCCTTTTCTTAGTGGCGCTGGTTGTTATACGGGGGGCAGATCGGGCTGCATTACTCAGCTCCAGTGCTTCTCCTGGTGTGACAGGACTTTCCTTTTTGTCCTGCAGAGCAGTGAAGCAGTTCTGCAAGGGCATCTCAGGCTTCGGGGGGAGTCTCTTCCTCCTGCTGGTCCTTGCCTTTTCAACCATCCATTCTTCTGCATTATTGGCCCCCCGGCTCCCTTGTGCATGTGCCAGTGGGGGAGTTACTGGTTGTTTGGCCATGGGCTGCGGGTCCGCTGCAGACTGCGCTTGGAACCAGCTGTCTAGCTCCTTCTCTGCCTCCCTGATGTTACGCAGCCTTCTCACCGCCTCCTGCAGCTCAGCCACCTGTACAAGTTTGTTTTGTTGTTTGTTTTTTTTCTTTTAAAATGAACGAACCAACAAACAAAACCCAACCAACCAAAAAAACTTCACCTGAATGTAGAGCCATGAGTAAAGCTAAGAGGAGGCTTTCTGACAAATTTGAGTAGTAGCAATATGACTTTCTAGTGATGATAGAAAAGATTATTTAACCCTGTATGTTGTGCATAATTATCCTTTATCACTTTTAAAGCAAGTTTTATAGAAATAATCTTGAGTGTATTATGCTACTTACAAGCCTACTGTTCATTTAGTTAGTATCATTTCCCCAGTGCTTAGGAGTTTCTGTGGCTCTTTCTATGGCTCTGCTATTTTAGGAAGATTACTACTGTCACATTTCTGTATTATTTTTCCACTAGTTTCAGAATTCCTTATGTGCAGCTGTCTTCAGCAAGTAAAACCTGATATTGTACTTGATAAGCATCACATAAGCATCTCCTTGCATGGATCTGTTAGCAGATTTGAGGAATGCTTGCCACTCAGGCCACTCCTGTTTTCTGAGACTTTTAAATAAGGAAAACATTACTTTTTGTTAACGTAATCTTGGGATGTCTCTGGTATAGTTTGACTTAACACATTTCTAATTTTGGAGAAGGCAAGTTTGAAGCAAAGAGTTGCATAACTAGCTGAAACTTTTTTTAATTGATAGTATGGGTGTTGAGAATGATACTGCAAGTGTAATTCATCTAACCGCTGCAGCTGGCTATAGAATCTTTTTTGCCAGCGAATGCCACATGGATGTACATTTGTTTCTTTTCCTTAACAGGCAAGCTAATGAAGAATATCAAGTGCTGGCTAATTCATGGCGCTATTCATCTGCTTTTTCAAACAAACTGTTTTTCACAATAGTGGATTATGATGAAGGGGCAGATGTTTTTCAACAGGTAAATGTTGGATACTGTAAAACATTCTTATTTTTTGGAACTACATGTTGATTTGCCAAATGATACAAGACAAATTATTTTCTGCGTGTAGGTGTGTACCTCTGTGTTTTGTATACAAATTCTTGCTGGTTAAAAACAGCAGGCACTGCACTTTCTATGACATTAGTGAAGACAGGTATTACCAGTAACCACTTCTAGTTTTTTCCAAGTTTAGTTTATAATGTTTGTTTATAGATTACATTATATGTATGCAAATTTTTTTTCAGCCCATTGTTATTGTCATTTTTTAGAATTAAGTGCAATGCAACTAACATTTGCATTTAAAGATTTTCTTTATTTTATCTTCAGGGGAAAAAAAGCTCTTAACTAAAAGAGCCTTTTAATTGTTTTTATGTAATACAATATTCTTCAACTCCAGTAATATTTGTACTAGTCTGGAAGTTCTTCAGGGAAAAGAGAGGAGACTGGTTTAGGTTTTATATATTGGCTATGAACAGTCTAAGACCCCCTCTTAAACTGAGTAGTCAAGGCAAAACGCATCCCTTGAAAATTTATATGAAATACTGACATGCTTTTCTCTGATATTTATCCGTTGACTGAAGTTAAAAATGCTCATTAAGAGAAGTGACAAGTTTTGAAGTTCTCTGTATCTTTAACCACCTTTTGGTGAAGTGTGTGATTTGAAATTTTCATGGGAAAAATTTAATACGTATTTTTAAAATACTTAATAATTTTAAAAGTTTAATTAATGTGTTTAAAAAATATTTTTACTTCCAGTTGACATCTTATAACATATTGTGTAAAAAATGGTTATTAATGGCTTAAGATTTTGCTTTAAAAATTTTTTTTCAAATAAGCTTTAAAGTTATCTTACATTATCCTACATGGTTACAATAATACAAAATATGTTGTTTGAGCTTGCCTTAAGCCAAGGGCACAGATTCAGTTATTTCAGGTGGTATGCATTTAAAGTCATGTAAAAGTTAGACCAAATTAGATAAAATATGTATGGTTTTGATTGTTTTTGAGAAATACAGTGTTAAGCATAAGTGATACTAATGACTACTTTAAGGTGGATTTGGGAGAAATGTAGTTCTGACCTTACATTTATGTGTGCAAACAAGTAATGTAGTACCGATGCCATAGCAAAAAACCCCAAAAAGGTAACGTGACTTCATTTTTCAGCTTTTACTCTGTTTATAAAGAAATGACAAAGCAGTTGCAGACCAACTGCTCCCAAAGTCTATACAATGTCAGAAGATTTCTGTACCTCAGAAGGTTTCTGTATCTTATAAAATATTTTATTAAACTATTTCACCACATTTGTCTTAGCCTTTCTCAGAATATTTTTTATTTCCAAATCAGTTCACTCAAGAAGAGGGCTATTTTTTGCTTATATGGAAAATATTTTCATAGCTGATAACTTCTGTCGATAAATTCAGTTCTGTACTTGATTAAATTTTATGTTTTGGTAATGTGATAAAACTCATTTTGCAGGAGTGAAACAAACAAGTTTACTCTGTGTTTGTTATTTAAAGATCTCCATATTTCAACCTCTTTAAGTATTCCCCTGATTTTGTTTATGTTAATTTTCCTTTTTTCAAGTGTTTTAGCGCACTGTTTCTGAGATGGACTGAATATGGAGGAATTTTATATGGTAAAATTATATTGTCCTATACCACCTTGCAAAGTTGAAGTCAAAATTTAAAGTGGCAAATGTAAATGTAAATCTATTTGTTTATCACCTCTGAGTTTTTTGATATACTGTGACATCAACACATGGATTAATAGGTCATGTAATTTCTAGGGCAAGTTACGTAGTCTAAGCTAGTTATCTAAGCTTTTCTGGATTCAAAAAAGAACTAGTCAGTAGTGGATAGTCTGTGCTGAAGCCAGTGGAAGGCTAGATGAGTAGTTTAGTTAACATTGTATTGGTGAGAGCTAGGCAAGAGAAACAATGTCAAGCTATTTGAACACTTTTTTCCTCCCCTAGAATTATAACCTAATATACTTTAATAGATTGGATGGGTGTGAGGTCTCTGTTTTACTAATTACAGGAAAGTTCTTACAGTGTGTGAGAACTTGAAAGCATAACATACTCTTACTCAGAAAAGCTTGTGGGTGAAATATTCTGAATAATTAAACATCCCAAAGAATCTACAGGAAGGAATATTCTGAGCCCTCTTTTTGCAGGACTATACATGAAGATGTATAAAAAAGAGTAACGTATGGAGGCAAATAATATTTTTCATGCTAATTAGACTTGTGTTGTCTTATACATAAAAGGTAAACATTTTTGAGGATAGAGTTACTCATTTTTTTCTGCTATTTTTCCTGGTTTTGTAGCTGAATATGAACTCTGCTCCGACTTTCATGCATTTTCCTCCAAAAGGTAAACCCAAGAGAGCTGACACGTTTGACCTGCAGAGAATCGGATTTGCAGCTGAGCAGCTAGCTAAATGGATAGCTGACAGAACAGATGTTCATGTAAGTCTTTCAACAATTTTAAAAGTTGAAGCCAAATGTATCTTTGCAGTCTGAGACAGGCTGATGACAAATTCTGTCTTTCCTTAATACTTTTTTTCCTCAAATGTAGGTTCTAGAACACATTAAAAAAAAATATAGTCAAGGTACTTGTGGTAACATCTGCAGTTTGCAGATTATATTCCATTCTTGCTTTGTCAAATTTTATGTAGTCTTATTCTGGATGAAAACAAGCAGTGATATTGTGATAATTAGTTGTTAGTAAGTAAAATGTGCTTTGCAAAACAATATACAAAACAGATAGATCCAAAGGTAGCTGCTCCTAATTCAGACATAACCTGCAAATCTGTTGAAGAAATAATGTTTTGGAGTTGAACAGTTCAAAATTATGCTTAAAACTTTTTTCATACTATGTGCTTACTAAAGGAAGTATATTTTTTTCTTATTTAAGTATACCTTTAGGGGTTAGTCTTTCTGACTGTGAAATCAGATTTCAGATGCTCCCTGTTTTTTTATATGGTAGATGATCTGTATGTATGCATTTATTTGCAATCTGTATTTGCATTTATCTTTTCCAGATTAGAGTGTTCAGGCCTCCTAACTATTCTGGTACAATTGCACTGGCTCTTCTGGTATCTCTTGTTGGTGGGTTGTTATATCTGCGAAGAAATAACTTAGAGTTCATCTACAACAAAACTGGCTGGGCCATGGCAGCTCTGGTATGCAGATTTTCCTTACTAATATGTTTTTTATTAGTTTCTGATCTTAGCATATGTGTCTTCATTACTTGCACAGAATATTAAAAAGCATTGCATTAATACATTGTTCAGAATGGTACTATCAGGCAAAGATTCGTAATCTAGATTTTGGGGCTAATTCTCATAAGCAGTGAGTATCAGTTACTACGAGTGATTCACTGAAAATTAGCAAATTCTCTGATAGTTAGCTGCAGATTTTTGTTTGAACTTTAACAAAATATTTCTAATAAAAAGTGTTACTAAAGTTCACTGCTGTCTTCAACTTGCCCTTTTTTGTAAAAGCAGTAATGTTATGATTGGTTTAGTGTGTATATGAATGTCAGACTGTATCTCTTTAGAGTAATGAAAGGTTAAGAAAAGTAACAAAGGCTTTTGTAAGTTTGTAAGAAAATGATAAAAGAACTAAAAAACAAAGAAAAAGGTGGAATTCTTTCCAAAACTGGTTTCAGTAGTGCTGACCTTAACATTCCACTGTTAACCTAAACGAGAATAGGACGATCTTATAGGGTCAAATCTGAGGAAATTCTGAAACTAGCCAATAGTCTGTTTGAAATATTAGTCAACTAAACCCTCAAGGCCATAAATAATGAATTGAAGTTTAACGTGCTTAATCGTGTATTGCAGTGTGTTTATTTGTATCATACTTTTCAAATAACTGAGTAGACTGATGAAAAATGTGGACTGTGCCGCATAGTCAGCTGTCTCAGTTTTAGGTAGGAAATAGCATGCAAGGATGGTAGATGACGGTTAAGGTGTATGAGTAAGTACTTGTTACTCTGCCATCATTGTGACTGACAGAAGAGGAAAAGTCTGAGAAGCAGCATCTAAGGCTTAATTTTCAGGGTCAAGGAGTCAGGAGCATGGTTATCCACATTAAAATAGTGTCTAGGGCTATCAAGTCCAATCCAACATTTTACAGCTTAATAGAGCTCCTTCTTTCTGTATTAGCAATATATTAATTGAGAACAGTACTTTTTAAAAAATTTTACATTTATTTTGTACAACGTAAGCCAAGCTTTTCTTCTTTTGGTTATTTATTCACTTTGTCATTTTAAAGACTTTTTCTCAACTTGCGTCAGTATCAATTAACCTTTCTTGAAAGCACATGGCTAGGATTGTAGATGGAATTATGAGTTTACTTGTGCAGCAGCATTCATATTTTATTTCTCATCTAGGCTCCCTTTCCCACGAAAGCTTGGACCAAATGGTCTTTTGTGGTCCCTTCTGACCTGGGCTGTTCTATGATTCTGTGTATTTTAGCTCTTCTAGAAGTAGGTTACTGATATATCCTATAATTGTTTTTGCCTTTTCAAAGCCATATCATATTAATGGTTTGCTGTTCTGCTCTGATTCAACAATATGAGAAGATACCTTCTTTTGTGACACTTTCAGCTGATGGGCCCATTGGCAGCTTTTATTACATCAGTTCAAAGATGAAGTTACCTAGTACCCGTTGGGCTCTAACTCATTTTTATATCTAAATGATTAACAAGATCTTAAGCTCTTTGTTCAGAGTTCCTTAATATTTGGCATTACTCTTGAACAATGGCTACTGATAATGCTGTTTTCTCTCGTGCTATCATAGCATTTCCTACTAGTGTACACGGCATACATTCTTTGTTTAAGCAGTTAGTTAATCTACCCCGTACATTGAGGAAGGAATAAAGAGCAAGATTTCAAACAAACCACCTACAGGACTAGATTTCAAGTAGAATGATGTTTCCTTTTGATCTAGAGAGCCAGGGGCAGAAGGTCATCTTTGTTCCAGGATGTCGTTTGGAGTATCCTGAGCTCTAGCACAGGGTTTTGACAGTTCTCTTCCAAAGTAAGTCTGTCATACTTAGCTCCATATATTTTTCTAGATCACCAGTATTTTTCAATGATAATACTTTTTAATGGTACACTACCACCAGAAAGCTTAAATTTGTTATGTATCAGTCTAACTTTTTTTTGGAATCCTAATTAAATATCTTTAGAGATTACCTGAGTAAAGCAATAATTAGCACACCAAAATAGATGTTTGTGTCAAAAATCAAATAAAGATATGTAATCAGTGGTATTTCCTTTGTTTAGCCATGCACTGTATCTCTGGAGACAGCAATTTTATTCCAATTTCATACCTCAGGGTTTCAGATCAGAAGTTTAATGTTTGAATGTTTTGGGGAATTGTGGTTTTTGTCTTGCAGAGGTTAAAAATCAGTTCTTCACATCAAGAATCGGTCTATCACAATCTGCATTCAATAAATAGTTGAAGACATAATTAACTTCCTAATTAAATTAAGACAATTAACACATCAATACTTTCTTAAAATATTTCATAGAATCATAGTTTGGGTTGGGTTGGAAGGGACCTTCAAGATCATCTAGTTCTAACCCCCCCGCCATGGTCAGGGATACCTTCTACTAGACCAGGTTGCTCAAAGCCCCATCCAGCCTGGCCTTGAACACTTCCAGGGATGGGGCATCCACAGCTTCTCTGGGCAACCTGTTCCAGTGCCTTACCGCCCTCATAGTGAAGGATTTCTTCCTTATATCTAATCTAAATCTACCCTCTTTCAGTTTAAACCCATTGTCCCTTGTTCTATCACTACATGCCCTTGTAAAAAGTCCCTCTCCAGCTTTCTTGTAGGCCCCCTTCAGGTACTGGAAGGCTGCTATAAGGTCTCTCTGGAGCCTTCTCTTCTCCAGGCTGAACAACCCCAACTCTCTCAGCCTGTCTTCATAGGAGAGGTGCTCCAGTCCTCTGATCGTCTTCGTGGCCCTCCTCTGGATTCGCTCCAACAGGTCCATGTCCTTCTTATGTTGGGGGCCCCAGAGCTGAATGCAGTACTCCAGGTGGGGTCTCATGAGAGTGGAGTAGAGGGGGAGAATCACCTCCCTTGACCTGCTGGCCACGCTTCTTTTGATGCGGCCCAGGACGCGGTTGGCTTTCTGGGCTGTGAGCGCACATTGCCAGGTCATGTCGAGCTTCTCTATTTGCTGTTCTCCTTAGCAGCAGCTGGACATTTTACATCTGAATGTAACTGTAAATTACAATGTAGAAAACTTGCAATCACATTCAGCTGAACCCCTGTGGACAGGGTCAATGCCCGAATGTGATCAAACATTTAAAGAAATTATATTAATGCCGTTCAGTAATTGTCATCCTGCTGATTGTATTGACAAGCAGTAATAGAGTTAAAAGGAATTAAAATGGCATTAATGCCATTTATTGTTGTTGCTAATACTATTTCCTGTAAAATTCCGTTTACTTTAAAAATGAATAGCACTTAGAGGATGCTTCCCTTTTTTAATCATTACTGTTCTTTTGCCTTCATAATGTTGTCAAAGCCCCATACTGCAAAATGATGTTTTAGCAAAGATCATGCAGTTACCAGAAGTCATTTTGGTTTTATTCAGATCTACACGGACATATATTATACAATATTATATGTTCTTTTTGGTGGAATCAGCAGGGACTCCAGATTGCAGGCTTTTGCACAGATGACCTTATAGCTCTGCAAAATGACTAGAATATGTCAAGATCTATAGAAGAAAATGGACAGTTATTAATATATTCATTCTAAGGTATTGTGTAGTTATGATTCTCTTACATGGTGCTTTTTTCTACCAGTAAAACTTAGAGCTTCTTTTTTCATAAAAGCTCATTAAAAGGAAAAATGGAGAAGGTGGTATCTAGTTAAGGGGAGCAAGTCATGCCTACTAAAATGCTTTTATGAAGTATGTAAATAACTAATAAATTCTTTAATTTTAAAGAATTATGTTCTTCATTAATATTTTTCCTTTTTGAACTTTAAAAAACAAATTAAACAGGGAAAGCCTGGCAAGATGCATAAAAAGTACAGGAAGCCCATGTTTTTGATGGGAGTATTGGCAATTATTTTGTTCTTTATTGGCAGTTTTTTTTTCGGATGTTGCAGAACTGAGAAAACACAGGAGCTTTTTTCTAAAAGCTGTAGTTTTGGGTTTTGATTGCTTTTGGGAAGGTGTTGTGCTGCTAGGTAGCCAGCATTCATTAACCATACAGAAAATAACATTTTTTAATTTCAACTGAAACTCTTTCATAGATATGCTGGAATTTAGTAACTGAAAACTGTGTCATTGCAAACAGACGAGTCTCTTGTTTTCTCTTCCTTGTTCTTCAGAGCTTCTTAGTTTATTTTGAAGAGCTCCCAAATGTTGGATACTTTTTATTTAAATGAAAAATGGACAGTGCCTCTCTGCCTGATTGAATGATCTGTTCCTAAAAATTAGAAAAAAATTCTCAGCATAAAATGCCTTTGCTATTTTTACTAGCAGGAGAACAGAGAATCCCAGAAATGTTGACTGAATTTTTATTTGATATTTCCATTGATACAAAAAAGTTGTGTCTCATAGGTAATATTTCTAGCACTGGTTTAGGAGAATATTTAGGAATGCAATTTTTAATGATCCATCTAATGGTTTCGATAGACTTTCAGAAGCAAGACCAGAGTTTTCATCTCACACATTGATTCCAATGCCAATTCACACAAGACTTTTGAATTGGTTTTGTCCTCAACATTAGATTGCACAACAGCAATACTATTAGCGGTTTCATTCCCTCGTTGAAGCACTGCAGACTCTGGTAGTATCTTGTATGCCTGAGGCATTTTTACTTGCAACATTACCCAGAAGACTTTTAGAATGGCAAACCATGATGATTGAGTCACACTACATAATATCCCAAAAGATGTCTTTTGAGATCACTTCCAAAATTTATCCCCTAGATTATTTTAGACTTTAATTGAAATCCTACTATTCATCTATGGATATTTTTCCCTCTGACATGCTAGCACAAAGATGAGGAAGGGCTTCAGTCCTTAGCTATTTGCAGAGTCCTGTCCTTTTATACTGATAACAAGAATTAATTCAGATTCTTGTCAAGACCCTTCATTTCATAAGCAGAGAGAATGAAAGCTCAAATGATATAAACTGGGCAAATTTCTAACATTTTTGATAAGGAATTGCTACATTTTAGAGTACACAGTACTAGTGCTGAGAGTTTATTTGTTCAGTTGGCTAGAATGTGGGCTACTAGGGGGCTTTTTAAAGCATTTTCTTTACCAGGCTGCCACTGTGGTTTTCTGCATGTAATTTTCAGTTTTATTTATATGTATATTTCAGATTTACCTGTATACCTGTGGAATCTGGGAAGGCAAAGTCTGCTCAGATTCGAAGGCAGCTGCCTAGGCGTTGGCTCTATTGGGCAAAGTATGTCAAGTCACTTGAATAAGGAGACGAAGCATGTGTTCACTGTTGTCATAACACTTAATAGTTATGAGAAATGTGTTCTGTGCTGATACACTCTACAGTACCTGTACCGTACAGTACATGCATCATCAGTTATTGCTCCAAAAGAGCTTGAAGGGTTTCATGGCTACTAGTGGCTTCTTTACCCCCTTCTGGGAATGAGGATAAAAAAGTAATGTGTTTTATTCAAAGATACAGCTAGAAAAAGTCAGGCTCCTCTACGTGAGTAGATAGGCATCTCAAAAGAACAGCAATAAATGCAGGTTACTACTTTCTTTTCTTCCCATAGTTAGAGTTTTTAGAGATGCACAGTACCTTTTAAAGATATAGAAATCCATACTCTTTGCTTCTGTATTGTACTCCCTGTCCTTGAATTGTGTATCTCTTATTGGAGATTCTAATAAGTGATGGATTGTTATTTAAAAATTGAGTACAGATCTTGCAGCTCTGTAGCCTTCATTGAGTACAAAAGCAAAGTTAAACTGGATAGAAAGGATTACGTTTCTTTAAAACAATAATTGTGAAATAGCTAAAGCTTACATATACAGGACAGTATAGAAATTAAGTACAGAACTGGCTGCCTGTATCTCCCCTTTTTTTGAAACCATGCTTGAATTTAACTGTATTCATAGATGAATCTAGAATTTCATTATTTTTCTTATGTTACAAAGTATTTGCCATGTTCTGGGGTCTAATCTTGCAGAGAGAAATCTAATGATCTGATTTCTGTAGTATCTGCTCGTAGGAAGCTTCACTTCAAAAGGCATACCAAATGGCTTTTTAAGTCTCTAGTAATTTTGTTCAATAAACTGGCAGATAGCGTTAGACAAAACTTGCGCCTTTGAGAAAGTGATGTATTAAACCCAAATCATTTGACAAAGCTTGCAAGACCAAGAACAGTTGACAAATTCTGCCCATGTACCTGTAAAGTTGTGTCTTGCTAGCAGTTCAGTATTCTGGTGCAACTCTTGGTGCTTATTTGCCTTGCGTCTGTTCTTAGGAGCCTTGTGGTACACACACAAGTGCACCACGGGTGAGCTCAAAGCAGTTTCCCTCTTAGCAAAACTAAGGCTGAAGTCATGCGCTGTGAAGCCATCAAGAAAGCACCACTTGCAATTTGTTAACAAGGTCCTTGAGCAGTCCTGTCTACACATACAGTGTACTCACCTAGGACTGGTAATAGGGGTGAACTTCATTGCCACTGAAGACATCGTGTGGATACTTGGTCCTGGAACCATGGTGTGTTGTAGCAAATCATTGTTCCTTCCCTCTCTGTACTACACCATTCAATAATGTAGATCTACTCTGTTTGCTTTTATCATTTGGATGCAGAACAAGCTACCTAAATCTGGAAGCTCTTAAAATAGCTAAACCCTGACCTCCCCTGATAATTCAGGTGGCATGCAGCAGTTATAGTGTTCTTGGAGTCTGACAAGGAGAAAGAAGGGAGCAGGTGGATGAAAGGGGTGTCCTTGGTAAGGGGGTGAAATCTTCTCATGGTACTCTGCAGAAGTGCTGAAGTACAGACTCTACTCTGGATAAGTGGAGTTGAAAATCTTTCTAAATGCTCAGAGGAAAGTGCCTCAGCTTGAATCTTCTGTTCTCCAGTTTTCGTCCTTTGTACTTTGACAAGATCCAAGAAAACTGTGGAAGGGGGCCATTTCTCTGCATATGAGTTGTTCCATTGAAATAAATACAATATAAACCTGTAAGGTAACTATGAAGTCATTAATCACATGTTACAAGTTGCTCATTCATAGGAATAAATTTGGCAAAGTTTTATCCTGGGAAACACCAGCTCACAGTAATGGTGAGTGAACTAGGTGTTTTGGAAATTTTGGATTCCAAAGCATGGGATCCTATGGAAACTGTGGGGTTTGGAATGGTAAGCATTGTGTATCAGTGTGATATATCATGTATCATAGATGCATGCATCTGTTCTACAAATAATGGTGTGTATTTCAAGTGTATTTTACAAATAGTAGAAGTCTGTAGTTTCCAACGTTTTTTTTTTACCTGGAAGATCGTAATAGTAGAACATAGAACACAGCAAAATGAGCTTGAATGTCAAGTGCTATCTGTAGCATACCAAATGCTTGCTTTAAGGGATATGATGGAAATTCTCTCTTCTTAGGTTACTTAAAATAGGTGAAGAGTGGAAGAGGACAAGGGAGAAGCTGGAGAATGTTTTTTGGCTCCTGAAAAGGTCATTTTGAAATACACAGTAAAGTGGTGCATGATGGAAGGAAATCATGGCAGATCCAGGATGTGGTGTACTAAATTGGTTTTCTTGATCACTGACAGTCTGAACAGGAAGAATATGAAAGATGCCTTCAGGATAAACAACCATATTGTTAACTCTTTCCTTTCCAATAATATTTATAGCTGGAATTTGTTTCTTCCCACTATTGTGTCTCCTAGATATTTTTTTGTTAGACATTACCATGTTATGAGACAGTGTATTTGTATTGGCAAGTGTGCTGGTTTTGGCTGGGGTAAAGTTAATTTTCTTCATAGTAGCTGGTATGGGGCTATGTTTTGGATTTGTGCTGAAAACAGTGTTGATAATACAGGGATGTTTTTGTTATTGCTGAGCAGTGCTTGCACAGAGTCAAGGCCTTTTCTGCTTCTCACACCACCCCACCAGCGAGCAGGCTGGGGGTGCACAAGAAGTTGGGAGGGGACAGAGCTGGGACAGCTGACTCCAACTGGCCAAAGGGATATTCCATACTGTATGACATCATGCTCAGCATCTAAAGCTGGGGGAAGAAGAAGG
>NW_008795127.1:5556926-5597532 GCF_000699145.1 Aptenodytes forsteri | reverse complement strand
GGAGCGGCTGTGTGGTGCTTAGTTGCTGGCTGGGGTTAAATCACGACAGCAGGCATTAAAGATCTTCAGTAATTTGAGGGATTTATCTGTTATAAAGTATATGACTTTAAAAAACCCCACCCCAGTTTATATAATCTTTCCATATGGAAGCAGATTTGGCACTAGAGAATGTAAATTAAATACAGTAATTTAAGAATGAGTAAAATGACTTTTCGTAGAAAACTCACTTTCAGAGAGCCACAGTTCATGTACTCTATGCATCTGTTCTCTTTCAATGTTTTACTTTTCAGCTAACTTTTGGTCTTTCAAAATATCTCTTTCACTTCACTTTTGTTACCCACATTTTCAGTTTCTACCCTTTTGTCCTTTCACATAAGCTATCTCCTGTGTGATTCATCACCAAAATTGCAGTATAAATTTCTCTGCTAAAACAATCTGCAAGGTATAGAAATAACTATCTGTTATTCTTTTCCAGTAATGGAAGCGTATACTCTCTTCATTTCTTTGCATATTATTAATTAAAACATAATCCATTTGCTAATAGTCACTACCAGTATGCTTTCATCTGCCACATTAATTACTATACTGTTACATTCCAAATCCTGTTAAGGGAAAAATGAAACACACCTTATATTTAAAGCCAAGAATCTGTTCTTAATGTAATTGAAATCCTAACACTACAACAAAGAATTATTATTAAAATGGATATGAAAATGTATTTTTTCATTATTTTCTTTTTCTTTCTATTACAAGGGCAAAAAGTCTCAATAATAACAAAACAATTAAAATTGTTATGCACACACTTCCTAGTATCTTTCCCTTTCTCTGATATCATGGTTACTCTTCCACTGTTTCTCTCTGGATCTTGAGATCATTCATTGGCTTCAGTTCGGGGGTGCTATGATGCATTGTCAGCATTCCAGGTTCTTTGCTGGGAGGGCTATGATGCTGCTGCTTTCTTCCTCCTTGCTCTAGGGTCCATGTGGGGCTACTTTTACACTTTGTCCTTCTTTCACTGATCTACAACTACATTTTACATCAAAATTTACTGCGTAAATGGCAATTGTCTTACATACGTTGGATGCTTGTCCTTTGTTCTCTTTGTTACCCCTAAAACTGGTTTTGACCAGCTTCCATGTCTGTGTTTCTTTAATTCACCGTTGGCGTAATATTTATAGGCTTGGGGGTCTCCAGTGCCATCCTGTGCCCCCTTTCTTATCGTTTCATACTGGTACGCTGCATCCTGTGTTTCTACTTTTGTTGTCTCTGCTACCATCCCGTGCCTACACTACATCATTATGTTGGTCATAATTATTTCATCCTAAATAGAATAGAAAAAAAAAATATGCCATACAAAGATAAGCAAAAGTAATGTAAACTAGGCATAGCCACCTGGTCTTAGGAAAAATTGCTGTTTCAGCTAAACAAATTAAAAAAAAAATGCAGGAAAGCCAAGACAGATTTGGATAAAGCCTGACAAGATTCAGTCCTAAGGCCTTCCAAAGTTTGTTCAAATCATATTGCTACAGGTGGCAATGCTGCATTTATGGGGATATAGAGCTACACTAGCTTACGTTTATTTCACAAATGTGTTACTAAACATTCCTTAAAGAAAACCCTTTAAAGGGTTTTAGTAAATCCTGGTTTAGTTAACCATCATGGTATGAATTTTTACATTCATGATCCATCTGCTTAAATCACTATGACTGTACTATGCTGATGGGAATATTGATGTACAGTAAAAATGAACATATATGTAAAAACTGTACTTAAACTCTCGGAGTTTTTGTAAGGATTATCTGTACTGATAAGTCAGAAGACACATTTAGATGATCCAAGTTTCCCATTTCTGTTTTTCTCATTTGGTAATCAAGAGATACTATATTTTTGTTTTTAAGATAGTCATAATGACTCTTGCTATGACTATGATGTTTGTCGTGTAGATTCTGCAGTATGACCTTCTGCAAGAATGAATGTCCATTTTTACAGTTTTCGTACATACCTAACCTAACTCCACACTCCTTTCCATAGGGAATTTCACTTTTCTACCAACTCAACCATTGTTATTTGTCATATCTAAAATGAGTCACAGTCATATAGGACACACAATGAGAATTTCATAAAATGGGACAGACATTTTTTTGATAATTGGATTTTTTTCTTATGTTTTTATATATCATTTCGTACACAAAAAGCATACACTGAAAGCAAACAGTTAAGCTAAATATTTATATTAGATTAGAGGCAGAAATAACTTCATGAAAGGTTATATAAATCTGGAACACTAGTTTGCAGAATATTTGAAATGAATGCCTTCTACTGTTATGAGTGCTTTTTGCCATATAGATGTGTAAATGTGGCAATTCCAAGTGCACATAAAGACAGGATTATTTCAAGTGAGACTTTGAAAATCTCTGTCTTGAGCTGACTCATTTTCTAACAGAAGTCATTAGGAATTTTATGAGAGCAACACATCTGAAAACCCTATTCTAAAAATCAAATAGAGGTAGATACTGTATCTGGTTAGGTAAACAATTCCGTATCTAAAACAAACATCACCAGCAGAATGGTTTTCTATTCAATTCTTCTGGGTAAACAAATGAGTATGTTGTTTTTCTATATTTTCTAGTGTGTTGTATTTGCTATGACATCTGGTCAGATGTGGAATCACATCCGTGGACCCCCATATGCACATAAAAATCCTCAGAACGGACAAGTGGTGAGTTGATTTTTTTCATTTTATTCTGAGGAGAAATATTACTCACTCCCGACAGTGAGTCTACAATAGCAGATAACTGCCGTTCCATAGCATGTATGACAGTGTGCCAGAGTCTTAAGTCTCCAGTTGCAAGCAGACTCTGTTTTGGAATTTCAGATGTTTAGAAAGTTCCACCATCTTTGATTTGAGCAATGAAATGAGTGGCCATGTTTTTAAAAATTCTCTCTATCAGGCTCCCAGCTGTAGTGGATGTGTTATAAAATGTTCTATACCACACAATTTCCGCTGTCCAAAGATAAATGGTTATTGTGATTTTTGTAGAAACGTGCTCCTTCACAAGGTGAAAAGCAAGTTTGGTTTTTTTCTTCTTTTCAGGCTCCATTTACACAAACCTTTGAGGTTTGTAACCTCTTATCTTCCTCTTTCTTCAGCATTTTAGTTAGAAAAGGAGATGGCAAATATTTTAATGTGCTTTATATTTTTCATGTGCTTTTTTCCATCATGCCTGTAACTCTTCCACTGAACTTTATAGAATGCTTTTTCCTATATATTCGAAGCTCCCTTTGTGTCATGTCTTAATTGGAGTAGCAAAAGAATGATGGTTTGAATTTGATTACCGATTTGCTTTATATCAGGAATGTAGCAGCATATTAATGTCATAAAATGACATGATTCCATCTGTCAACTTTGTTATGCAGAAGTAGAACTGATAATGTAATAAATAATCTCTGTAAAACACTGTTTATAAAAATTTAGAGTTTTTCATTACTGCCTTGTAGTATTAAATTTATGATGCTTTCCTACAGTGTGACAGAAAGGAGGAATACTGCATAGAAAAAGCACTGTTCGTGACAAATTAGTTTTTACCATATCCAGTTTTATACACATTGCCCTTCTTAAAGATCTGTTTCTGAAGTATAGACTACAATAAATCATTTAAAAGTATCCCTTTAATTCTTCCTGAATTTGTGCCATCTTGTCTCAGTTTTCAGAGTGTGAACTCCTTATATCCTGAGTGTTTGAAAAACTACTAGTTTGGGAGTGTTAACATACACAACTAAATAATGAAAATAACAGTAGAGATGGTTTTAAGTTCTAGTTACTAACCTACTGTGTTAGTCAACACACATACCTTCTTTTCTGGTTTTGCTCCATTATATGACTTCAGGTACCTTATTTTGTGCCTCTGATTCACCTGTCTCCTTGTTCATATGTGTCAGTACTTTCACCTCCTTGGAGTTATGTCTGTGTAAGTAAGTAAAACCAGTCAGATTCTAAGAACAAAAAAAATATAGATGCAGGATCACCCAGTTCCTGATTTATTTAAGGTATCACTGACCACTATAGTTGTAACTTAAAGTTCTGGGTTTTACCAGTGTTAGAAGCTTAATAAGTATTCTGTAAACCTTTACGTATTTTACATTGCTTTTTTTTTTTTCAAATAACATTATTGAACATTTTTCTGTTTCATTTTTCTACCACTTATCTATGTTCCTGTGAATTTGAAGTCATGAAAGTGCTTATCTAACATTTCTGTGAGATTTATTCAGCCATGATAATTCACTCTAACACTGTTCTGCATTGAGTTAGCAACTGCTGTCTTTACATCTGGATGAAATTTAACTCATCACTTTCTTTCAGTGTCTAGGATTTAGTACCAATTCCAAATTTCCATGCTAATTTTATACAAGGATTACTTGCATGTAATACTCTGAAACATCGTTAACAGTCTTACATGTAAAAATCTGTTTTTAAGAGGAGGCATAGAATAGCTCACCAAGCCTAATTGTTTTATTGTTAGGTTCAAATTTACTAATTCTTAGCTTTTCTTATTTCATAGGAGTTAGTGGTTCAGTTCTGTACTAGCTGTAGAGCCTGATATACCACCAGACTTTGAAAGTGATAATGTTCTGTCTTCATAAACTCTTCTTTGCCTCAGATATCTCCTAGTATTTGCTTTGTTCGTGTCATAATTTTAGATGACACTTCATTTCTCTTCCTTAAATTCCTATTTTTTCAAAAGATGAAAAGGCATTTGTTTGCTTTGCTTAAACAACACTGCTTACTAGTGCCAGTATCTTGTAAAAGTAACATTACCAGTTCTTAAAATTTTTGGCTTGTGCACTGCATTTATGATTCTTTGCTTGATTACCTAAATTACTTTAATTCTATGATTGTATTCTTTGAATGAAGCTTTTAAACCAGATTTTTGTAATTCTGTGTGGGTCTATTCTGTGAAGTTGATGTGCTCTCTTATTGAGGTTGTTGCATTTGCTTCCTTTATTCCTCATTGCTGTCAGCTAATTTCAGTTTTTGGGTCCACAGGAAAGCAGTATCAATTTTTATTTAGAAAACTGAATCACATAGTACTGTTGTTTGATATTTCAGTTCTGGTTTAGGTTGACGAAACTGGTATTAGTCTTCTATCTTGACACATTCTTCATCTCTATTGTATTTTTGGAGTTTGTCTTTTGCCTAATAATGTTGCTAAGATTAGGCCGTTACTGACTATGTGACACTAAAATCTGTACCTATTTTACCAGGGTTGAGAGTGAAAACTAAAAACCCCATTGGTGTCTGTAAACAGTCTTGGGAGAGTTCTGATTTTTATTCAGAGCTTGATCTGTATAGAGCTGGTGGTGAGACAAGTAGAGAGCTGGAGAAAGCAATTACATATTTTTGAGCCTCCTGCAGAGGTAGTTCTGTTGCTGTTTAATTGACCTAATAGCAAAGAATTCTCATTAGATTTTCATCAGCTTTTAATCAAATAGCAGCAATGGCTAAGAAAGCATTTATGTATGTCTATCCAGGCATTAGCAGCCATTTTTTTTTTAATTTGGATACAAATTCTATAATACTTATTGTGCAGCATGCTCAAGACTGCATCTTTAAAATGGTTGAAAGTTTGCTATAAATGAGAACAGGGCAAAGGACAAGCTTGATCTAAAATACTGAATTAAGATGATTTTCAAAGCTCATAATTTTCTTTGCTTCTCTGAGAAGAAATTATTAGAAGTTGGAAAAGTTTTTGTGTGAAGAAGGAAATGCGATATATTTATTGTCAGATATTAGACGGTTTTCCTACATAAGCTGATGCTTTGTGAAATGGATAATGGTATTTGCCATTGTATTAATTGGATTTTTTTTTACATGTCATATTTTAAAAGCTCATTAAAATTGCTTAAGCATAACACAAATTATGTACTTAAGAAGCAATTTATATCTGTTTAGCAGATCTTTTAGGTAGAACACCTTGTAATATCAGATCAAATATAAATATTTGTTCAATTGTGGAGTTTACTCAGACTTTTTTTTTCCTACTTACCTTTCCCAGTTTTATAACCCCTGATCTTTATTCAGGAACAGTCTCTAAAATAACACTTTTCAAATGGTCTAGCTGATAGGGGTATCTGGTAATCTATGTTTCTGAAGTTAAATGAAAAATATGTTTGAATGCTATTACTCATTTTTGCATTTGTCAATGCAAAATTAAGGTACTCTGTGTGAAAATTTTATGCTTAGAATATCAAGATTCTTAATTAGTCCTCTACTGTTAAGCAGGACAAAATGTCATTTATTAAAGTATATTCTTCTGTGTTTTCTGACATGACTTTTTCATATGAGTCTAATTAAAATAAATGGAATTTTCTTGGAACAGTTTTAAAGAACGACTCTCCCTTTCAAGCTCAGTAAGTCACACTAAATACATTGTCCTTTTGCCTTCAATCTATCTGGAAGCATGTTTGAAGTACAGTTCACCAAGATTGTATTCGTAATGCCCAACTTTTCTGAAAGTGACCAGATTGCTTGGTAGTAGTTTCAATATATAAAAAAGTCACTTAGCTGTGTGATATATTATTATATATTTGTCTCGCTTTTGGATAAAAAAAAAGTTCATACAGGTTGTTATATCAGTGTCTAATATAAGATATCCAGATTGGCGTCAGTAGTAGCACAGCGATATTTTGGTGCATCTATCGACAATAATCACAACCATAGTGCTATTGAAAATACTTCTTAATATTTTATTGGAATAGCCAATTATTTATGTTAATATGCTTGATAAAAATGAGAAGTAGGGTTTTTATGTTATGAGTGTGTTTAATGAAATGGCTTTTCTGTGGTCATCAAAGCAGTGAGTCTACCCAGAAGCTGCAACTAGTAAAGGGTTTCTCAAGCCTTTAATTTAAACTTATATCGTGATTTAGTCAAAAAACTTAACAATTGGCAGTGTAAGATGTAGAACTAGTATAAAACAATCTTAGTTCTGTTAACAGACCAGCACGTTAACAAATGGGCAACATCATATCTAAACTAGTGTTGGGAAAACCGTTAACCTGTATAAAACATCTGTCCTAATTTTTGAGATTGCAAGGGTGATCGTAGCTGGCATTTCAATAACTTTCTGTATAACACATGTTTCTGCCTTGATATTAGAAAAGAGAAACCTTACACAATATTTTGTACCCTTTTTTATTGTGGGAAGAAAAGGAGGTAGGAAAATGATCATGACAGGAGGGTTGCTCAGATGAGGCATTAGAACCTCTAAATTCTTAAAATGGTCAAGTCTTGAAGCATCCATGCTGTAAAAGTTCAGATAGTACCATTGTATTGCAAGTACTGTAGTTTTGGCTGAGTAAAGATGGAACATGTTCCTATCGAGTAAAACTGGATTTTAGACAAGTAATCAGGCAGCAAGTAGTCTGTCATGATAAAATCCAATAAAATAAAAAAAAGCGCTAGATTTTAATTGCCACTTGTAACAACAGAAATCCAATTGTAATTGACTGATACCACTTTCAAGTAACAAACAGGCCTCCTCCCTCCCACCCACCTTTTGCTAAGTGTAGACGGGCTCCTAGAAGCAATTTAGTTTCATTTGAAAGAAGAACTGTTTTGTACAGAACAGCTTTTTTTATGTCAGAAGTCAGAGAGACCTCAAATATGTGAAGTTATGAAGTATCTGAAGATAGAATGATAATGCAATACAGAAAAATACACTTTTTTAAGACAGAAAAACAGAATAACACAAGGGAAAACCTGTTCATGTTGTGCTGTTATTACTAGAACAAGAGCCATTTTCTTAAACCCAGCTTGAGTGCCAGGTAGGAATCTAGTTTTTCTGTCTTCCTGGACTTTACTGGTTGTGTAGATGTTAAAAGGTAAGAGACTTTTCTAATAAAATAGTTTTGATTGGAAGGTACCTCTGAAGATCATCTAGTCCAGCTGCTTGCTCAAAGCTGGTCAGGTTGCTCAGGACTTTGTCTAAGCAAATTTTGAATGTCTCCATGGTTAGAGATTCCCCAACCTGTTCCAGTGTTTGACCATCCACATCATTCTTTTAATTTTACCTTTTAATTTATTTTTATCTTTTTTTCATTTCCCTCAGGAACAGTCAAGGTTTCAACTTCTCTTCAGTAAAAGCTGATTTCTGAGTTCTTGTCCAGCTGCTTGCTCAAAGCTGGTCAGGTTGCTCAGGACTTTGTCTAAGCAAATTTTGAATGTCTCCATGGTTAGAGATTCCCCAACCTGTTCCAGTGTTTGACCATCCACATCATTCTTTTAATTTTACCTTTTAATTTATTTTTATCTTTTTTTCATTTCCCTCAGGAACAGTCAAGGTTTCAACTTCTCTTCAGTAAAAGCTGATTTAGCTGAGTTCTTAATTATAATTAAACACTGACTTTAATAAAATTAGACTTAGCCCAGCAGTATACCTTTTCAGAGCTCCTGACAGCATACCTTTGCTTAAGTGGCACTAGCCCTGTTGTGATATCACCACAATATCCACACTGGAAACGAGAAAACATTAAGCCTGGAGTAGTCATAGAGATTTTTCTCTGTATAGATTCTGTTCTCTGAATAGAGCTGTACAGACATTCTTCCTGTAGCTATTAAACAACTTAAGCGTGTCTGTTTTCTTCTAAAATCTTACAAGTTTTCAATAATTTTGAGAGGGTGGGGAAGGGAGATTAAAAATTGAGCTCTGGAAATGTGCAGAAATATTTGGACATAGTAGTACTCATAGCTCTTTTGTGTGGCACTGTAAAGAATCGGAGAGAGTTTTGTCAATGTTGTTAGCTACTTCACCTTCTGAATGTGCATTTAACTAGAAGTATGCCACAATAAGTGGAAATAATGCAAGCATTGGATCAGCTGCACAGTTTAAAAATGGATTTTAAGAATCGATTTAAGAATCAAATTGAATTAAATTCATGCTGTTAGTCATTTAATATCCCAATAATTGATCACTTGCATTATTATTAATTATCTCTGGAAAATACAGAACCACAAGGACATGATGTGAATGTATATGCCACTTTAGGTAGTGCTCACAGGGGGACCATAGTGTGTTTGCTATTGTGGTCTTTCCACTGTATCCCTCTCATCCCTTAAAAACACTATATTAAATTCAGGCCTACAAATATTTTGCAAACCTTGAGCAACTGGAAAAGTAAAAACAGTACACAGACGTTAATTTATATTTCTTCTGTTTTTCTCCTGTTTGTTTAATTTCCTGTTTCCCTAACCCTACTAAAATGTTGGAAAGCTCCATTTACTAAAGAACAAACAATTGAAACCCCTCCAAACAAACCTCTTTAAGCCCAGGAAAAAATTCTAAAAGAAACAGATTAGAGAAACATTCAAACCACTGTTACTCAGAGGATTACTTTCTGTATAAATTGAAGAACATACCTTCCAAAAAAGATAGCAGATATAGCACGGGGTAGAATGAGTCCTGAAAATAGACAGCACAACTGAAATAGTACACACACAACAGCAATTTGAAAAAGAAAAGGACAACTGGAAAAAAAAAAACAGAAATAAATTCCAGCAGAATCCTGGATTTTACTGGTATAGGTGACCAGTACACGTCTGCTGCTGATATATTTAATGTCTTTAAAATGAGCCTCTCTTCCGTGGATCTTACTCCCTTTGAGAGTTAAAGGATACTTTAAGGTTGGGCTGTTAACATAAGTATGCTACCAAGTTAACAAATTCAGTCCAAATGCATAATACTGGTTTGAAGGTGTCTCCTTCTCTTTTGCCCCCCCCCCCCCCCCTTTTTTTTTTTTTTTTTTTTTTTTTTTTTTTTTTTTCTTTCTTTTCTCCCTTTGAGAGTTAAAGGATACTTTAAGGTTGGGCTGTTAACATAAGTATGCTACCAAGAACAAATTCACCATCTACGCCATTTCATATAGCTCTGATCCAGCAAATAACTATAGTGCTTAATTCATAGTGCATGAGTGCACAGTAGTGGGAGAGCCCTTGTACATTGTCCAGTCATGGGCAAGTGCATCTTATCAAAATCTTTGACTTTAATTAAGATTTTGCTCCCAGACTTGTTTTACAGTGCTGTTGTACCACCTTTTGTATTCAAATGAAACTCTTTTAATTATTGGGTGGATTGCAGATGCAATACTTTGTACCTTGATTTTGACTTAATTTTTTAATAGGCAGATCACATTAATGAATCATATTCAGCCCATACTTATATAGTGGATACTTTTTTTTTCTAGCTGAGTTCTTTTCAGATAATGAGAACATAATTTGTGGAAATCCTTCTGACTTTTGAAGCATATAACCTTCATTTCTTCCCATGTAATGTAGTGGTGGTTTTTTCCTCCGTTCCTTTCTGGCATCAGTGGAATTCATTAGTACCTATTTTTGCACTCAAGTCATCAACTTGAAACTTAATAAATTAGTCCCAAGATCTAGAGTTCCTTTATGTGTTTTTAAACAGCCTATTCTGTCTCCCATTGAGCCAGTTATTCAACCTGCTTCTAGTGTTTGTTCCAAACACATTTTTCTCCAGCTTTACATATAACAGAATGAATTGCCGAAGTCCAGATAAATAGTAGCACATTTTCTTTGTCAAGAGGATTAATTACCTTAAGAAAGAGATTGTGCCTGATGAATCTGGTATCTATCTCTTTGGAATAAGTGTGCAGTAGTTCATCTCATTTTTCATGTTCCTTCATATGTTTAATTGTGCTTTATTTCAAAATTTATTCAGCAGTATTTCATGTTATTGAAATCTAGCTTCCTTCCTTCCAGAATGCGTTTAGTTTGTATGTATGCTGTTCTATAGATTTATACTAACATTCTCAGATAGACTTGGCTAGAATACATACGTGAAAAAATAAAATTGCTACTAGGCTTTAAGATTTATGTAATAGTTTTGGAATTCTGCTTTTTGAGTTTTCCTTCGACTTTTTATGTGGTATAAATGCATTCTGTCAGCTGTGGACCCTTGTAACCCTTTTATTCATCATAAGCATTGCTAAAAACAATTCAGAAATTGGGTCATTACCACCCTTTACTGCATATTAACTTCTTTGCTTGTTCTGTTTTAATGGCTGAAATATGAGCTGTTTTCATTTCATTTGTGGGGCCACCTCAGCTTACCTCCTGACAACTTTCATTTTATCGCTAAGCTTCTTGATCTTTTAAGAGGGAAATGTATTTGCTAGTCAGTCTCTTTCCATTCTTTCTAAGCTCTGGTTGTTCATTGTATTCCGTTTAGGATTATTAATCAGTTAGGTCTGGAATCCTTCCCTGAAAGATCACTAATTTATTTATTTATTTATTTTAAAGATGTGTGGGATACAGATTCAAGATAGCTTAAGAAACTTAAACTGTTAGTGTCTGACTCATTCAAATCACTATTTTTTTCTAGTGTAGATGACTTCCCTCATTTAATTTTTCATTTCAGTTGAACTCTTTTGAAATGTAAAAATCTTAAATTGAAAGTTTTAAATGTGTTACTATTAATCTTTCAGTTTAATTTACTGAATCAACTCAGGTCATTTTATCTGAAATTATTTTATACTTCCTGTGTCTTTACAGTGCCCTTTTTTCTATGAAAAATGCGCTTAAAATATTATTGCTTCTTGTTGAACCAGTGGGTAACTGAGGTTAGAATCTGCTAGGTGTCACATACCGATCATTGAGGTCTACTGTTAGTAGTATCTGTTTCAATTCTATTTAGAAAATTAGTCTCCAGTCTACCACGAGGAGTTCTTTTTCTGAATGCTTTTCAGTTCTTCAACTTTGTAATATCCTTCTCCATGAGTGGGGTCTGAGTTATCTCTTGACCTTGTTCTCCTCCTCAAAAACCTGAAATATTCCGCTGAAGCTCAGCTTATCTTTTCATTTCCATTTTTCTGTGAGTTCACCCGCACCAGTGCTTAGTTAAGATAAGCAGTGCTCTTTTGAGCATGCCACTGCCCATACCCACCTTCTGTACTTTGGTTCACATTACACAGGGCACACGGACTATGATCGTTTTGGATGAAATGAAGCCAGAAAGTGGACTCCAGGAGTTCAGCCAGTACATTCCCAGCTGCTACTGGTTTGTTCGGTCCATTGGACCGAAGAGGAACTAGTGTGAAGTAGAACCACTTGAAATGTGTATAGTGTGGATATTGGGTTTGGAGAATTAATATGCACTACTTGTTGAGTCCTCAGCAGCTCAACATAAGCATCTTTGCGTCAGTAATGGTGGAATTCTTCCAGTCAAATTTTGAAATTTGTTCTGATGTGAAGGGTGATGTCACGAGCAGGAGGCTTTGCTTCCATGAAGACATTTCAATCACAGATTTGTATCTGATATCCTTGTTCCTAGGAGAAGGTGTGTCTTACATTTTACCAGATATATTCTGGTAATAGATCATCAAATGAATGTATATCTATTTCCTGCTAATATATATATATATGAATGAAAGCTAGATAGAGCTTTGGGTCGTGTCTGCTTTCATCTTAGTAGCTCTGTGGTGGCCTTTTCTTTATTTCTTGAAAACACCAAACCTCAGTAGGCTCCTCAGAATCTTGACTTAAATGCTTTGCTGCCTGCTTTGCTTTTATCCTTTTTAAGGTTTTGCTAGACTGTATGTCAGATGAGAAAATATATTTTCTGAAGGGTCTTTCTGAAGTTGAAGATCTTTTCTTTTCAATCTTGTGATTTTCTATTGACAGTGAAAATGCCTCTTTGAATGAATGTTTAGAAAATATGACTACCAAAGGATAAACTGCTTTTTTCATTCCAAATTTGTAAAACAATTTTGCTATTGAGAAGAGATTCTAAATAATGTGTTATGGGGGGGGTATCTGTATGTAATTAATAGCTAACTCAAATTCACAAAAATTTTAATGAATTCTTCAATTTTACATCTTGACTTACTTTAGGTCTTGTAGAGATAAGGTTGATATAATTTTTGTTTAATTATAAAATCAAGATTTTCTCAACTGAGAAAAGTAACTTAATACCTAAATGCTACTGATGTGTGATAATAAGAATTTTAAAATAAATTGTGTCCTTTGTACATAACAAACATTTCAATGTGTTTTTTCTGTCATATTTTTAAGTATTACAGTGGGTGAATCCTGGCATCTTTTTATGAATATAATTTTCCTGTATGTAACAGGTCATGCTATAGAAATATTTTTATATCCTCTTATTTATGGCTTTCAGAAACAATATTCAGTCCTTTAATATTTTTATAATTCTCTATATTCAGTCCTTTAATATATTTATAATTCTCTACAACTCTTTTGACATTTTGGTAAAAATACATATTCAAGTTGATATTTAGATCCTAGACACAAACAATTAAAAAAGCTCAATCTTTTAACAGAACTAACAAATACCTTGTTGTGTATAGTTATATTTCCTAATTGCAGTGCTTCCTTTTTTCATTTTAAAGGTCAGTTCTATTATTCCTGACGATTTTATTTTAATTTGGCAAGCTAAAAACAAGGGAGTAGAACACTTTCAAACATACAGAAGTTGCATTTTAATATCTACCCAAAAATAGTGCATTTCTCAACAGAGAGTTTGCCAGAAAAGAGTTGCTAGATGGTATTAAAAATACCAGTTTTAAGGGAGACAAAAGAGTGACCTTCAAACTTTTTCTTACTTTGTCTCTTATCGGTCATGCAAGTGTCAGAGTCATAATGTGAATACTCAAGAAGGCTTTGAATTGTCAATAGAGGAAGCTTCCTCTTTGAGGTTATATTTGCTGGAACAGAAGAGATAACACTATTATCAGTGTTTTTATAGTGTAGCCAATTTCTCATTGCATGTACTGAAATGCAGTTTTTAATACAGTTTAGATATTAGTATAATGATAAATATGTCAGACTTTTAAACTAAATTCTGAATGTTTCTGTCAGTCCTGATACAGCATGAAATTCCACTCTGGTCTCTTTCAGAGATTTTTATGAGCATTTGCTGGAAAAAAAGTAATTTTCAAACACATTCCTAACCTCCTTTTTAGGAAATTGACATTAAATATGCATTTCTTTCTGGGATGTGTGTGGAATTGTCAGCCAGTTGGAACTTCAAAGTTTAGCACTGGAATGTAAACTTACAGAATAAAAGCCAGCACATTGCATAATATACAAATACCATTACAGGCTATTTATGATTACTGTAGTATGAATTTTTATGCTTTTCTTGATAAGGCATTCAAGCCCCATGTTTTAACTGCTGACTGTGTGAATTGGTTTGAAGTGCTGTTTGTGGGCTTGTTACTTTTATTTCTTACATATTGTAATATTTTTCTATGGGCTAGCTAATGTGCAAAATCTCAATGCATTCAAAAGTATTGTTCAGATTTTGCATGATAATACAATTGCGCTAAACTTTTACATGTGTCCCACTTCAGATTTCTTAATATTTACACTGAAATTAATCAAGGGCTTAACCACTGCTAGTGGACTGTAGAGAGCTATAAAGGATTTCTTTTCATTTGCCTTGACTTGTAGGTCATTGTTAGCAATATGTCAATTAATTATTCAAGATCATTTCTACAAGAATCATGTGTTATCTCCACTACCAGATTCAGGTAGTCTTATGAATCATTACTGCATTTAGATATTCTGAAGTAATATTTGTGTTTTACTTGAGTGAAATTCTCATCTCTCATCTTCTAATGTACAGGTTAGCAAATAAAGATTGACAAGTGTGTCAGGGCTTAGGGTTTCACCAGCAATCTCAAATATTTCAGATGTATGAAAATAGCCCTTAATATCTAATACATCATCATGACAATTAAAATCCAATAATTATCAAATATGCTAAGTGTCTGGAGAATTCTACGTAGGCAAAATTGTTGAAGGCTAGACTTTTTTTTGTTAGTATCACAAAAAATAGTCCATATTTTGTGATTGTTGCAACTAATTATTAGTGAATATAGATCTTCATTTGGTGTTAACAGTATCCCATATCTTACCAAGTTGGCTGTGTTTCCCTGTTAGCATCACTGAAGAGGCTGATAACACATTATTTTTGACAATAAGACTCCAAATGAATTCATTATGATGGCCTTTAGATCAAGTTTGGATGTTGTGCTAAGAACTCTGCCAGTGGAAAACTTCTGTGTTAGAGTATTACTGATTTTAGCAAGATACATGGCTGATGATACATATTTTATAATACATGAAAGGTCAGGCTATGGTATTCGTCTTACAGAACGAGGACTAAACTTTGTCTCATTTCCACTTTGTTGTTCTTAGTTGCCTTCTCTCTTCTCCTGCTAATCTACCTGTCTTCAGGAAAGCAAAAATGGTTGAAGCAGTGGTTGAGTGCATTCTTTCTCAATTTTCCTGTTGCTGATGGGGTAATTCATTGAACTAAAACAACGAAAATAGAAAAGAAGTTAAAATCCAATACCTAAACCAGTATTATTTTCAAATATATACCTTCATATTTCTCTGCATACCTTAGCAGGTTGAATCCTAGTAGTTTTTGTAGTTCTAAAAGGATCCAAAACATAAAAAGAAAGTGAAGAAACAATTGAAACAAATGAAAAGGCAGAAGCAAGACTGATGAAAAATATTTTACTTATTATCAACTTTTCTTTCCTATTATTTAGCTTGTATAAGATAATGTACAATCTTCTTTGAGAAAGTGTCCAAAGACTGTCATCTACCAGAGAGTAATTCAGACAGTAGTGGCTCAGTTCAGCTTTTCTGCTGTAGAAGGTAATTTTTTTTCTAAGTGTATGCTAAAGACTGTCTTCAAAGTTCCAAATACATAGGACAACAAAAGCACAGCTTTACTGGTAATATTTTTACTTATGATATCACAGACTAACTTTTAAAAATAAAATTATTATGTCTTTAAGACAACTAAACAATTGGCATCCATATTTGAAGTTGTTCTTAGCTTTTTGTTAACCAGCTTAGCTTACCTGTTTTGAAGGACGTAGTAAATAAAAATCAAGGAACCTGTGTCATGAATCTTGAATTACTATTAGGATGAGACTGAAATATACTGAAATATCTGGTATAACCTCCCTCCAGAAGCGTAGCATTATTCTTTTTCAGTGATTCTAATCAGCGATTTCTGAAAGTGGGACGTGAAGTTTGATGCCATAGGTTAAAGAATGGCACTAGCAAGTATTTTATAGCAAACATTGCAAATTAATTCATATGTTGTTCAACATGGGGAAAAAATAGCCTTCATTCTTGGTTGTAGATTGTCTTGTTAAATATGATTGCTGTGGCGCTCTAATGTGTGACATTTTTACATTTAACATAAAAAGAAAAAGCTTGTATCAATACTGATATTAAGTCAAACACCGATATTAAGTCAGTGATGCTGTACAAAACTGGTCACCTCTATTCAAAGATTATCTGAAGGTGGCACAGAGAAGGCCAAAAGAACAGGAATCTATTTTTGATCATTAATCTGTGACTATGACAATAAAGTTAAACCTGAAGTTACCTGGAAACTTGCCATAAAATATTTGTCTTATGAGTACTGTCTAGATATTTATATTTTTTAATTTCCAGAGTTGTTTGTGGATTTTAAAGATACTTTTGTACTAGCTTGTAACATATTTTGATTGTGCATTCTTTATCCGTAGTTCAAGAAATGTATAACTGAGTGGAGGCAGTGGATATGAGGGTGAAAAAAATCCACCTAATAGCTTAAGTGAAGCATTTCTTAGAATAGTTAATGATATAAAACTACAAAAACTTTCACATGCATGTGCAAAGGTATGTGTGTGCATGTATATTTATGTATTCTTATATAATGATATGTTTTACAATATTTTTGTGGCTTTATGTCATTTTTGGCTCTCTATCCGTTGCTTTTGCATCTTAAATTGTAATATTTTGGTGGGGGCGGATCAGTGTGCCTTTATTTCAATCCTTTAGTCATTATTAATCTTTATAGCATTGCTGCTGCCATATTATTTCTTCATTACTATAATTCCTGTCCAGGATAACTTTGTACCAGTGTATTTAGTTTCTCCTTGGTTCTCTTTACATACTCTTTACACACTCCAACAACTTACTGCTTAATGCTGATTCTGAACTTCTAGATATTTTGAAAATAAGGAAACAGTCAATATTCAGATATATGCAACTGTTTACCACATATATGAAGCTATTATTGAAAGAAAATAAAAAACATTACTGAAGTACATTTTTTTAATAAAGAATGAAAGTTACATCTGAGAGCTATGAGGTCTAAAGCTTTTTGGTTTACCAGCAGTATTTTTTTCCTCATGTTCTGGAAAGCTGATAAGAGTCTAAAAGTTCAGTGTTCTGTCAGCTTAGTTCCAGGGCTGTTTTTTTTTTTGTGGGATTGTTTTTTTTGTTTACAAGGAATGTTCTCATAGCCATAGGCAGCGCAGTACGTAGTTACTCTTGGTTAAAACAATGACATGCCTCTTTCAGATCTTTCTTTAACAAAGATCTACGACAAAAATGGTGACAAATTCCAGTCAGCTTGTTTTCTTAGGAAGTGGGCTGTATACAACCAATTCTTGTTTTTGATGGGTCTGGGCCTCCTTGAAAACTAGTAAAAGCTAAAAGGAAGTTGTGTAGGAGGGGAAGAACGTTCTTGAGTCTGTCCTATGTTCACTAGAAGCTTTTGTGCTAGCAATTACATTTCATAGGATATAAGTTTTCCTTATGATACACTTAATAAAATATAAATAAAATCTTTAATTCTTAAAGTTACCATGTGATCTTTGGAAGCAGTTTGAAGAACATATGTAATGCATCAGAGATATGTAGTGAGTACTCCATTTATATTGAATTGACTTTCAAGCTAAGAATGGAATATTCTTTAATTTACACTGAAAGGCAATGGACAATGCGAGCTTTTTATAAGGGGGAGACAAAAGATGAGGAGATTTAAGATACCACAGCTGTATGTTGTCAAGAGGAGTAGTGAGTCCAGGCAAAGCTTGCTGCAAGAGTTTAAGTATTGCATTATACTTCTTTAAGTTACATTGTATGGAATGGACAAGGCACACATTTAATGGATTAAAAACTTGCTCACTACTTAAAAGGTTTTTAACAGGGAGAGATCAGTAAGGAAGATTTTTGGGAGACCAGTGTTTCCTAGTAATCTAGACACTAATGTTCTATGTCATTAAAAGAGTTTCAAATAAAATAAGAGAGGTAGTGTTGGTACTGAAGGACTGGGAATGTGGTTAATGTGATGTCAGTTTTTAAAGAAGGTATGGGGGTGCTTGCAAGGCCCACACTGAACAAAATGCTCTAGATAACAGCTGTTAAGATAGGAATATGTGTCTGAATGGAGTACCAAAACTGAGAAGGTATTTGCCCTAACGCTTTGTTAAAGAGGGTAGCAACCATCAGATGGTTTAAACAGTAACCAGGGAATGACAAAGAGACTTTTGAAATAAAAGGAGGAGTCAGTTTGAAAATAAGCATAAAGGAAGAATGAGAATTTGTACCGATGGGGAAGGACCTTGGAGGGACAACAGAGCAGCAGTAGCAACTAGCTTTCTCACTGCTGGAAGTGACCCCACTGGCAATATGACACTGTCTGGGCCTGACAGAGCAGCCTGTCCCTCAGATGCTGTGCATAGCCTGTGTCTAGCTAGTAGACTGATAGTGTAGGATGCAATAAGTAGGGACTCGCACATTGGGCGTGTGGGGTGCTTTTACTGGTGTGTGCATTAGTGGATTGTAGGGACCTTCGTGGATACACATAAAGTGAGAGCACAGTGGGGAAAATGTATGTGAACAGGGGAAGCTGTGCTTCTGGAATCCCTGATTTGGATAAAACTGTGTGAACTGAGCAGTTTTTTTCATCAAGGCTCTTGAGATCTTGGGAACTGAAAACTAGTAAGCATGATTTCTGTATTGGGCAAACTAATAGATAAATGATTAAATATGACACATTGGGGAGAGCAGCATGGCAATAGAAGGAAATCTTGCCTCATGTATCTACTCAAGTTCCTTGAAGGCATCAACAGGAATGAGAGAGTTTCTGCTGACAGTCCACTTGAACTGATGGAAGTTTTGTCATCAAATAGGTTTGAAGAAGTTACAGAATGAGGTCTAATAAGTTCTTATCATGAATGAATAAGGAACTGATAAGTGTAAATTACCACTTTTCAAGGTGAAAGGAAATCGGTGCTGTCTCACAGGGGTTTATGTTATGACCTTTGCTATTTACTGTTCATCCCTTTCCAAGAGCTTGACAGTTTGCTGTTGGCCTTAAGTTATTTGGAAGGATAAAGATCATACATTTTCCCTATAAAAGAAAAATGCCTGTGAAATGATTGGCTCTCAGCAGACTATTTCTATTCAGGAGTAAGGTCTTTTGGTTAGAATAGCATAATCAAAACAACCTCTAAATAATCAGTGGACAAAAGAGCGAACAATGTTTAGAATTATTAGGAGAGGAAAACACTTTCAGTGCTATAAATTCTGTGTTTCATGTACAGCTTGAATACAGTCTGGAAAAAGCAAAGGAGATGACACAGGGTGAGCTAAAGTATGGAAGTGCTTCTGTAGAAGGAATGATAACAGGCCGATTTGAGTGAAGTGCATTAAATAATGACTGACATGGAGAGGAGCGTTAAGGGAATAATTTTCAATTTATTCAAATTAAATTTGAGGGTGACATTTTCAAATAAAACTTTTCTACATCCTACACAACTGTGGAACTCTTTGCTGCAGGTTATCACACATATTAAAAGTTTACAGCTTTCAAAAAGCTACTGTACAAATTTATGGCTATTAAAACGCCTTCAAGATGGTAGTTTCAAGGTACTCTGCCCAAAAGCCAGGAGTATGTCTTGGGAGGCAGTGTCTCAGGGAGAGATTTAAAGGGACCATTCTAGATCATAACCTCAACATAAACATTAAACTGTAGTGTCATTAATAGCATCTATCTTTGAGTATGTGAAAAGAAGACTATCGAGTGCAATGTTAATCTTCCTTTGTCCACAGCATTTAATAAAACAATAGAATAAAATTTGACTACAAATGATTCAAGTGTGTGTACTTCAAGAGATGTGAAAATACTGGAAGTATTGTCACAAGAATAAAGATTTTCAGGAGTTGGTCATTAAAAAGAAACTAGTGGATTTTTAATGTTACATTGCAAGATTGAAGAGTCTTCTGTGCGGTCGTGCTAGAGCTGTCTTTGTGTCACACCGGAATACCCTTATCATTCACATTGTGTATATACTAATTCACATCCTTTGAAGTTAGCCAGATTTAAAGAGGAAGGGAAAATGAGATGTGGACTGGTAGGGAGCAATACATAGTCCTGCTAATACATGCAGTGGCAATGCATGCCAGCTGCTCAGATTAGCTTTTGAGAGAATATGGATCACTGGAGACAGATACTTAAAAACAGAAAAGATGTTCACTAGTAGGGGGCTTTTAAACTGCTTAGGCAAAGAGATAAAAATGTACTTCCTAGTGTTGAAAATAACTTACATTTTGGAGTACTTTATCAAGGCAGATGTTGCATTCCCTATTACTTGAAGGAGTTTTAGGACATGTAGAAAACGCTTAGATTGAATTGGGAGAAACTTACCTCCTACTAGGAGAAGTTGAGAGGTGGTAGAGGTAGTACTTGGAGGACTGTGACTGTCTGTTCTCATCTTGATGTGTGATTAAATCCTCTTCCCTTCATAATCTTTGAGAAGAGTGGGCACATACATACATTACATACAGTAGCTTCTAACCATCACAGTTCCTTCTTGAGATAGACGTTGCAGTAAAAGTCAGTGCTTCATCTGTTAGTTGCCATTTGGAGTAAGCAAGGAGTAGTTGCCTCATGATGAAAAAAAAATATAAAAATGTGTTCTGATAAGGGGCAGAGAAAAGAGCTCATCCCAGAGAAACTTCAAATGCTAAATAGGGGATACTAGGCTGGATGTGGAGCATTACCGTGAGGATGTCATGAAGTGTCCCCTAGATGTTTTTTCTCATTCAAGCGCTTACTGTTAGCCATATTTTGGTTCACTAAATAGTTCATTCTCCAGGTCAGTTTAGAAGGAATTGGGAGAGAAGCATTTCTAACCTCCAAAAACATGTGGGCTCAGCTAATGAATAAGTTTCACTCCAGCACACATCTAAAATGCAAACTTGGAGTTTTGCTTAGTTTCAGTGGGCTGCAAGTACTCTGAAAGTATTAAGAAAATACTATATGTGTTGTAAAAGTCTTAAATTTTAATCAGATTTGACATGCTGTCTTGAAATTCTGTTGTGACAAAAGTATCAATGAAAAATATTTTTTAAATGCTATGTATTTATGTACAATGTCCAAGTTTATGTACAATGGGACTAAACTTAAGGAACTCAATGAGTAAGCAAACAATTCTTTGCCATCATATATGTGAAGGCTGTGTTTTGCATCCTTACTTTTTGCTAACTTTGTAAGCCCAGAAATCCATGCTCTTTTCTGCCACTTTGCTAGAGAACCATGTCTTAGGTTCACCATATATGCAATAGGTGTTCCTATACTAGCTGTTTTTATTTGTTATTAATTTTCAGTTAGCTGCTATGGGCACCACAGTAGAGTACAAAAGTTTTTGGCTTGGAACAAACGTTTGGGAAAAAATACACTTTTAACAGAAAAATTAAACTATAGTAGTTCAACTCTAATGTCGATATTTTAAAAGTCTAGAAGTTTGATCCTTCTGGATGCCAAGAAAAGAGGAAAATAATATTTAATGACCTCAAAGTTGATGAAGTTTCTGAATGTTCTCAAAGCATTCAGTCATCTGGTATTGTGATGCATTTAAGTATCTGAATGCTAGATTTGTAACTACTTAAGCCACCTGAAGAATGACACAATGGTTCATAACTAGAATATACTAGTTTCATAACTAGAAAGTCTACTTGAACACAGATCTGTCTGACAATGCTTCCAGATCTTTGATCAGTTTGTCAGGCTGTTCTTGTGCATTAATTTTAATTTGAACAATTCTTTTATGTTAATTTACTAGACAACATACGGTCCTTAACTTGTTCAGTTTTTCCCCTTCATCTAGAATCTTGAACTCTTACTCTTTTTTTGCCCTGGTGGTTATTTTTGTCTTAAGATGTAAAATTTTTCTTCCTTGTGCATGAAAACTATTGACCTATTCTTGCAGTTACTCATACAATGAAGTAACCCATACACTATATGCATACTTACAATAGCTGAGAAAATTGTTGTCTCTTAAAGCCTCCCAGGCTTTCCTTTTCCACCTGTGTTACAGCATTTCACAGGTAAGATAACAGTACTAACTTTGTTTTGCACCTTCCTAAACAGCAGATCGCTCTGGTTTTATATCTGCAACTTTTATTGGCAACTTTGCAGCAGACTATTCAATGTAATGCCATGGTTCAAAATAGTATATAGAAATCCCATGTTGACCATTGCTGTGTCACCAAATGAAATGCCCCTAGTGAGGTACAAAGAATGTTTTAATTCTTTTATAATGTTTTTTATTGTCTTTTTTTTTTATGGTCCTGAGGCTTGCTACAACATCTTTGGCCTCCTCAGTTTTTTTCATTCTTACTGTTCAATTAATATTTCTGGTTTTATTGTTTCATAAATTCTTTTCAGAACCACCTTCAACATAAGCACTAAATACAAAGCACCAAAAGAACATTCTGTAATTTGTAAATTCTTTTCACTTACTGCTGGTCTTGGGAGGCATGTCAGTTTTCTCCAGTATCTAGGCTGCACAGACTGAAAGCATCTTTTCATTGCCATTCAGCCTGAGGACATCCATAGAAACATTTTTCAGACCTGGAACTTTTCTGTTCTTGCTTTAATTGGGAGAACAGTTTTATTTTATTTCATTTATGTTTATATTTCACTGTGATATTCTTTCACCTGCTTAATCAGTATCATGTAGTGTGATTCTTTAATCCATAAAAGCCCTCAAAATCTTAAACATATCACTGGATTTACTCACTTTGTTGCTATCTCCTTCATGGTATTTCAGCTTTTCAGAAATTCATGTGAGCAATTTAACTTCTGCATTTTTCTTTTTTTTTATTTAGCCTTGTCCTGTCGTCTTTGCGTATTCACAGTGCCCTTCTCAGACAAGATGTTGATCCTTCTCTTTCCCTTTTCTTCTTAGTATGTTCTCATCTACATCTTTCAGGCATCGTGGTGCTTTCACATTGAATATATGAACACTGTTAAATAAAATTTGGTGTTGATGTCAGTATTGAGCCTTTTTCTGGGTAAATTAATACACTATTCTAAAAAGTAAACCATCTAAGGTTTTTGCTTTTCAACAACTTTGCCCAAATTAATAGTCCTTATTTGCAAACTGCCCTCATTTCTACAAAGCCGTGATCTACTAAAGGAAAGTTATTTCTTCGCTGTTCCTTACCGATCTACTAAAGGAAAGTTATTTCTCTGCTGTTCCTTACTGCAAAGAAAGGAAAATCATTTATTGTAAGGTATTGTATCTGTTCTTTCAGATATCTACTTTGTATTTCAGTCCACTTTAATGAAATTAACATTATATGGCCTTTGCCTTTGACCTAAAAACTTATTTGTCCACAGTGGCCTGTTTGTTTATTTTATTTCAAAGCACTAAATGTGTCATGAAAGTACAACTTTGTTATTTTATTAATTTAGGCACAATAATTGAGCTTTGAACAACTCTGCTGATATTTATAGACTATGACTCAGCTTATTCTCTCCTTTCTGAGCTGACAACATACTGCAATTTCACAATTCAGTACTTGTAATATTCTTTTAACTTCCTTGCGTACTGTAGTACAATTGTAAGTCTCACATGAACAAGCATTTATTAAACCTTAAGAGAATTTTTCATTTGGCCTCAAATAATTCCCAGGTTTCTTTGTCCCAAATATATGGGCGTTCAATGTTCTGTTGATTTTTCCTCTTCTAGGTATTATTTTTTATGACTTCTTTAGTAAAGCTAGCATTTTAAATATTTCTATATAAGCTTGAATGTAATGGTCATTCTGAATGTCTATAAGACTTGTGTTGTTTTTTGCATTCCTGGAACTTTTTGGTTCTTGACTATTTAGGTGGTTTTTTTGGAGACAGCTGACGGAAGGAACTTGAAATGCAACTTGTCTTACAGCAGTATTTGATTTGTATTCATTGCAGGCTGGAATACTTGCTAAGGATAGCACAGCAAATAGCACTGAGGTTTTGTGTCATAACATAAAATTTTTAGCTACTGGCTTTTATGGTATATTAAGTTAATGCCTGCCATCCTAAACAGAACTTTATAAAATACATCATCACAAATTTGATAGCTGCTGAAGTACAAGATGTTTAATGGCATAGCACATCCATTGAAAAAAATGTTCTCACTCATATTCTAATAATTAGGAAGCATCTGCCGGTGCGTTACACAGTGAATTTAAATAAGTGACTCCCATAGCTGCCTTCATAAATCATGGATTCAAAGCATTTGTTACTGTGAAATAAATTCCTATTTGTCAAGTGTATCTACTTTCAAATTTTATATTCTAAACATGGAGTGATTCTTTTGTTTTCAATTTGTCCTGCTAAAGGCTTCATTTTGCTCAGTTTCTATGTCATGTCAGCAGTACTTCTTCCAATGTGCTAACTAGACCTAATATACCATGCAAAGATTTGCTCTGGGCAACACAGAACATTTCTTTTTTGATGTCAGCTGTACAATTCTGAAAAATATAGGCTTATTCTAGAATATTGAGATGAAGATTAAAAACAGTACTGTGAAGAAGATAACAAGCATATACCTCTTTTCCATTGAGAAAATTTGGCTGTAGATTTAAGTTTCCCATCATAATGGAAGTTGCTAAGCTTGTAGAGGAATAAAGAGAAGAAAAGAGAGATTAAATACAAAAAAAAAGTTTTGGAAAAAGAAAAATTAAAGGAGTATAAGTAAATTTCCCTCAAGTAATGCATGCCAGCCTGAATTCTGTTTTCTTAAAAATTTGATGAGATGTTCTTTTTATCCCAAGAGTAATGTTAATATGTAATGCTGTGCAGCGATAGTATGTAATGAACTTAAAATGTCAGTATTTAGAGCTTTAGATCATTGAAATGATAGCTTATTATAACAACATCAGATGATAAGTTACACCTAAATCTGAACAGAATAATAAAACTCTTGCTGTCGTGAAAATATACTTTCCCCTTTTTACTGACTTAAATGTTGATACTTTATGTACTTGCATAGTTTGGTACATAAAATTGTTTTTAATAAAGAATATTAATTTTTAAGGTTTTATTCTGGTTCACGGTCACATAATGACAAAATCCCAGAGGATATAAAGTCCTAGGATATGCGCATATATATATATGTGACTGTATGTGCTATATGAAACGTAGTACAAAATTGGTTATAAATCTGTGTTGATAAAACTTCAGAGTATTTGAAACAGTTACTTTTCACACAAGTATCGTTTTGTTTTTGTTACTATAAAAAAAAAATCCTGAAATACAAATAACTGAAAGCAAATGCATTACTACACATATGACTTCTTGTCCCTTATTGGCAGCTGTAGCTCCATTCCCTTGTGTTCGTATTTTGCCAATTAGTTGTCAATCTCCTCTCAAGAATAATCCAGTGTTTACGAAAAGGTGTAAATCTCCTCTCAAGAATAATCCAGTGTTTACTTAAAGGTGTAGTTTGAAAGGGGATCAGACACCCACAGTTGTACTCAAGAAATAAACTTTTTAATTCATGAATCTGTTAGTTTGTACAGTGTTCACTCAGATACCTCTTTCTATAGTAAGTGTTAAGGTTTATAAATTGATGTACAGGCTGTGCTTCAGATGGTACTAAAAATTACATTGGCAAGAAAGACTACCATGGTTTTCCTCTCTGGCATGTATCTAACTACTCAATCATATAGACTAATTTTTCGTGCTCAATTTTGCATGCCTGGTCATGCCTGCCTAGTTTGTCTCACCTTCCTAGTTAATTAACATTTAAAAACCAGCATTCCAAATATACAAATATTTTCCCTATACTCAACAAGTTTCTCTGCTATTGCAAATCCAAAAAATGACTTAACCTGCTATGGAACTTGCAGTTAGTGGTCATCTGTGAAACCTGTAGTTGAAATAACTTAATATATTATTTGTGAACTCTGTGTGGCTGAATTAGAGGCAGCATCCAATTTACTTGGAGTAGGTAACTACATCAAACACAGGATTATTCTCACATTCTCCTGTTTTTGTTAATTGGATAGTGGCTTTGGGGTAATTTGGGCTTTATACCTCCCCTAGCTTCTGCCACAAAGTAAACTTTTTTGTTTGTGTTTTTCACAGTTGTTTGAATTCAGCAAAGTCTATTTTGGAGTTAGTGTCATAGTAAAGCCTCTCTTTCTTCACTTCTGCTTCCAGCACTAGCATTCAGGTCAAACTATCTTTTTTGCTTCATAGCTTGGAAACCAATTGAAAGAACACTTTGAAATTTCAAAAGACAAAATATTGTAGGTCCTGACTAAGAAATTAAAAACATCTCCGAGTTCATAAATATTACCCGAAGGTATAGGTTATTGTGGTGAAAGCTATATCCAAAATGGCTGTACTTTCTTTGTCAAAAGAAAATGTTACTACAGACCCAGAAAAGAAATGGGAAACTTAAAGGTATAGATATTTTCTGGATATCTACAATCATATGACACTTCACAAGCCTTAGATTCTAAACCATAATTTAAATAACAGCAACAAAATGAGCTTGGCTGGATGGCTATTTCAGCTCTTCTATCTCTATAATCTATAAGGAAAACTTTCTTTGAGTCTACTATATGGTAGCTGTCTTCCCTGTGTTATGCCATGACCAGTCTTTGTCGGCACACCAATGGTGTGAAGATCATCACACTTCCACACTATCTTGGACAAAAGGATTCAGGAGATGGGGTGGGGAAGAAGAGTTCCCACCCCACAACTTGCCAAGGGGAAAAGTAAAGGTATTTAACTATGGTCTTACCTGATTGTCTGGACTTGTGTCATCAGTGCTGCCTAATCCCTATATCGAAAGTAATTATAGGTATATGGCAGCATCTAGGTGAATATTTTACCTTTGACTATTATTTTTTTAAAACAGAAAAAAAAAAAAGCTAAATGACCAGTGAGCTATATCCCATATTGTGCTTCGTGTTAGAATGAGGGCAAAAAGTGCAGAGATATTTTAGAGTTCAGAAAATAGTTCTTGTTAACAATGTGTTTGTGTTTTTAGGGGAATGCTGTTCATGAAAAACATCTCAAAATCTCTTTTGTTTCCTAGTTAGAAGTAGTATAGTTTGGCTTCCATGTGTTAAGCAAGCAGTCCGTACTCCAAAACAACTATTAACAGTTGAACTTCAATTGCAGCTTCTCTTTCATTAGAATCACTGATTTGGTTGTCTGGCTGTAATGAAATGTGTAGGAAAGTCAGTTTTCTCTGAGATTTTTTGCTCTTTTCTAAGTGCATTAAAAAGTTGTCACATTGTTAATCAAAACATCACAGTTGCAAAAATTTCCTTTCCTTAGGCAGCTAGGCTAAGCTCTGTCATGTAAACTTCCCGAAACTACCAGAATGCTGTTTCAGAGATCCTGGAAATCATACCTTCATCTCTGTTAAAGTCTCTCATGTGGGTACTGTGTGTCGTAATGCCCATTAAGAGGGAAGAGATTTGTTGCATGCCAATCTATTAGGTAACTAAGTGCTGTAAGGGTAGCAATGTTTTATTCCTAATGAGAGGTTAAATTCAATTTTTTTACTGAAACCCACAAAGTAATGGTTCATTGCAGGATTGCCGTATCTTCTGTCTTCTTATTGTTTAGTAATTAATAAATGTGGGAGGAGTCCCTCAGAATAAATTCTTATTCAGCCGGTTGTATCAAAGCCTCTGTATAGCTGAGCAGAGTGTTCGCAGTTTCTGGATTTGTGAGATCACCTCTACTAACTAATTCCTTTGACAGCACTTCTAGACACCCTAAATAATGCAGTATAGCTATAAAAACTGTCTAGGAACAACCAAAGCACCAGCATAAACTGAGATTTGTATACTATTTTAAATTATACCAACTACCCTTTCCAGCCAGCTAGCCTGCAAAAGTAGGCAGCATTTCTCCACTTCTGCTTTAGGGCTGGGAACCCAGATCATATTCTGTGCTCGGTGCCAGATGGACTTTGTGGAAGGCAGCCAGCACAGCCTCTTTCAGCCAGCCAGTCCTGTGGAAACTGGCTGCTGTCTCTGGACTCTGGTTTGGTTTGGCGCAACGGTGAACGTAGCAGTGAGCTCATGGAAGATGTAACTCATATTCATTGAACTGATATATGAGTGAATCAAGGAGTCTGTATGAGATTGTCATGTGTATCTGTATTATATAAATTTTTAAAACAACATTAAATATTTCTTAAATAGGGTAAAATTTATCCATAACTATTAAACTCTCCCATCAAAAGTGGCTGATATGTTTTATGGTCATCTTTAGTAAGTGGGAGTCTGAACACCTGCACTAACTGTTACACCATGGATGCTGAGACAGGTGTAAATGCATGGAGTTTTATTTGTGCGGCCCAATGTTGATTTTCTAGATTATCCTACTACTTTTTCAGTGAAGCGCTTGAGTGTAAGCTGAACAAAATCACTAAAAAGTGCATAGTCACCACCTCTAGTAATTCTGTCTATTCCTCACCGTTTTGTGTGTGCACCTTAGCTGTTTTCTTAATCCTGGTCTTATTGGCCTGTGACTGAGCTGGATTGGATTTCATGTAGAGACATAGCTTAGAGTGATTGCTTGCTAGGAGTACAATAAATGAAATTTTTACCAGAGTGACATTCTGTTGGCTTATATTTGAGTTGGAGATGTTCATAGAGCTAGTAACCGTCTAAAAGAAAGTGTTTATTTCAAGTGGGTTAGTGCTAAACTAAAATGTTCCTGTTACATTGTTAAATAAAATGAAGATCCCTGAAAAAACTACTGGCTTAAATAGCTGGCTGCACATTTCTTCCTATAGTCATATATGGTCTTCATTTTGCCAGATACACAAGTTCATTAATTCAGGATTTCTGTTAGCAGTAAGTGAGTTTAGATTTGTGTTTAATACTACATTAAATTTTGAAGCAGTTAAGCATCATTTGCAGATATGCCCTTTTATAACTGGGTATCTACAATAAAATAATATCTACAATAAAAGAAATTACCCTATTAAACACTTGGACATTATCCTAACTGTTGGAAATTAATAGGTGATTAGAATAGTCAGAAGTTTCTGAGCTGTTTAGTAAATGAACTGGAGTCAAGACATTTTGTATTTCTTTAGTTTTTGAGATGTTACTTCATATATTATTATATAGAAGTATATATAAATATAAATTACTCAGTTTGGGTGTTAAGTTCTTTAAAATAAACTCATACCCACATTGCATCCCCCGTCTAAAAAAATGGTTTAAAATTATTTTGGCAAGTCGTGTCCATATGCTAACAGATATTCTAAGTTGGTAGCCATTCTCACACATGTGAACAACTTAGGTCCAAACCAGCATCATCTCATGTTTTTCACATCAGTGGTCATGATAAGGGCTTTTGAGGGCTGGCTGCTACAGGGAAAATAGGCTACTGTCATGTACTATCCCCAGCAGATAATAGTATCTTCTATGATGGAAAGAAAACAGTGAATTACATTAGGTTTCTATTTTCAGATTTTCACAGACCTGCCTAGGCTAATAACTTCATATGAAGTCCCCTATTGGGTTCTTAAGCAAGTTAAAACTCTAATCTGCCTGTATGAACTGAACAGACTACTATGTAGTAATCAAATAAGCATATTTGGAGAGCATTGCTTCAAGTGAAGCTATGTGAAACTATGCTGTTCTTCAGAAAACATAATATTTAAACAGGTGTCAAGAGTGTCAAGAGTCTGAACGCTAGAGTTTTTTGAGCTGCGTAAGATTTTATTCTAAATCTTGCTGGGTAGGGTGCTGCTTTTGAAGTGTTACATAGTTAACATGGAAAAAAACTTGTCTGGAGAAATATGCGTATGATTGTGAAAACACACAATAACACATTAAATTAATATATCTTGGTGTTTGATCTTGAAGTGTTTGATTTACTGAATGAACTATTTGTTCCCCATAACTTGTTTAACCTTCTTCTGAATTCACACTTACAATGGTTAAGGTGTATAAATGGTATTGTGAGAGAATGTTCTAGAACTTTTGCTTTTTAAACACTTAAATACCGATGAAAGTCATGCTACTCCTGAACATTAATTTGAAAACATAAAACTGATGTGATAAAGAATGTTGTGGGCTCCTTTTTTCCCCTCTAAATCAAGAGAAAAGAACAAATTCTGAATAGCTAATATATGTTCTTGGCAAAATTGATGGACTTTAATTGAAATAGGCCATTCTGAAGGCTTAATCATAATTAAGTGATCCATGGCTTTCCATAATGTTCCTCTCTATGATGAATTTTGCCCTGAATTTTAATGTAGTAAAGAAAGACAAATTAATAACATTTATCCTATTGGTGTGGAATTTGTAACTCTCTTTGGGGGCAGTTAACTAGTGTGTTGCTTCACCTCTTTCCACATATATTAGCTTGAATTTGGCCTGTTGTGTCCTCCAGGGGGTAGTCTCCATCTAGAGGTTTCTTCAACATGCAATCCAAATTCAGCTTATCATTAAGAAGGGTAATTATTATCAAAATTATCTGCTTTTGATTGGTTTCCAATACACTGTATTAGATGTGTGTCATGTCTTGTAAACTCAGGACAAGTTATTTCTTAGTTATCCAAAATGATAATACTTCACGAAGTAGCTTTGTATGGTATGCTATTACTAAGCCCAACTCAATTTAATCCGGTCCCTCCACCCCAGCATCCGTCATTCACATACTCATAAAAAATAAACATCATTAGGTTTATTTTAGGGAACAGTACTGGAGTACCTGAAGTCATGTTTCAATTTTGATCTTGGGTACTCCACAAGTTAATTATATTGCCTTAAGAATTAACATATAACTCAGAGAGGCCTTATTTCAAATTACTTTGTTTCTGTTTTATTTACATTGCATTAACGGAAAGAATGGAAAGAGTGCAGATTACACTTAAGTATTTTACTGAACCATGACAACTATCACTCTTGAAGGGAAATCACAAGCATATGCTCTATTTAGGGAAATTTAAAAATATATTACATTGTTGTTATCCTTGAGTATCCTAGTGAGGGATTATATATATATGTGCCATCTGCAGTTCAATAACACTAAATATTTAATGAGTTTATGAATAGTAGATAAATATTTAACACAGCTTTGTAGAAATTTGCATGCATTGAACAATTGTTTGTCACTGCCAAAGAAAATGGCCTGATTTGGGGACATGATTATTTCAGTTAGCAATTCAAATTGCTTCTGTGGAATCAGACCTGCGATAGGAGAATGTTAAAATTGGAAAAGGACCCGTTGTTCTAAGTGTGAGTCACTCATGCTTTGGTTCCCCTATTAGTCCTACCAGCATGGCATTTGCTGTTGCATCCACTGTGTGGCTGTGGTAATTGTGTGGCTGTACAGCTCTTCCACTCAAACCGTGGTTGCATCTCTTCTGACAGACTTTAGCTTTGCATCTTACATGGTACTCCCTCTTGATGCCTCTAAAATGAAAGGGAAATACTGAGTTTATTCATGAATTTATTTAAAGCATTTGCCTGGAGCATTTGCAGCCAGATAGACTTCACAGAGCTTCCAAATATTAAATGGATTCAGCGTCAAAAAGTAGAAAAGATAGCAAAAACAGAAATCTTACTTCTTGGTCCCTTAATAGTTTGTACCCTCAAATAAAATTTCATGAGAATATGTGCCTTGCATGTAGGTCATTCAGCTATCTTCTTATAGAGGGAAAGAAGTAGTATGAAAATAAAGAAACCTCACATGTGACCAGATCCTTTATTTTGGTTATATGGGTATAATTTCAAGAGCTTTACCCAATTAAAAGCTGCTGTGGAACCACAAAAAAGTATGGCGAAAACTGGTTGCAAACCGTTGAAAAGCTAATTTGTCAAAATTCCTTAAAAAATATTGTCTTTAAATGTATTCTATTTTAGGTAAGTATGAGCCACAGATGGCCATGAATTTCAAAATTTCATGAGTCAATGGTCATTGCAGTGTACAAAACTGGTGTGTGTGGGTACATTTGCATAAATATGTATCTGTACAAATATAATCTATGTTTCAAGTGGCCTCACAGTGTCATCATACGCCTGTAGGGACAGACACAAGGACAAATGCCACACAGTTCTCACTATTCGTTCTTCAAGAACAGCTGCCATCATTTTTGCATTAAGTACGGGCCTTCTGTCTTCTGAAAACTTCTGCTCTGATTATTGTCTGTTTAGAATGTAGATCTGAAAGTTCACTGCAGAAAAAACACACCCTGTAATTCCTTCGTGAAGTGGTTATGAGCCATTCCTCATTAGAAATGGGGTGAGGTACTGTCGTAAACTCAGGTGATTCACATTATATTGTCGAATGCAAACTATTTCGGTTATCCTTCATCACTGGAACAGTCTCTCACGTTCTTCACTTCTTCAATACCATCGCTCTGACTGGCCCACAGCTATGAAGGACACACACCATGCTGCCATTTTGAGTATTTGGGGAACAATGACTTGGAGAAGCAATTCGAGGAGCTTATTGATCACACAGATTTATTACTAGGTAACTTTAAATAATAATCTACCTAAGGACATTTGTAATAAAACAAAGAAGTTATCAATTGAAATTATTTGATTTTTTTTTTTAAGATGATACCAGACAGTAAATATCTGCCTTATTTAACATTTTAACTAACTTGCCTTTCAACTAGTGTACTCTCTCTCTAAGTTAACCTGAAATCTCTTGCCCTCTCAAATAAAGATGAAGCTTGTTTTTTTTCATTTGAGGTGGCTACTCACTTTGCTTTTATCCATTTCTGTCCCTTCTCTGGGGACAGAGCAGTAGTCAATGATTGTCTCTTACTAGCTTTTTAATACACACATAATGTTTCCAGAACTAAATCAAAGAACTTCTACTTCCTTGCAAGCAAGGCTATGCCTTTAGCAACTCACATTTACAGAAATATAGTTATAACATTAATCCCTATGAGACGTATAGCCAGAAATTCATATTCACCAGCGAGTTTTCAAATTACAGTCTCTGATTCAGGTCTTCTAGGCAAGTTTTGTTTGTTTCAGGTTTCGGTATGTTTGGTTTTGGTTGGTTCAAGTTTCAGCATTTGCAAATAAACTGTATCCAGTCCATGGTTTTTTCTTTATACTGAGTATCAGGTGGTAGCTAGGACTCTATCTGTCACCTAATTAATAGTGATAATAAGAATATCTTTGTTTTCATGATTTTGTCTTCTTAAGGACTTAATGTTTTGAGAGACTGGTCTGGCGATGCCTTTCGTACCTTGAAAGCTTCTCAAACAGCTCCAGGAAAAGCCTCAAGTGAAAAAATCCTGAGACAAATATACATATTTTCCATCATGCAATAAATCTAATTACTTTGGGAATTTAACAAACAGGCAGGCAAAGATTTCTGATTGAGAATGTCTTTCCAATAGCCTTTTTATATCATTGTGATACCAGCCCTGCTAGTAGATTAGATCAAGTCACCATACCGCTGCTGTAACATATAAAAACTTGCCTTCTCAGGTAGACAAGACTTAAGTTTTTTTAAATCAGAATATGATTAAAAAAACATTAATAATCTAATTAGTTTTAGAACTTTTAGTCTTTGTGTTGTTTCAACTTTGCAGTTTAAGTAGTCTACATGTACAGCATTGCAAACTGGGTTTACCTGTTGTGAACTCTAATCATCCTCAGATTGAGAATTTTTCAGTCAATTTTTCAAGTATGAATAACTAATGAAAAATCATGCTTGAAATTTTCGGAGTTGAGAGCATATTTGGTGGCATTTTTAAAAACATCATCAATGTACGGGTTTGACAGCTAGATAGTTATGAAACTGTCCTGTTTCATTAACAAAATTCTTTGTAGTTATTTGATAGTCCCAAGTGAAACCAGAAGTCACACGAACTTTAGTGATATTTTTAAACAATGTTACTATGCTGGGTGATGATGACTAGCACCTAAAATGTGATTCCTCCCCAGTGTGGGACAGATATATGTCATCAGAAGCAGTAGCGTAAAATTTACTTTTTTTGGAGGTGAGACTCTTCCTCCCTATTAGGAAAAAGCTAAACAATTTAATGTCGGGAAACTATTTTGAGAAAAGGAATGATTTCTCTATATAGTCTCTGCATATGTATGTGTTTATGTACATACTTTGGATTCTGTTCCTTCAATAGCGTTATGGTGAATTAAATTGCTACCATAAAGAGCAAGAGAAAAATAATTACCTTTAACAAAGTATAAAGCATATCAATAAAAATGACATCTCTCATCTAAATGTTTTACAAACACAGAAAGCATTTATAGTCTTAGGAGTCATGTGACAACCAGTTTTATTAATCGGTGATAATAATGTTATCTCTTCAACATAGAGTTATTTCTTTAGTTCCCAATGTGCATTTTTACACAATTTAGCATGTGTGTAGAGAAAGAATAGTAAGGATTATGTATAAATGCATATAGGTACTTAATAACTAAATAGTGCTACTAGACCCTGTTACTCTTTTCTGACGAAAGGCCCGTTTTTAATTTCAGTTCACATTGTATTAACAAATAAAGTATATATTGTAATCATTGTAAGCTTTAAACTATAACTTGGTGCTATGATTGTGAGAAGAAATAGATGTTTACCATTTGTTAGGTACACTTGAATCCAGATCCTGCGAGTGTATATGTATGCCTACGTATATATATATATTGCTTTAGCTGCATGAGAAATAATGACAGAGGGTCACTACTTGCAGGACTGTGGTCACAACTGAGTCAGAGTACACAATCTATTAAGTGTTTTAACTTAATTATTAATTTTTGTTAGTGTGAAATAGTCCTATTTCCTTCCTTTGTTTTGCATATGTGTGTGTGTACATAGCCTTAGTAAGATTTAGAAGGGACCCTGCAAAAAATCAAGAAATACAGATTGGCTCGACGTCACATCATACTGTAATGAGATATTCTTATGAGATCAGTGATTTTTATCTTGTTAAACAAAAGGCATGTCTTCTTTGAGAGATGGAATCTTTAGATACATGAAGTTCTTGCCTGGTTTAGCTTTGAATTGGTTATTTGAATGAGCATAACATAATGGAATTTTGAAAACAATAGATAACCATCTACTGAGTAAAAACTTTTATCATATCTTATGAACTGCATGTTTTGACAGTGCATCGACCAGAATTTAACCAGTGTGGATGAAGGCGTTCTTTTGTATGCTGAAGCATCAGAGTATTTAAAATCTGAATTGTTCTGAATCTTTACAAGGATGGTATTCAGGCAGAATTATTGAGAGTAAAATGAATTAAAGCAAAGCATATGAGTTAAAAAATAAACAAACTAACAAAATCCTGAATCCATAAGGAGGGCAAAAAGTTTCCTTTTTCTTTACCTTAATAGGAGTGAGCATTTTTCTTTTTATTTAATTGGGGTGAAAATTGTATCTATGCCTAAGAAGAATACGTATAAATAATACTTTGAGAACATAGGTATATTTAATTTCACATAGAATAGTATGACAAGCTATACTCGATGTTTGTAATTGATGTAGTAGAGGAAGAGAATCTCCCTCATTTAGTGCATGTTTGCAGTCCTTCAAATTTTTGCTTCCTTTTTTGCTATGATAGCTAGTTAACAATACACACTAACAACTTCTGAATAATATGCTATATGTTCTTAATAATAAATGTACAGAATGAGCCCATTAACAATAATTATTTGGGAGGAAAAAAGTAGACTATGTTAGGTTTGCATTTAGTATTAACAACTGTGATTGCATTTACTACAATTCCATATAAACAAGACATTTTATGAATTACGATTTTTTATGGACACAATTGTACCTTCTTGGAGACAGATGGAATAGACAGTATGAAGAAACTTCACTCAATCTGAGTAAGACTAAAGTAGAATGATTTTTTAAAGGCAAGGTTCAGTTTTCACTTTTGTAAAAACCATGCTGAGGCTTGTCCTTGATTTCATCACCTCCCTTTTCAAAAATTATATCTCCTGAGCAAATAAATGCATGTTCTTTATTCCACACTAGCAGCAGTGTGAAAAAGAGTCCAGCATAATGCACTCGTGTATGAAACATTACATTCACTGTATATATGTGCTTTGCCTAAATAATCTATTTTTAACACTTTTTACTAAACATACATACATAAACTGTGCTGTTAACTTGTAGCTGTTGCTGTCTGTATTTTTCTGCAAAACAGGTTTTATTTTGATTCTCACATATCCAATTGTGCCATTTTCAATAGATTTCTTTGTTTTAAAGAGGATTGGTTTTTATTTTTATTTTACAGAGTTACATACATGGAAGCAGTCAGGCTCAGTTTGTTGCAGAATCACATATTATTCTTCTGCTGAGTATCCTTCAAACTGGTGATGACTAGAAAAAAAGCAAGCTGAGGCACAGTGTGCTGTTAAATAAAATTGCTCTGACAGTGAATATCATTGAACTTTTGAGCAGGTATTGTATTTTGGCTTACTTACTATATGTTTAAGTAAATACTCAATGTTGCTATTTACTGCCAAGTAAAGCTGGCGTTACTTTTCACTAATATGTACCTTGTTATCTCCTTTGTTACTCTTATGCCTGGTTACTAATCTTAATGTTTTTCCTTTCAGTGTTATCTTTTAAGTAGCAGAAACTAATTTTCTTCTCTTTATTATAAAAGTTAAAAATTTGATGTTAAAAATTATTTTATTTCTTTTAATAGACAAGAAAAGCATACTGAAATTTACTAGTCATGCATGAAGATGATTTGTCCTCCAGTAGTCTTTGGTTTGGTTTTTTTTTCCACCTAATCTAAACAGTTTATTACTACTTCTTGAAACAAATAACCCAATCCCATTTGTTCTGACCGTCTCCTCACAGAAAGACTCTGAGACCTACTTTTACTCTTTCATTCTTACTGAGTCAAAGCAAGGTCATTTTTTTTTTTTTCTTCTGAATATGTCTTTATAATCTGTAAGACAAACTCATATGCTATCTGGTTTCTTTAAACCTTGCTTCTAATCAGCTTTGTTCATTGAGTGAAAACTCTAGTCACCATTAACCACTATTAAAATACAGTTGTTCCATCACAAATACCTTCCTCTAAGGAGAACAAGAGGAAGAAAATAACATTTCCCAATTTGAAGTAACAGCCAGATCTCAGAGTTTGATGATCATAGCTAGTCTCTTGTTCTCTCCCTGAAGTTATGTTGGCTTAGATCCTGCCCTTCCTCTGGCTTCCCTGTCTACCCTCATCTTTGGCATTTACTATCCAAAGAGAACACCGTCATTACATCATTTTGCCTCGTTACATTCATTCACCTGGTATCAATTTTGCTACCTGTGAAACCTTATTTGCTCCGTAAATAGCCATTACAAATTTAATTTCAAAGTTATGACCATATTTTGCAGAGTAAATGCACTATTCACAATTCAACTGGAATACTGTGTCCAGTTCTGGATCCCCCAGTACAGGAAAGATGCAGACTTACTTGAGCAAGTCCAGCAAAGGGCCACAATGATGATGAAGGGACTGGAGTATCTCTCCTATGAGGAGAGGCTGAGAGAGCTAGGACTGTTTAAGCTGGAGAAGAGAAGGCTCTCAGGGGGATCTTGTCGATGTCTATAGATACCTCATGGGAGGGAATGAAGAAGAAGGAGACAGACTTTCTTTGTAGTGCCCTCTGACAGGACAAGAGTAGGCCCAAATTGAAAAACAGGAAATTCAGTCTGAAGGCAAGAAGACAATTCTTACTGTGAGGGCGGTAAACTCTGGAACGGGTTGCCTAGAGGGGCTGTAGAGTCTCCATCTGTGAAGATATTCAAAACCCGACTGGACACGGTTCTGGGCAACCTGCTCTAGCAGGTTGCTTGAGCAGAGGAGTTGGATTAGATGATCTCAAGAGGTCCCTTCCAATCTGTGATTCTGTCAGTTCTCCAGGTTTTATATCGTACCCTAATTAATGTTGTTTCAAAATCACATTGTATTCATTAAAGTTTTGGAAGCACATTTATTTGTTCATTATTTCTAAATTTGGGCTCCTTTTCTTGGGAAGAGAGAGTTAAAGATAAATAGTTTTACCTGAAAACTGCCAAGTCAAAACTCAGTGATTATTAATTTAATTGCTACATTTTTCAAAAGTACACAGAGACAGCTGTTATGTTTCAGATGAAAAGTTTCTTGTATAATAGACAGTATGCATCTCATTAGTGTCACCTTTATGCTTTCTTTTGTATAGCCACAATTTATTTTTTAATGTTTTCTGCTTTTCCCAAACTGCCACAATTTAAACAAATCTGTTATCTAAAACAAATCCTGTTGGCTGCTTGAGAATGGTAAAAGTAAACCCAAAAAACAGCTAAGATTAAAAATAAACAAAACTTTTGTTGATTACATATTTTGTTTGTCTGACTCAGGCATGAAAGTGATATCTTTTTGTTGGCAGAGACTGTCTTTAAACTGGGAAGTTGGCTAACTACATTAAAGCAGCTGGCTGAAAGAATCCTTTCAGTGACGTTGTTCATTGCCACTTGCAAAAAGAATTCTCTAAGGTTTCATTTCATGGCTCAACACTGTTGAGCTGAGTTTTTGGTCACACACAAATTTTACAAGTGACATTAAATCTTGACAGATTTTAACAGTTATGCATGAAAGAATTAATGTTTCTTTATCCTTTCAGTATTGGTAGTAATTATTAGCTGCTTCATTGTTTCTTCATTATTTGTTTATTCAGGAAATGTTGATAGAAAATGTGGGAATTAGAAAAAAAGTATGCCAGATGGATATACAGTAGTACATTCATTTTAAAGTTTAAAAGATGCATTGAATTTTAAAACAAGACATTACTATGCTGGCACATGCTTCATTTGGTTGCTTCTTTTCACTTTGTACTAGTAAGAACAAGGACAAGGTTGTCACTTCTTGCTAGATGTTGAAATGCAATGTTGTGTTTCTCTATAAAGTGAATTTATAATACCTGTGATGAGAAAATATGAATTTCCATTGCATTTCTATACTTGCTTTTAGATAGTGATTCTACCCAGTCTGCTAGATGATTTCCATATAAAGATCTGCTGGTTTTTCCAGAGCTGTAGCTATATAATTAGGACGTGGGTAAGAAGGACTTGTGAAGATGTCAGATATTCAGTTTCAATTATATTATAAAGCAACATTAAATTCAGTAAAATCTATACAATGTTACTGATTACATACTAGGTGTATGCCCAAAACTTTTATATCTTAAACAAGTAGTTTTAGTCCTAACAGATGGTTACTACATCTTAGTAGTACCACAATGGAAGTCACTGTAATAATACAGCATGTACAGTGTTACATCAGTAAAACAATTCTAAAAAAAAAAAAATCATTTTGATTATTTTTGTACTTAATTTTATTTCTATGATATGTTTTCTAACAGCCAAAATACTGATACTGCATTTAGCAGCAGATCAGACTAGCTGAAATGGGTTAGATTTAACACTTTCTGAAGACATTAAAAACTCACGCTAAGCAAGCTCCTCAGAACAAGGAGGCATTCTTTCATTTCCAAAGTCCCAAACCAGGTTCTGATTCATTTTGAGGCTCCTTAGAGGTGGCTGATGGGGGCCATCTTACCGAGTCCACAGTATCTTATACAGTGGGTGAAGTTTCCTTTTAGAACTGAAGAAAAAAAATCACCATATTTCACCATAGACCTTGTTGAATTCCAGGCTGCAGAATAGTAAATACAAATTTGAGTAGGCTTTTAAAAACTGAGTGTGTGGGTTGACCCTGGCTGGACACCAGGTGCCCACCAAAGCCGCTCTATCACTCCCCCTCCTCAGCTGGACTGGGGAGAGAAAAATATAACAAAAGGCTCATGGGTCGAGATAAGAACAGGGAGAGATCATGCGCCAATTACCGTCATGGGCAAAAGAGACTCAACTCAGGGAAATTAATTTAATTTATTGCCAATCAAAATCAGAGTAGGATAATGAGAAATAAAACAAATCATAAAACACCTTCCCCCCCACCCCTCCCTTCTTCCCGGACTTAACTTTACTCCCCAATTCTCTACCTCCTCCCCACCAGCATCGCAGGGGGATGGGGAATGGGGGTTGTGGTCAGTTCATCACACATTATCTCTGCTGCTCCTTCCTCCTCAGGGGGAGGACTCCTCACACTCTTCCCCTGCTCTAGCGTGGGGTCCCTCCCATTGGAGACAGTCCTCCACAAACTTCTCCAATGTGAGTCCTTTCCATGGGGTGCAGTCCTTCACAAACTGCTACAGCATGGGTCCCTTCCATGGGGTGCAGTGCTTCAGGAACAGACTGCTCCAGCATGGGTCCCTCAGGGGGTCACAAGTCCTGCCAGCAAACCTGCTCCAGCGTGGGCTCCTCTCTCTCCACGGGTCCACAGGTCCTGCTAGGAGCCTGCTCCAGCACAGACTTTCCACGGGGTCACAGCCTCCTTTGGGCGCATCCACCTGCTCTGGTGAGGGGTCCTCCATGGGTTGCAGGTGGATATCTGCTCC
>NW_008795127.1:5549074-5556731 GCF_000699145.1 Aptenodytes forsteri | reverse complement strand
CCCGCTCATGCCTTGTGAGCGCCCTCAAGATGAACCGCTCCATAATCTTCCCTGGTCTGTCTTGGAGCCGGCTGGCATTGGCTTTATCGGACATGGGGGAAGCTTCTAGCAGCTTCTCACAAAAGCCACCCCTGCAACCCCCTCCGCTACCAAAACCTGGCCACACAAACCCAACACACTGAGTAACAGTCCTTTATGTAAGAAGTAGCCCTCGGAACTCTGATATTCTTTTTACCCTATGAAATGAGGATTTCTAGATCTTTCAGACTCACTTGCCCAAGCTAGTTCTAGACTGCATTGTTTGAGGTGAAACGGTTGTGTGGTCCAGAGCATGTGGAGACACCGAGCTGGCTGAGTACAGAGGCAACTCCAGTCAAACTCCAGCACAGCATGGCATTAGTGCCTTTATACTTGTTTGAGGAGCATTTTAGTCCAGAACAGTTTAGCTCCACCCTACTAAGACAGAGATCTCATCTATCTAAACTGTAATTTATCCAAATCCACAGAGTTGGCATGGCATCCCAATGCAATTTTCCTGTTAGTAGGAATGCAGTACAAAGTACCTGGTTGCCTATGCTCAACCTGATCCAGAGTTGATAAGCTTTGCTGCACACACACTGAGGCCTGCTCAGTCACTCAGGTGGCACTCGGGAACAGCCTGTTATCTCGGGTATGGAGCAAATACATAGAGCTGACATCCAAAACTGTTGCTGAGCTAGTAAAAGTCCTTGTGGGTGAGCACCTAGCACAGAACAGTGAAAGAACATGGTTGGATATGATGGTGCTTTTATATTATATACTTCTGTGACTTTCAGGCTATTACTACTCCGAAACTTTGAGGGGTTTGTGTTATGCTGACAACATGACTGCTATTCGGTTTTGTTGTTATTTGGCTCCCCTTTCTTTTGTCTTGGAGAGTTAACTTCAAGAAATAATCATGGAAATCATATAAATGTTGGTTGAAAGGGACCTCTGAAGATCACATACTCCAGTCTTCCTCTTAAAGCAGGATTATCACCTACACTGGATCTGGTCTTCCATGTCTTTGTCCAGTGCAAGTGTTTAAAAACTCCAAGGATGGGGATTGCATAATCTCTCTGGGCAGTTACAGAAGTTAAGTTGTTCGTAGCATCCAGTCTGAACCTCCCAAGCCGCAATTCATGGCTCGTGCTGTTGTGTGTAACAATCTTGCCTGTGGTAAGATTTTGGCTTCCCTTTGGATTTTTTGCCAGCCTTGTAGAATTAATGGAGTCTTCAGTGATGTTTTCATTCAAAAATGAACATTCTGTGGGGTGGAATAATGAGATCCATTATGTTTTAACTTTTTTATTGCCTAGGAAGAAAGCGAAAGGCAAGGTTTGCTTTTATTAATGCTACTTTACAGCTCATTCCTAGCCATAGATTGGCAGGTAATTTTTTTTTTTTTGGCACAGAGAGAATGCTTTAATATTTATTTCCAGTGAAAAAGTAATACTGAATAACAGGTATACATTTAATTTGAGGTTACATTTAATTATTCATAAAAATATGCTAGTCTTTTAAATATCTGCTTGCAGTTTTCTTTGAAATTGACCAACTTTGATTTCCTTCCCAGGAGCAACAGAACCTTGTTATCATTTGCAATTGAGAAGGAAGTTTTATGTAATATATAATGGTATTTATCCCTACATCAGCCTATGATCGCAGCTTCAAGCAACTGGGTGTAATTTACACACATAATAATTTGGGGGGTTATGTAAAATTCTATCAATATTGGGACATTCTTGTGAAGTAGAAAAGTTATCAAAAAGTCATCACAGAAATGAACGTATAACTGCTGTAGAATAAATATGGCAGACTGCACAAACAAACATTATTTAAAATAGGAGCAAGGAATAGATTTTATCTAAACAGAAACCTTTTCTTGTTAAATGGATATGAAAGCAGTAAGTTATGCGGAGCTATCAACATGCTAGACATTGTGCAGCCTGTAATGCAAGGTTTTTGCTTCCGAAGAGTTTGAATATCTCTGAGGACCCTAGGACTGCATAATTTACACAGACAAATAACTTTGTTCACATGAATAATCCTGGTAAGACAATCTATTTGTTGGCTAGATATCTAATTCTACCACATAAAAAGAGCATATATCTAAACACATTATGATTTAACAAGAAAGTTTAGCATCTACTCAAGTTATCATCACAGTTTACATCCGTGTATGTAAGTGCAGCGATGACTGTTAAGGAGATAGAGAAGGATTGTGAAAAACCAAATATCCAACCATAATCAATCATTTAGGGATTTTTGAGCCAGATCTAGCATACAGAATATTATAGCTCCTACCCACCAATGAATACTTTATTTCTTTTTAATCCTTTTTTGAAGTAATTATGGCACAACATTCTATAGCAATGAATTTTCAGTGTTAACTTCATGTAGTATGCAGAAGTTACTCCTTTAGGGTGTTTTTTTAGCCTAAAATTTGCACAATAACTGTATTGTGTGACTTTATTAAATAAAGTCATGGGAAATAGTCCTTTCTCTTTTTTTTTTTTTTTTCTGTTTTCCTTATGTGTGAGGCTTTATAGAATTAGCCATATAGATTTCTCTTTCTTTTCTCCTTTCCAAGTTGAAAAATTCTACTCCTTCTTCATGCAGATGATGTTCCAGGCTGCTGGTGTCTATTGTTACAACCCTTTCCTGACAGAAATGGGGTCATAGATAATAAGAGTCAGCGGAAATGATCAGGTATTTATAAAAAAAAAAAGTGCAGAGTAGTTCAACATTCTTGGAGAGACAAGGAAGAGGAACTAAAGACAAGGATATTGAAGTACTGTTACTAGAGTTAGCGAGGATAGAGTTATGAAGAAGACATAGAGGCAGAAGAGAGATAACTGTGGAATTAAGAGCTGTCATTTTCTAAGAGGAACAATGTGAAGTAAACTGCACAATCGGTATTACTGTTGTAATTAACTATAGTTGAATACAGATAGAATATGTTGACTGTTGTAAACCAAACAGCCATTGAAGCATGCAGTGTTGAGCTGTAAATATGGCTCTGGGTGTGAAGGTACAGCGAGAAAGATAAGGAATAATAATTTTCGTCAAGTTTTTATGTCATTCCCTGGAGAAATAAAACTGATTTGAATGTAATGTGGCATATTTTTTTTCCTTTTGCAGTAACAGCGAATCTTTGTTATACAGAGTAAGTTTAAAAGTTACAGTAAATATTTTCATTATCAAAAGAGTTTCAGTTATTAAGCAAATTATTTGTTGTACAGGAGATAAATCTAAACCATTATTATAGGAATTAACAGTTACTATTAACCTGATAATTCTTCTCATTATTACTATTAAACTTAGTTAACTTTGATGCTGATAAAACATATGCACCTAAGTAAAAATGGAAATGTCTTTTCAGTTTGTTAATTTGAATTCCCAAGGCAGAGTGTAATGTGACAGCTGTGTAGGTGGATATGAGATGTTGATTGAGAAGGAAAAAGAAATTTGATTGGTTACAAAGGAGACGACAAATCTTTTCTGTAGCATTAAAATTACACCTATTATGAAAGACATTTCCTGTCCTACAGAGTGAATTTAAATGAAGTGTATTAAGTGCCTCTTTGGTGTAAGGAAACAACCACAGAATGAATTTAAATGGGAGATGTCTTTCTGTGTGTCAGTCAGGCTCGTGCAAAGTCACTAAGCATAAGAACCTGAAATTTTGAGTCAAAGGCAGTAGAATAATACTCATTTAGCTCTCGGTAGTAAGACTTTATCAGTCGTGCGTAATGGAATCAGATTGTGTTCCCCAGAGATTACGTAAAAGCAAATGATGATGACAACTAAAGCAGTGAGATAAGGTGGTTGTGTGCTTGATCTTAAGGTTAAGAAAAAAGGGAAGAACATCGTAGTAGAAAAAGATAGAACTAAAAGCAGAAAATTATAGCATATTTAAGCATGCTTCTTAATTAACTATGGAAATCAACGTCCAAAGCAGCAAAACATACTGCAGGTTTTCTATTCTTTACTTGCATTATCCACCAGTACTGTCTGTTAACCTTGCTCTTCTGGCTCTTCTGGAGGCTGCCTGACTCCTCCTAACTGTATTGAAGCATAAGGAGGTGATAGCTGGAAAAATCAAGAAATTTCCTTCCATTACCTCATTCTCCTACTGCTTGACCTTAAAATAATTTGTAATATGACCTTTTAAGAAAGATACTAAAGTCTCTTAGATGTCAGAGAGATACGCCGAGACCTTAAATTTACAGCTGGGCATTTGTCAATGCAACATACAACATAATTCTCTTTCATCAGTTAATGGAATGATACTGGATTTGGTGAATTACCTTCAGGACAGGTGTCCTCTGTATGAAATTACCAACTTTCTAGTTCAGTGATTTTCAACCATTTTCAATTTCTGGCTCTAAAATTTTCCAATGGAAGTGCAGACACCTGCAAAACAAATTTAGCTGTCAGTTGCTCTGGCAATTGCCCCATTTTTATTTGCCTTTTGCAAATACCTGACTACTAGTCCACAGACCAAGAGGCTTTCACTGACCGCAGGCTGAAGACAACAGCATTTTTAAGGGTTTCTTTAGGCATCAATTAATAATTGTTAAGAAACATATTTGTCTGAGTGGCTAAAAGATGCAGAAACATAGTCCAAAGTTAAATGTTTTACCTTTTGGATCCACAGATAGCTTTTACTAAATTGAATAGTCCTCAAGTGCATTCAGCTAAGAATAAACTGAGTCTATTAAGATACTGCACAGGACTTTAACAATGAAGAAAAGTATAATGCCAGCCTAGAGTCATAAGGATGATGATTTATGATATAGAAAAAGAATGTGTGATATTCTTAAAAAGATTTATAGGTGCTTAGAGAAAGTGAGAGAGATGGTGTATGTGCATACTGAAGTATCAAGTGTGTACTAACAAACAGATGAGACAACATACTGGGTCTAGTGTTTGAAATAAAGTGCTTGAAAATAAGGTAGATGTTTGGAATAAAGTGTTAGAATAGTGAGAGAAAATGATATAGCATCATAAATACTTATAAATAGCTCAAATAGAGTTTGTTTTAGGCAATGTATCTGTGTTTAAAAGTTAAGAAATGAAGCTATTAAGAAAAATTCATTCAATTATTTTAATCTCTGGTATGCTTAACGTTAAGGAAAGTAAAGTACTGTTATACATCTATCTGTTCTGGAGATGTGTATACTTCTGTAATTTGTATGTCTCGAGGCAAGAAAATTTGTAGAGACAAATGATGAAATGTAAATAAGGTTAGAAAAAAATATTTATTTTGTACAGTGGCAAACCACACTATAAGAATTTGCGAGATGGACAGGACTAACCCTGATACTCCATCAGATGTAATTTAAAAAACCAAAAAGGTCATAAATAATAAATTGAAAAATAATCTCCTCAGAGTTAGTTTTAGGTGATCCTAAAAGACGACACCAATATGAATAATTAGGATGTAAATCAGGCTGGCACCCCCTGAATGTTAGATTAGTGATTTAGCACAAACTTAGTCAGGTATCTCTATGCTACTTTGTTGCAGTTGAATTAAAATGGATTCCAGAGTCTTTCTCTTCTCCTGAAGCTTTTATATGGCCTTTCCATTCTCAGGTGTCTAAGAGCATCACAAGAGGGACAGTTCCATCAGATTATCTGTGGATTAGAAAGACAGTCTCATAAATTGAAGCTGAAACTAATCGAATGAATAATAAAGAAACTTTTTCACAAGAAAAGATTCTATATTAGTATCAAATTGATTCTCTGCTTTGTAAAAATGATGAAAAAGCATCAAAAAGGAAAGTGGTGTGGTTTGGTTGGCATTTAAATGGTTGAAATGCAAACTTCCAGCTACTTCACTGTTGTGAGTTGCATATTTCAAGGAGTTGAGCGGAACTCCAGTGCCTAGACTCATGTAATAACTCCTAAAATTATTGAAAAGCCATTTAGTGTAGCTGAAGGCAGAAGGTTTTAAGCTGAAAGAATGTTCAGGGTTATTGTGAGTATCAGTACAACTAGATTTCAGGCCATTAAAAAATACTGAAGGAGATCTTGATTGTATACAATTCATGCTTCAATTAAATTCATATTCAAATAAATTTTCAGACTATGCTCCACTTTTTCAACTTCTGAGTTAGGAGTCATCCTTCTTCACTGAGATGAGACATACGGTGATTGGTATCTTAAACATGTCTCCTTCCTCAGCCCTCAAGGCCTGTTGAATCATCCACTGGGATGGTTATGGTCTAATTGAGAATTGATTGCACATTGAAGAGCATAAGTGGAATATTAGAATCATTGCTCATTGTTTCCTGAACTGAAGCAACGATGCCTTGAAAGAAACCATGAGACCTGTTTCATTGCAGAGCCATACTTTTTGTCTTCATTAGTTTCTTCAGCCTATGATAAAAAAATCAGATTCTTGAGCTGGGAAAAGCGGCTAATACCTTGTTTTCAAGAACTGCATGCAGCTGAAGAATATGTCCTAAATAGAATGACTAGAATGCATGTTATGCTTGGATTTTTCAAATGTAAGTTGAAAGTTAAACCCACATGGAAATGGTTCAGATAAAGAACCTGTAATGTGGTCAGTGTTTCTGAAATTATAGCAGGTATTTTAGAGGTTTAAGTATTAGTAGGAAAAAGTTAACACAAATACCTCTCTCAGTTAGCCAAATATGCCCCCCTTGTAAGGGGCCAGCAAAGAATTTCCCATTTTCTAATCATCACCCCAGAAAAAAAAAAAAAACTAAAAAAAGAAAAAAAAGAGAAGAAAAAACACCATAGATTTTCCTGTTGATCATATTACACCTTCGCAAAAAATGTATGTGCTTTTCTTTGTTTGATGTATGATAAAGTGAACCAGAAGCATTTAAAGTTTCTGTGATTATCTATCCCCATTTTAGTTAACAGTAAACTGAGCACAGACTTGAGTGGATGAATATTTTGTTCTGTAGTTTTTCTTGCTCATGTGTTATTAAGCAACTGCATGATCTGCAACTAAAAGGTAGTTGTTTCTTTATGTGTATAATGCTAGTGCCGGATTTTGTACTCTTGGCAGAAATCCAGCAGAATGTGAATGAGACCACCAAACTTTTTTCACAAAAGTAACCAAGTGTTAGTCAAACTATTTTCTCTCCTTCTTTTATTCCCCACTCAGTACTAATTAGGACTAAACTTGTGAAGTAAAGATATAAATTATATATCACATTAATAAACTTATGAACTGTCAGGTTTTCTTCCTTTTGGGCATTCTGGCTGGAATTAACAGTGATTAACTTTTCTATTAAAGTATGCTAATAAAAAGTATCCAGAATTTACTAGTAATCACTTTCATTTTGTAGGGTATCTATCATTCTGGAGTTTACTGATCCAATCTTTTTTGTTTTGGTTTGGGTTTAATGTTGTGGGGTTTTTTAATACTTCTGATCAGGCATCTTGATTTTTGCAGGGCTCTCTTGCTGCTGATCATTTTCTGAATAATCTTGCAGATTTTGATGATCACTGTCTTTTTCATCCGGCTTTAAAACTGTTCCTCTTCATGTATCAGAACATTCAGAACCTTTTGAAATGCACTAATGTCCTGGTTTCGGCAGGGATAGATTAATTTCCTTTCCTAGTAGCTGGTACAGTGCTGTGTTTTGGATTTAGG
>NW_008795127.1:5507321-5548793 GCF_000699145.1 Aptenodytes forsteri | reverse complement strand
CTGTCTTTATCTCAACCCACGAGTTTTTCTCACTTTTACCCTTCTGATTCTCTCCCCCATCCCACCGGGGGGGGAGTGAGCGAGTGGCTGCATGGTGCTCAGTTGCCGACTGAGATTAAACCACGACAACTAACTAAATAATGTATGTTGTCAATTTCTATGAAAAACATGTACCAGCTGGGAAAAGGAGCAGCAGAAGTTTAATATGTAAAAGTGAAATCATTCCAAATTTGAGAAGACATATAATTGGATTTACACAGAAAAAAAAAATGCTACAGAGGGATACAATTATCAGAAAACATGAGCATCTGAATTTAAAACATTTACTAGCCATGATTTATCTGAGTGCCACATTCCCCTCATCTATTCAGCATAGTTTTGTAATGCATAGTGAGGGACATAAAGAGGAATTAGAAAATAAGTACATCTTTTAATGCTATCTCATTTTTTGCAGATGGAAAACTGTCCAAGTAACCACTTGCTAAAATTTTACATTCTGCACTGCTAGAGAAATATGATACTGTAAAAGATTGTTTTCAGAGCTAGGACTGTTGCTTTCTTTTGTAGAATATCAAAATAATGTGAAGATGTAACATACAATGTTAGAAACTGGAGCGAAAAATAGTAACTTAAGCTATATATTCTGTGGTAAAAAGCTAATTATTGCATTGAAATCACAACTCAGTAAGACTGAATTTTTACTTCAACATCACAGAGCTGAGGCAAGTGACATGCTCAGTGTTAGAGTGTGAAGTTATGAGGCTGATATCGTTGAAGCTAAAAGGCAACCAGTGAGGCTGAAAGCTCAGCAATGATGATTAAAGTTAGAAAGCAACAACTGAAGCAAAAATAGTGACAATGTGAGGGAAGCTTTAGGGATAATGACGTGAGACTCCAAAAGAGAGGAAAAAAACCAGCACAGTTCAGCTGGTTACAGATCTAAAATTCTCAGTTGCAGAGCAAACAGTTACTTTTGTGAGGCTGTTATTCCTGATGGTAAGAAAAGTGAATTAAACTCATGGTCTGGTAAGAAAATAGGAACTCAGTTACAGAATGGTTGTCTGCCAAACAGCTTTTTAGTGTGTGGTTGGTTGGTTTGTTTGTTTCTCAGAAGCAACTAGGTAAGGGAAATAGCAAAGGACCACATTATGTGCAATATTACGTGAGATAATCAAGCAAATAAATTCCATTTGCAAAGCAGTCCAAAACCTTTGCAAAAAGTAGCGCTTCCCTGAGAGGGTCTGGTGAGTTACCCTCACATCTTGGGGCTGTTTTCTTCCCATGACTCAGTTAAACTAAGAACAAAAACTCGACTATAAATCTAAGTGAGGGATTGGTAAAATAAAGTTATTAGATAATGCTATATTAGGGGCTTTTCTTAATAGGGTAGAAATAGATGTGGATTTTTTTTTTCTCAGCCCTTCTTGTTGCAGCTTCCTCAATTCATTTTTATGCTTTTGTAACTTTTGAAAGCAGAGAACCAAATGATTCTCAGGACGTTCTTTCCAGTTCTTTTTCCTACTTGAAGCATAGTGGTAGAGCAGGAGATTTCCAATCTCTTATGCTCATGAATCTGAATCTTAACAGGCAAAATATTTAGAAAGTAATTTTTGCCTTCCCTTCCAATTTGTGTAGTCTTGTGGATTCCAGGGTTGGTTTTTTTCACAATATTTTGCAAATTTTTTTTTAATATTTTGTCAAGTCCAGTAATAAGCTTCTGGAAAACTTGAATATAACCATTTATTCATATGACCCTATGCCTTATACTTTGTGCATGTGTGAGAAAGTAATTTGGGCTACTAATGTGTTTTTAATTACTGTCTAATTTAGGACTGTAGGTAGATGTCTATATCAAAGAGGTGGTGTTAAAACTTACATTTCCTTAATGTTGCCTATTGGCATCTGCCTCCTTTCACCATTGGTGTTTGCTTTTTTTAATCCTGTTACTCTTCATTTGACTTTTCTCATTCTATGTATATGAAATTTGGGCGTCTCAAATCTGAATCAGGCTGCTAATCTCTGATGAAGTGTGACGATGTTAGCATTGACATTTCTAAATCCTTTTGCTCAGGCTCAGCTTAATTGAAATTGTATAACTGAAATTTCAAATGTCTTTGAGCATTTTGGTCTAATTTTGAACATTTCTATCATGAAAAATGTTAATATGAAGATTGATAGGATTAGGGCAAGTATAATGTTACAGGATGCAGATACTGTTTATGATATGTAGCATGTTTGAAGTATCTCCCATGAATTGTCTGTGTGCGTAAATAGAAACATTTTCTCATTCTTAATGTTCGTAGTCATCCTGCTACCTAGCCCTGGGGTAAGTAATGCTTAAAAATCCAACTTTATTCATGAATCAGTTCACTCTGGTGAAGTTCTTATTTCCTGAAATTGTGAGATATAGCTCCCATGATGCACTCCCGCTTCAGTGTGGCATTCAGGCATGCGTCCTTTTCAGAACAGATGTTATGCACAGTAGTAACCATTCCTTTTTGTGTACACAGTTTCAAATAAACAATTAAGTGAATGGTTTAAGATCTTGCTAAATTAGTTAAATTGTTTTATCATTATGTACTTGTTCACATTTGTAACAGTTATGATGAGACGATAAAACACTGAAAGTGACTGAGGACTTTGCCTCTGAGATGTTTGTCTGCTAAACTATTAAGCAATATGACACTAAAGAGGGAGTTAATGTCTTATCTAAAAGCAGAGGAAGATAAAGCAGTCCAACTGCTTCAGTTTGCATCAAATAACCAATGAGTTGTGTGCAATAACACTGAATGATTTTTGGTTCTTACAGTTTTAATTTTTTAAAATCCTTTACTACCAATATACAGAATATTGTAAGATATTGGGGAATAGCTATTTCTTTAACTGTCCAAAATTTGTGTGTCCTACTTGACAACTTGTCCTTTAAAGTTTTTTGAACCTTCTTTCCTCTTTTATCTAGAATGCACAAAGGAAAATCTTACTACACATTTTTGCCACAGGTGAGTGTATTGGTACAGTACAGATTGCGATATGCAGTTTTATATATAAATACTTTCTTTCATTTTATGAACTTGAAAGCTTTAGTTCGTAGATGTACCTTTGTGGCTTTCTGAGGTATCCACACATCTGCTGTTTTCCTTAACAATGGCGATACAGATGCTGCTATTACCATGGGAATGGTACTCCTGAATGAAGCTGCTACATCCAAAGGGGATGTTGGAAAAAGGAGAAGTAAGTTATTTAGTACAACTGAGACAATGTTTAGACAATTAGAAGACATTGTAGAAATTACAAATAAATATCAGATTAAGTTTTCAGAAGGTCTCTACCTTAAACCAATTTTTACCTTTGTGGGGTGGAGAAGAGTAGAGTATAAAAATTCTGTTGGTAAAACTGCATTCACACGAAGTTGTAACAGTAAAAAACTGTTTTAAGCATACTCAGCCAAGGTACAGCTTGACACAGTATCTCCACTGCGTAGAGTAGTGGAGATAAATGCTTTTTGGCTCTTGAATTATATTGAAAGTCAGCGACATAAAGAACAAGAGTTTCAAAACATTGTTTTCAAAATGAATTTAGGCATTTAAGATGCTTAAGATGACAACATCCAAAGGAGTGTGAAAATGCTTTTATTTGGTACGCTTTGCCAGTATCATGTCTCCAGAGGAAGGTGAAAGCCCAACAGTAGTTGTAGTACAGAACTTATCCTAATCTGGAATTTGTAAAGATTCTTAGCCTGAAGTGCAAGTTTTATGTTTTTCTGAATGTTGTTGTCATTCAGAATAATTGCAAGATTTTTTGGCAATGAATTGCATAAGCACACAACATGAAAGTATTTTATCCAGATTTAAACTTCCTAACTGTTATGTCAAACAAACTTTTACTGAGTATGACATAGGTTGAAACAAATATGCCCATCTGCCTTTGCACCTTTTATAATATGTTTTTTCATATCCCCTGCCACTTACTCTTTTTCTCATATAAGGCTTTGAAGACCTTTGAAAGATATCAGACTTCCTACGCTACTTCCCCTGTCTTTCTAGATCAGTTCTTTAGCTTCTTCTGTGTAATACGCAGTATTGCAGATAGGGCTGGCCAACTATTTTCTATAAAAGCATTCTATAATTCTTCATAACAGCTGGTTGAACGTTGGCTAGAGATCTCTAATCTATAGTGATTTGAGGGTCTCCTTCAATTAGCTGTAGATGTATAATTTAATTCTGAATATCTTTTACAGTATCTAGCTTTAATACTGATGTCAAAAGAGACAGTGATGAGTTTAATTGGAATATGATCTTAGATCACGATTGAGATCTGGGTCTGTGAACATGGACACAGCGAAATAACAGTGGGCTTCAGTACAAATTCAGACTCTCTTCTGCTTGTGGCCATTATGTGAATGCTTTCTGTGTACCTGCCTTGCACTGTTCATGCTTTGCAATTTATTCATCCATGCTTTGAAATCATATTTGTGAGTGATGATTTCTTTATAATGAAGTGTATTTATAAGATTGGCTAGTTTTCTCAAAATAACTGCAGAAATTTTATATTTCAATTGACGTATGTCATTTTCCACATGGTCACTTTTAATGAAAAAATGCGTCATTGTCAGTTTCCCCGGCTTCATGGTTGCTCATCCTTCGCTCAAAGCCAGCACACTTTTGAAGCATGAATATTGTGATTACATAGCAAAGGTTTGGTTAAAGTAGGAATAGTATAAGAAGAGAAGCTTTTAAAATCAAAGTAGCTCACTAGAACCAAAACATTATCTAATGTAGATGAGCTGCATGTCAATTACATGCATCAGCTTGTAACGTGTTCCCTTTTTTTTTTATTTACATGCAATTGAGCAAGCTATCACGATCAAAAAGGTTTTATGCTATTATTACACAGGGTGCCAACTGGTGTTCCAAATTTTATTTGTTAATTTAAGCATTTACTTTGCTAATTCATTCTTTGCCTGAAAGGGCTCAAAACGCTTGCATCTGGATGCTGTCGGAAGGTCTACGTCACTGTTATTTATCTTCAAAATCTAAAGATTTATATTGCTTTCAAGTTAAGAGTAAAAAGTGATTTGGCTACCAGCCTTGGAACTTACAACAGTGAAATGTTTTAGCCACTAAGAACTAGATAAATCAGTTACTAAACTGCCTTTGCTGTTACTTGAGCCTTAGATGGTTAACTAGAGAGAACACAATTCCATTAGTCAAGGGATATTTTTTCTAAATGTAATTTGTTTTCCAAAAAGAACAAGCAAATACCTGAAATTACATTGCTTGATATGTATAATTTACAGGGTTATTAAATCCATTATCAGCAGTAGGGTGTTTGCATCCACATACATTTAAGTTGCAAATTGCTGCTCTTTTTTCTTGAAAATATATTCACACTGACAAGTTATTTTTTCTTCATAAATATTATTTCCATATGTGTTTGAAATCCTGCCAGAAGATAGTGGGCTTCAGTAGTCAAGGCAGTAACGTTTTTATATTTAACTGTGTCAAAATTCTCCATAAATGATTGACATAAATAATATTCTTTGTAGATATTCCAGTTTTAAATCTTTTATGTGCTAATAAACAAAGTTATTTTCTTTCCAGTAATATGTCTGGTAGGCCTGGGTCTGGTGGTCTTTTTCTTCAGCTTCCTGTTGTCAATATTTCGCTCCAAATACCATGGCTACCCATACAGGTAATCTCTTCATTAAATTCTCATCTTCTAGATTTTAATAGCTTTGTATAAGTTTAAGAATAGCTTTCAGGTAAACATCTTTAATTTTTACCGCTGAAGTCTATGGAAGCTGGAGGAAGCAGGAAGCATGATGAAGCATTCAAGCAAACCAAAAGGGCTGGAAAGCTAATGTTGTTAACATGACTGTTAATGCAGACCAGTTAAATGGGTTTGAGCACAGACGTGTGGCATACGCAGTGCCCTATAGAAAATGCAAAAGAAAACCTGTGCTTGAGTTTATAAATCTTTATTAGATATTTATTTGTGTATCTTTATAACTAAGATGTACATAAGGTAAGGCACAAAAACACCAAACCAGTGTACAGTGCTAAGCTATGATTTATCGCTAAAAGTACCCTCTTCTTTTATCAGCCACACCAGAGAGGAAAGAAAGGGTTACAGTCTTCCTTAATTATATGTACATCTGTCAATTAAACAGTTATAATTTTTCTGATAAGCAGAAAAAGTAGAAAAATAGTAAAGAAAATACAGTTCTTGCCTTTTGTAAGTGGATGCTTTCAGCTGGAAGGCCACGTACAGAGGTAGTCTAGACTTCTGATTCACATCTTGCTGATCTGTTACATACCTTTTAGTAGCCTCTCAGGAACAGATGGCCCGTAGCATTTTCATGTGATCCTGGTACCATTTTCAGATGTACATGAAAAAGCCTAGCTAGGGGAAAAGGAAAGGTGCAATTAAGCAAATTTTCAGTGCTATGGACCAGGCTACTGAGGTAAAAGCAATACAGTGACATTTCGCAAGTCATCAAGTTTGTGGAACAAAACAGAGACCTGTTGATTTTTCTCTCCCAAAGCTTTGTTTTGTAGGATGGCCAAATATTTTTAATGAGGAAGAGTCCTTTTCCTGTTGTTCTGTTCTCCAGGATTAGCAATTTTGTTCCATTGACTTTTGATCCTATTTGGAACTATGCTGTTCTTCCCATTGCTTCGGTCTTTGCTCCTTTTTAACTTTTTTCCCCTGTAGAGATCTATATATACACATATGTATATAAATACATATATATACCATTGACATAGTCTTAACATGCTATGCTAGTCTTTACAATAGAGATAATATGCATGAACGCTGTTTTCCCCCCACTAGTTGGCCACAGTGCATTTAAAAAGATGATATTTTCCTTATTTCCAGTGAAATTGGTTTCTATAAACTAGTAGACTAATCCTTCACAGAACATTAGTCTACATGACTATTACCATGTATGGAAGAGTAAGTGGATGACGTGTGTTGCAATGTAGATATAGTGACGTTTTGCTGAAAGATCAGGCATTATGAAATGTCAACTAATATATACATAAGGGAAATGTTAGTACAACAGATTCAGAAAGTTATATTTTGAAGTAAGTAGAGAACAAAAGAACTGTATCTATTAATGTTAACAGTTCTATTGTTTTTACAGCCACTGTTAGAGTCATATGAGGAATACTTCCACAGTTTTTCTCAGATACTTAATGTTGATTTCTATGACTAGGTCTTGTGATTAGTGCAGCAGACAGCTTTATATTCTGTGTTATGTTCCACTAGTAAGGATTCAGCCTTGCAAAGCCAACTTAAATCTGACATTTGAGCTAATACATAAAATTTTTCTATTACTTTTTGCTCCAAGACTTTAGAATTATTTTCTTGTTTACTGAGCTTGGTCTGTTTATGCAGATTAATTGACATTTAGTTTAGATCACCTCAGATTAGTTTTAGCATTTAATAACATCATACTCAAGATAAGGAAACTCTTCCCCTTGCAATATGCACAGAAGGTGTGCTCCTGCTTTTTACTCATTTCTGCTAAGGAAAGAGGTCTGTAAAGGGCCCAATACTACCATACTGCAAGATTTCATCAGTATGGAGTTAGTAGTTTGCCATCTGGGATAGTCTGTACGGCCTTTCAGCATTCTCTCTGGAGACTACCTTCTAGCTTGACCAACTTGGGGTGAAAGACAGGATCCAGTTTTCCTGCGTGTGAAGTATTCTTACTCCCCATTAAGTGCTTAAGTCTTAAAATTAAAAGAAGAAGGAATTATGAGCTTGATCTGCAGCCCATAAGCTCACTTGAGAAGCACTGCCAAAGAATGGTCTGAGCTCACTTGCATCTTCTCATAACAAGTTTACTAAAAGGAAAAAGCAGTTGTTGTTGTGTTCCTTGCCATGCAATTTAGCAGCTACTAAAGAAAACCTGACAGATGTACTAGTTTCATTTTTAGTTCTTTCATCTTAGGAATGTTCTTATCACCTATTAACAACATGCTTATATGACTGTGCCAATTTCCAGACCTTGCCTGGCTTTTGTGAATGTTTGCACTAGGGTTTTTTGACTGCTGTATGATACATAGGATGTCTGAGGTTGAACAGTACCTTATGAACATTAGTATGCTCTGTGAGTTGGCATGCCTAAACAACACCATTGATGTTATTGCAGACCTAATTGCTCAGGTCTACTACGTATCTTGTAGTATCAGGTATTGTAAGCTTTAAGAATCTTAAATTAAGTAATGTAGGGGGTTTCCTTCTTTTCTTGCTAATCTGCTGTAAATTTTGGGTGGGATGGATTTATTTTTTTAATTCTTTTTCCCCACAGTTGAACTGTATTTAGTGAAATATCAGACATCTTTTCTTTGGAGTATATATCAGAAGTTGGAGCCCTATGTAGATTTTGTACTCCTCTGTTAGTATCCAAGCTAAGAATAAAGGACAGCAGGAATTGGGGAGGGAGAGGGGGGAAGAGGAAGAGAAAGAGAACTTCTGAATTCTATTAAAAATTTAGTTTCAAGAAATTTAGTTTGATATGCAATGCATGTGGAAAAGAAGTACACCTGTTAGTATGTTAAAGCCGGTGAAGAAAGAAATAAAAGAAATCTAGGATAGTGCTGAAAAGAATGATTCATCACAATCCTGTTAAAATGAGACAGTGCTACATCATGTTGTTACTATGAAGGAATTATTAGCTCCATAAACAAAATTCTGTCTTAAGGAGCCAAGCAGATTCAGTATCGCAACTTACTAATCAGTAACACCCATCAAGTAAATTCATAAAAGAACGAAACCCTGTGGATGCATAAGTACATGAGAAACATTTAATAGCTGATGTGTTATGCAGTTTTCTTTGGCTTTTTTACAATGCTACTGGTCCTGCAGAATTAAGCAAGATCTTACAGGCTTACTTGGACTGTCCTAGATTCTTCATGTTAATTCTTAATGTTACTTGGACTGTCCTAGATTCTTCATGTTTTCTGGGGAATAAATTAATCATTCAATCTTAAATTCTCACTCAATGAAGAATTACTGGAAACCGTCATTAGAACTGATCCTTTTGCTTTGCTATTATCAAATTTGATTTGCTAGTTTCCCAAATGTGTAATTTACTTATCTGGTCCTTGCCAGTGTTAAATCTTTCAGGTTTCTATTGGTCTCTTGGGTAGCTCTGACCTCATTTTCTGTTGCATTATTTTACATAAACATACTATTGATTCTTTGACACTTCAGTGATCTCAACCATGTCATCTTCATGACAATGCCATAGTGTTTCTTAAGAGAAGCCTCTTTGGTTTATGTGCATAGTTCTTATGAATTTTAATGAAGTGAACGTGCAAAACACTAAGGAGGACTAAGTAGATAAACTCTGTTATTTTCTCTTTCCCCCTTTAATTTAATATCCTTCATTTTAACTTCGGTCATATATGCTGAGGTTAATCAGCATTCAAACATTAATCTTTTTGTCTGAATCTTCCAAGGAGTTCCGTGTCCCATCAATTGATCCCAGTGTAGATATATCTTAAGATGTGAAATATGTCTGTCTTTTTACTTTCACTGGTTGTAGATTTCACCTTGAAACTATCAGTCTTTATGTGATAAATTGTCCTCAGGCTAGTAGAGCTTTGCCTTTAACAATACTAACAACAACGCATACTAATGATCTGTCACAAAAAAGAAAGGATGTTTATGTTGGCATGCCTAAAGCAATAGTTAAAGAAAACTGAAATTGTTTTAATGCTATATGCATGATCTCAAGCATCAACTTCACTGTCCTACTTTAAAAAAAAAAGTCAAATATACTAAATTGTTTCTGTTCTCTGGCACTGAACAACCAAATAAGTCCTCTATGAAGCAGCATGCATCAATAGAAAGTGAAACAGTAACACAACCTGCTGTGCATCCTCTTTCTCTCCAGTGACCTCCATGTAGTGAACATAAATCAAAACAGAGGTGGATAAACATAAAGCAGGAGTCAAAAACTGGAGAAAGACTGTTTTCTACTGTGCATAAATAAAAGTACTGGGAATGCTGTTATTTCTTTGACCCTGATAATGCCATTGTCATTGTTAATTTCTGTGACAAACAGAAAAGTGTCCAGAGCAGTGCTAGATAAGAGCACAGGTCTATAAGTGTGCTTTTTAGAGGGCATGTATGTAGGAAGGGAGAGTAACATTTTGTTTACATTTTTTTCATCCACTTCAGACGTTTGCCAATTAAGTTTTTGATTCTTCCTTCCACAGAATTTTCTTCTTGAAGGCTAGGGTTGGGGAAAAAATGGTTTAATAAACATGCTGGTAAAATACGCTTATACAATAAAGCGTTGGAATGGCAGAGGTGATGCAAAATGGAGGTCATCATGAAGGTTACTTACTGAGTGGAAAACAATTGTGATGAATGAGCTTGCATGTAACAAATCTCTCTGCTAGAGCCGTTTTTACCACGGCAGGGCTTTTTCATGCCTGTACTAATCCACCTTTTTTGTGGAAATTAGACAAAATTTTTCATTTTGCTAAAACTTTCATTTTAATTGCTGTCAATAATTGTTGAAAGATAATGCAATAATTTTATTTTATACTGTTGAACATTTTCCCCTTTATAATGCTTTCTGGATAAGACAAGAATGTTGATATATCCGAGAGAATCTTTTTTGGAAGCCTTCTCACCCCAATATTTAAAGTGAATAAGTGCTATATTAAGTATCAGATACTCAGTGATTGAGCAATGAAATTTCATTATATCAACACAGAATTTTATCTGTCAACTAATACGTATGGGAATGACATAGGGACTATTCTTAACTATAAGCGAAAAGCATGAACTCTAAGTTAGCTTTGCTAGTCAGGAAAGAGCTTGGAGGGCTCTCTGGAAACCTCACCTTAGACAGTTTCAGTCCAAAAAGCACACAGAATATTAAAAAGAATGAGGAAGGATGGTAAGAACAAAACAGAAGACATCAGTACACTAGCACAGCATTGTTTTACTGGGAATGTTAGGAATGTAGCTATTTATAACACTGGTTTCTTCAAGAGGACAGACAGACAAAGGTCTTATCCACTGTTTACTGATGTTAAAAAACGTTTATCGATTATTTTTTTTTAGCTTTGGCTGAAACTTATTAACTGCCCTGTGTTGTCTTTTCTGTTTTGTTTTCTGGATGAAACTTTTAGCACAGTTTCATTATTGTTGACACTTCCCATTGTCCTTTCAAGTCTACATTTTATCATTTGATGTTGCTTTAATCTGAATTTAAATGATATGAACACCTGAAAATTCAAAGTTTCCATACAAGTTTTCATTAACTAGCTTGCATTAAGTAGCTTTTTAAAGAATTTTTGGTACCTGCAGTTGAATGCTTCATTATGAGATTATCCTTTATAGCCCTTGTATTTGGGTATTATTGAAAAGAGTAATGTGAAGAGTTTTTAGTTAAACCATAAAAAATAATCAGCCTTCCAAACTATGTATTGGTGGAATGGAAATACATACTCTGTATTGACTAGCAGAGAAAATGAACTAAGCTGCAAGAAAGCATGATAAATAAGAGATGCCTTATTTTAAGCAAAAAAATGTAAATATTAAGTCAGACATGAAGTATTCATTCATTGCTTAGAGAAAAACAGTCAATGCAACAAGAACAGACAAATTGCAAGATGCCCCAGAGCTTGAAAATTCCTCGCATTCACTATATACACCATATAAGAAATGTCTGCCCTCATTGTAATTAAATTAGTTTCAGTAAAGAAATCCTGTATGATATTGAGCAATTGAAATTAAATGCAAGTGAATAAAATGGAATAGTTATTTCTTGGAAATATACTGGTAAAATATTAGTAAGTAGAACAAATAGTATTTGCAGACATATAAAATTAAATTTATTAATAAACGTGAGCACTAACAACTGTTCAGATGTTCCATGTTGATTTCATGCATAATTAAATTGATTCACCTAAAGTTTATGAACTGGTAAATGTACTTCTGATAAACACCAAGATTCACATTCAGGTCTATAGTGCTCAGCAAAATAGGCTACTTTCTTCAAAACGGCAGAAATCAGGATTATTTTAAAAGATAGGAAAACAATAATACACAGGTGTCAAAACAAGGCATCTTACATCTGGCATTTTCTATACTACTTCTCTTTATGTGGCTGGACACCGTGTTCTTCAGCAAAGCAGCTGCCCATTGAAATGGAAGGCAAAACAGCTCAGTCTCCTCTGTTCAACTAAACCATCCAACAGCACACTGAATTCATGAATATCCACAGACCTCCACATTTCTCTGTATGTGAAGTGTCCACGTTCAGTGCTGGTTTCTAGTCCTTTAAAGAATAGTAGTTCTGAATTCCAGGTGTCTGGCCCCATAGCAGATCTCTTAAGAAGGGTGTGCTTCTTCCTGTGGCCAACAGTTTACATGCTCTTCTATGAGTAGGACCTTCCTTCTGTGATTACCACCATTAAGAATGCCTCTTTTTGCTTTTATGGCGTTCCTGTAAGTCTTACAGTTTACCATTTACTCCTACCTATTCTACCCATATCCAGCTAGTTAATGTCTGGAACGGCACAGTTTGGCCAGCCTTTCCTGTTCTGCTTTCCCCTGCTTTGTGTGAGGGGACATGGTTTCTTTTTTCTTTTTGCAGATCTCCCCCAACAGATGATGTCCAATTTGTTATTCTAGATTTTTCAGAAACCCTGCCCACCCCCACCCCCATGCCCCCTTCTTTTTGGCTACTCTCTAGTTTATGATTTTTTATGGTGTTTTGGCTTTTTGTGGTTTTCCGCCTTAGGCTTTTTCCTTCTTTGTGTATCTAGCCTCTTAAGCTTGTTTTATAACTTCCATAAAAGTTTCAGTGTTTACCTTATCCATATTCTATATCATGTCTTTTAGCTGCTAAAGATGCAGTTCGCTTGTAGACAGAAAGTAAGGAACAATAGCTATGGTAGTAGCATATTTATCCAAAATGACACTGCCATATTTGTAATTTCTGTGCAGTTATATCATTCAGTCTTTTACCCCTCCTGAGCCTATCAATGCTACCTGCCTGATTATTGTAATCTTCAGCCCTTCCCACTCTTCCCCCCAAACTCTTTCACTTCCAGTATTCCTTTCTCTCCTCCTCTCAGATCCTTTCCTATACATGGCCTTACACATCTGTCCTAGACCTGGGTTATCTTTTGAGTCTCATGTGCTCAGCCTTCTCTTACTTCTCCACTCGGCACCCTACAATTCACCTCTTCATGCAGTTCTTCCTAGCTTTTCCCTTTCAATAATCACTTCACCCTCCAGCACCCAGCCAGTTGCCATCTGTTTTGCCTTGGTTTGTATGTCTTGCCTAATGAGCTTGTCAGCTTTTTGCAGCAGGGAACATCATTATACCGATAGTCTTTTAAGCTTATGGCACTTGTATTTATGTTTTGTAATGATTAATTAATTGTACCATGAATGGAAAACTTGATTAAGTTACTACAACATGTGTATGCTAGAGCATACTGCATATCTATAAGGAGGTGAAAGATCTTCCATGCGAAGCTAGAGGCAGTGAAAAAAAACCCTCCATTCAGTAGTTCATTGCCTTTGTGTTTGTACAGTTAACGCAGTCTGTAGTCATGTGCAAGCCTTTCTCTCTGTGTTCCCATTTCCAATTTATGAGATAACTGTTCTTTGGTAAAGTACTTAGAAAGGTATGGCACACAATGTATATCTACTTTTTAAAAAATACAAAGTTTCGTTCCAGGGGTAAAGAAACAGCAATGTCATCTGAAACTTCTTCATTTATTAAAATAGTAGGAATTTAAGAGTCTGCAACTCTACAGAGCCCTGCCACGGCCTCTATACCCTCCCCACTCTGGGGCCACTTCAGCAGTAAAAGAATGTTCTAAATAAATCTGAAACATCCTGGGAGAGGTAGTTCTCACTTTAAGTAGTAAGAGCAGATGCAGAACTTGATTAAAGAGAACAGATGTTTGAAGTGCATTTTGCTTTTTAATTTTTTTAAATGGGCAAATTTAAGTTTCAGTCACAAGTTTTATTTGATAACTTTCATGCTTGCTTAGTAATTACTAAATTGGATATAAAAACTTAAGAGATTATTACACAAATGTCATGACTTTTCAAATGAATGTTTTGAAGTCTTTGTTTATTCTTTTCAAATAATTGTGATGCTATGTTTTATATGCATTTTTCAGCATTTAATCATGTTTTCTTTCTTTCCAGCTTCTTAATTAAATGAATTCAAGAGGGATTCATTTAGAGCTGCTTACCATGAAGAGAAGCTGTTACTGATATTATCTGCCCACCAATGTTACATGTATTCAAGAATCTTTCGTTGGTTCATCTGTTTTTGTGAGAATTTATATAGTATTCTGATAGAGAAATGAATGCAGTTTTATGCAATGAATGCATAATTTATAGAAACATACAGTAAACACCTCACTGGGAAATGCTAAAAAGTTATGAATATAGTGTGCTCAAGAATTTAAATAAATTTCATTATAATGGGCTTCTGTTTAAGGCTTCCTCATTAACTTTAGTACATGAATCCAAAGGGTATTGCCAAGATTTTTCACCTGAAGTTTGTTATAAGGTTTTGAGATGTGTTTTAGAACTGAACAAGGTATCATTGGTTCTTCAACTACTGTTAAAAAAAATACCATGGTGGAAACTATAATTTAATGACTACGTGCACCTTGCTACCACTTTGCTTTGAAACAGTATGTGTATACTTAGGCTCTGATCACCTCAGACATGTTGAGCCATTAATATAAAATTATATTCTACGTATTTTCATCCTGGATTTCTTCTTTTTCTGGCTCAGCAGTATTCAGAGTACATACATTACCAGTTCATCTCTTTCATGACAAAGGATGCAATTCAAAATGGTTTGTGGAATCTTGAAGGCAAGGAGGCTTAGATCAGTCAGAACTCAGATCCTTTTAAGCTGAGTCTGTGGTGGCAAAATGGGAGGATGGGGGACAACAGTATTTTGTAATCCACAACATGCTTTTTTTCGTAGGTAGCAGCAGAAGGAATGTATTATCCTGAATGATGTTTATAAAGCAATACAGATGAGTCTATTGGAACAGGAGTTACAGCAGTTGCCAGTTTTCTGTGTTCACCCAGCTTTGTGAAAAGCTTATGTAGGAATTTGTAACGGCATTTAAAAAAGCCATTTTTGTAGCTGCACACATCTCATATTATATGAATTGCTCATAAACCTTTGCATATGTCTACATAGTGTATTCTCTGTGGCTCAGGAAACGAGAAGAATCATATGATACTCTACCTCAGTCCTGCTTCTTCTTTTCCTCTCTACTGGTACTTTTCCACGTACCAGTTCACTGCCACTGGCATTCCAGGAATGAAATCAAGTTGGAATTTCTTCATTCATGATACAGGAATGCCTCTAAATATGGGGATAAGATTGACTAGACTTACAAAACTCATTTCATCTTAATGCTCTAGCTGTTCCTTTTCCAGAAAATACCAGTATATTAGGAACTGGGAAACGTTTTAAGACAAAGCAGGAAAGACAGGTTGTATCTTACACAAAAACAGGGCAAGACTGCTGGTGTGGAAATGCGGCAAGGTTGTAGAGCAGCATTTAAACTAGAAGCTGGGGAAAAACCGACAAGCTCAAAACACCTGGTTCACAGACTGATATGGACTGTGAAGGGGGATGCGGCCTTTTCAGAGGTGCATCAGCTGTTAGGTAGGAAGGCAGATCACATTGTGTAGGGAAGGCAAATCAGACTGCCCACGATGTCAGTTGACTGGCATATGCCAGTGTGGTGAAGCTAGGGCAGAATTTGCAAGAGCTTTATGCCAGTGCTAGAAGCTTGAGAAATGGACGGAGGAATTAGAGTGTGTGGTATTGAATAATAGCCCTGGTATAACAGGCATTTAGAGACCTGGTGGGGAAAAAAATAATGAGTCGGACACTTGTGAGGCTACTGACTTGAGAATGGTGCAGCAGGACATGTGGGTGACAAAGTGGCACCATATGTGAAAGATTACATAGAGTGCAACAGCATGGATGTCTTCCAGGAAAAAAAGAAGCATTGCAGTAGGTCTCCATGGTTGGAAGCGTGTACTGACCTAATTAAAAAAAAAAAAATCTAATTCTAAAAAAGAATTAGAACTGTGCTAGTGACCCCTGATCAAGATGACAATAGCGATCAAGAAGTGAGACTAGAGAAACTGCAAGTTTCAGACAGGTAGTAATAGTGAGAGATCTCAGGACCACATCCTAATGAGACTAAGTATTTCAGCTTGTGATGAGGTGTAAAGTATTCCAGTGATACATGACTGCCTCCTGGAACAACTAGTAGAGTTCAAATAATAACCAAATCAAAAGTAGCAACTTGAGTAGCGCATGGGTACTAGCATAAGAGGTATTCATGGGAGAGCTACTCTATAACAGCAACCACAATACAGTAGGGTTAGTACTGTTGCAAGAGAGGACAGTCAAAGTGAAATCTGAACTAATAAGTTGGAGCACTGTAGAAATAAAGGCAGTTAGTAAAACAAACAACAAGCAACAAAACAAGGAACAGTCCAAATAGCAAGATGCCTACAACCAGCCTGGGGACTGTTAAATACTGTATTAGAAGCCCAGGTAAAACATGTGCCACAACTCAAAAAGAAATAAAAAAATACTTACATAGCTCAATAGGAAAGTTACTCAGAGGGAGTTCTGTGTTTTGAATGCTGGCAAGAGGAACAGGAAAACTCAGAGCACATCACAGGTCAACTGTAAACACAACAGGTCTAAAAAAATAATCTGAAGATGGTGCTCAAGGTGGTAGCATGGTAGCACAGAATTCTTTAAATATATCAAAAGCAGGGGACCAGGTAGGGAGCTAGTGAGAGAGCTGATGACAAAAGTTTAAGAAGGGGCACCCACTGATAAAGACTGTGACAGAGAAGCCAAATTCTCTGTAGGACCTAGGCCAGAAGATCTAGATCCACATGGTCTAGCACCTTCTGTGTAATTGTTTTGAATAGATAAGCCAGATGCTGGTAAGATCTCAGGACCAAATGGCATTTATCAAAGAGCTCTGAAGGAAATCAGATGGGAGGCTGCAGAACTGCTGAGCAAGGTGCTTTCACCTATCGTTACAGATTGCCTCTGTATCAGAGGGCTGACAGATTGCTAACACAGCTGTCATCTATAAAAAGAAGAGTCTAGAGGGAAGACTGAGCTACAGACCAATGAACAATTTCCAATCCTGATAGGATGGTCGAGTCTGTAATAAAGAGTAAGTTTACTGAGAGCAAGGGTAAACATATTCAGCTGAGAAAGGTGTAGGACTTGTATAAAGGAGAATTTAAGCTCACAAAGCTTGGAGAGGGCTAAAAGAGTGTCAGAAAAGCACATTGATAAAAATCCTTTGGCAAGGCTTTATTAAAGAACCTAATCTGGAATTGGGAGAAATGTCCTTTTCATGACTTGAAAACCAATTAAAAGATACCAAGCAAAAGATACGGCTTAGTGATCACTTCTCATGACAGAAAAGTCAGCAATGGGACCTTCCCAAAGACTGGTGCTGGGACCACGTGAATACATCTTCATCAGTGACCTGTAGAAGAGCATATGCAGTGCAACCTGCATTATAGATAAGCTCATATGGTGCTGTGCTGATGGGGAGAAGAGTCCCCAAGAACTTCACAAAACTTGATGAATGGGTAAAAGGTTGGCAGGTGAGCATCAATGCATCTAGAGAAAAATAAATCATGCCTTATTCAGCTAAAACTCGGGAAAGAGACAGGAGAGTTATAACTGAACAGATTTTAACAGAATTGTCAGTGTGCACTGGCAGCCAAAGAAAAGATGTTTGGTGTCATCAGTAGGGATATGGGTAACAAGACAGAGGGCAACACTTTGCAACTACACAAAATCTCTGTGCACTCCCATTGAGTGAGTGCTGCATGTAGTTCTGATCTACACATCTCAAAAACACAGGGCAGTTCAAGGTATAGAGAGTTGATCAGGAAGATAGAGTCCCTCCTTATGAAGGGACACTAAGAAGACTGGAACTCTTCACTGGGAAAAGAAAAAACTGAGGAGTGACTGTGATTGTGGCTTACAAGTTTATAAATGCGTTAGATAAGCTGAATACAAAACATTCACCAAATCCTACAATACTAGAACCAATGTGCAGCTGATTTAAAATAAAGTAAAAGGAAGTGCATCCTTACTACTTTTTCAAATTCTCTGCCACAGGAGGTTGTGGAGCTAGATAATATCAGCAGGTTCAGAATACAGTCAGAAAATTCATGGTCACAGTTCCACAAGAAACTCTAAAGGAGAGGCAAGCATGCACTGTTTACCATCCTTAATACAATAATTCTGGATGCTGGAGAGAGTATGAGGGAAATGGACCACATTCTCTCTAAATAGTATCTCCAATCAGCCAGAACAGTGAGCTAGATGGGCTTTTGGTCTGACCTCCTAAGGCATTTTGTAAGCTCATTAAGAGCTGTGAAGGAGGAAGGTGACATTTAGAAGACCTGTATGATCTACTGCAATTTTTTTTTTCTCCTGACAGTACAAATAAGCAGGCCAGGAAGGCACCAGCAATCGAGGAGGAGGCAGACACAGGTATTGGTAGAGCTCAGGAGCATAAAAAGCATTTCAGAAGACCCCAATCCCAAGGCCTGTGGTCAGGCAAACCCTGTAGGAAAAAAAGTACAAAATTTAGCAGAACAAAAGTACAGAGAGTAGTGTATTTAGATCTCAAGTGCTGAGCGACAAGAACACATACAACCACTTTTTTAAATATATACAGAAATGTGTCATTAACAACTTCAAGACATTTTCATCACGTGATGCATCAAAAATCTTGGGATCCTCTTTTGATGCTAATGCACAACATTTTATGAGGTGCTAGAGTGACTGCTATTTGTTGTAAGTCTTTCCTTCCTGTTACATTCATAAGGAGCTGATAACTCAGTTCCTGTCATATTTCATAGGTGATCACTTCCAGTGCTATGAATTTATCACCCTAACTATAGCGTTCACAGTAGTATAGGGACAGGTTGGAGTTTGATTTAAAGAACAAACTGAAGCAGTGAGAAACACCACAGCTGTAGCACAGGCAGTAAGAACTGCAAGTCTGCACACAGCAGACAATACAGAGTCCTCCATTTCTTACGCTTGCTCTGCTGCATGCTACCTGGCACATATGCTTCCTCCCCACACCCAGGTTTAGATATTTTTCTATAGACCTTAGCAAGCATTTTCAAAAGCATTAGCTCCATTTTCTTCCATCCTCGTATACCAGCAGCTTTTTCCTTGTGCCCTTTTTCTATATCACAGGCCTTAAAGTTTTTACACAGATCCAACTGATGTTTGGGGAAACGTTGTTCCACATTTGTTTTGTTGCACTTTGTTAGTTACTTTAACTAGATGTTGATGTAATTGGAGTAACATATGTGTTGTCATTAAAGGGACCATTTAGCTGAAAATTAAATTATGTATAAATCTGAGGGTGGAGATAAGCAAGCAGTATCTCTTAAAAATACCCAGATTCTAAATGAGCAGGAGTGTGGTACTAAAAAGCTTGATGGCATTTTTCACTAGGTCATGTTTGCAGCAGTAGACACCTACAAACTCGTAAAAAAAAAAAAAGAAATCCATACTTGAGGATTAAAGCATAAAGATTTATAGCAGCAAAGCCTTGCAACTGAAGTTGCAAAAAAAGTGTAAAAAAAAAAACCAACCCACCATTCTCTTTCCAATCAAATTCAACTACAGATATTTTTCAGAACAGCCAAATAAAACTCTCCACAGTCATGTAAATGACATTAACAAGGCTCAGTGTCCTGTTAAGGATCTAGAACAGTCCTCCACATGCATGCAGGTGTCTGGTCAGGCAGAGTCATACACAAACTCAGGACCTCATCCTTAAAAGATTTAAGATGTCTTTAGACCAAGTTAGAAAAACTCTAGTAGTTATTCTTCCACTTCTATATAATACATGAACAACTGAGTATGATTTTGCTCTTTATGTTTGGTAGTACTGAATAACTATATTCAAGAGAAAAATAGCCTATAGTTTTTGCCTGTAATGAAAATGTAATAAATCTGTATTCTTGCATGCTCTAATATGAGTTGAAGATTTTATACACTTGTTGAGCTTTGGGGTTTTTTTACCTCCCTATATTTTCTATCCTAGAGGACTTTCACCCCCATATCTACCCATCCCAGACACACGCACACATACACAAGAATGCCTTGTTAGGAGTTTTTAATGAAAAAATTTTGCAGCTCTGACAACTTCTTGTTAGAACCTCTCAAATACAAGAGTAAACATTCACCTACGCACAGTCCATGTATGAACAGGAGCACTGTGTGTTCTCCACTGAAGCGTGGATACATGCTACACTAAGAGCTACGCAAGTTTAGAGCTCATTGTCTGCCGTGTGGCCAGCCGAACCCAACACCGCCCATAAAGAAAGGTTAGGTCAAACAACTCAAGTCTTTTGCTTTCCCTGACATTGTCATACAAAACCAGTATTTGCAGGGGAACAAACCTTCACAGAATGGTTTTTAATTTGATGTTACCTATGCTAAAAATATAAATTCCATGTCCTCCATTCACCCCAGTTAGCTATACTATTATGCAAGATATAGCTAACATGAATAAGCAAACCCAAATTTCTTTCTTTGTGCATTACAATGTGTATGATGCCAAAAGAAGCATCTTTCCATATTTTCAAGGGATGTTTGTATTGTGCATTAACACAGGTCAGTACATTTTATTTGAGATTAGTAACTTCCATAACACTAGGGGGTGTGTTGGTCCTTCTAAAACTACTTGAATTAAATAGGGAATATTTCTCTGGTTTGTATTTAGCCTTTCTGCCTTGCATTTTAAAAATGCTTCGCAAGTATAAACAGTAATGAAGAAGCCTCAGAAGTTCCCAAGTTGGAAAGCTTTGTTTTATCTTCTAATAGTTACATTTTTGCTTAGGAGTCTTACTCTAGAGAGAAAAAAAGCCTCAAGGTAAGTCATTACTGAGGAGCACTTCAGGCAAAAACAGTGGAAAACATGGGTTTATCTAGGCTGTAGTGCACACACTTCCATAAGTATTTGTTTCCCCTCCAGTAGCACTTGGTGCAGCAGTTTCATTCTCTGGGTTTAAGGATAGAGAACAGGAAGCTTTACATTATATTTAAAGAAGAGCTGTTGGAGTCCTATTCAGTTTTAGTTTGTTTTGTAATAGTATGTATTTTCACTAGCAATGGAGCCATTTGGCAGAATGAAGGTAAACAAAACTGCTCACTTCTTATCTGAAAATATTTTCATTGGTCAAAGCTAGGGGAAGTTATTGTTAGTATCAGAGGAAGCTTGTAGCCCCTTTTTGCCCTTGAGAGGGCTACCTACCACCAGCACATCTGATGGCAAGTAATAAATCACCTCAATACGGAGGTTGGATTTCGCCGTCTCTTTGTGTCAATAAAAGTCCTCCCTGGTCAAGGTATTTGTAGTTAGGAATAATTGTACCTAGTGCAGAACAGCCTTTAGCCCTTCCTCTTCTATAATACTCACTCCCCTCAGCTGTGTTTAACCAATTCTTTCCCCCACCTCCCTCTTGGATAGGGTCATGGCAGGTTGATAGCCCTACTACTATGGCACTTAAAATCCTCGTCAGCTAATTGCTGCTCAGATGTCCTGTTTTCTCCAGGCTCTCCTCTTGCGTCTCTGACTCGCCACTTTTAAGCCACAGCCACAGAGCTCGACTGGATTGTGCTGTGACTTTTCTCAAAGAATTTCATTAACCCCAGAGGTGTCCAGCCCCAGGCCAAAGCCCCCTGCCCTCACACACAGTGGTTCCCATGGCCGCCTGACCCAAGCAGCCTCTCACCTTTGCCAGCTTCCCTGCTGGTCTCCTCCTAAGGTGATCATCTCTCAGAAGAGGGCTTGGCTGGCCCAATGTCCCAGCCCTTTGAAGCAGAATGGTCTTTTCCTTTTCACAGCTTACATATTATAAAACCGTAAGAGGAAACAAAGCTAAAAATCAGCCTCTGCTGTATGGTGTCACATCAGTCCAGAGAGGCCTTCCCACAGTTAGCGGCCTGTTTGTTTCTGAAGGGCAGGCTGAAAGCACAACAGAACAACAGATACAGCTTTGCAAAAATAAAGTTTGCAAACAGTATTTTTCACGCAAACACTGCAATTACTTGCACCTAAGATCTTCAATTAACATATCATGCGACAAATACTTGAATACAGAGAACATGTAGAAAGAGCAGAGTAAGCATTTCTCCAGCACTTCTTGTTCAGTGAGAGCGGGATATAGTCACCGTTCATTGGCCTTATAATGCTGCCTCTATCCTGAAGCCATTGTAGGTTGATGTCAAACTTACCCTCACAGCTCAGTTATTTAGGAATTTTTATAAGTTCTGAGAATTTCAATGGGCATTTAAAATGCCGCAAGTTAAGAAATTGCTGACAGTAATGGTACAACTTCATCCTACATCCCTTTTGGTAATGACGTCTGTCAAAAGCCTTAGCCCAGCAGTGCCCAGTTCTCACATAAGAGCTGTCTCAGGGGAATTTCCTCAAAGGAAGACAAGATTTCCTGCTGGGCATATAGTTCCTTCCACAGACTGGTTCCACAAAAAAAGTGTGTAAGCCACAGGCACACACATCACACCAAATCCTAAGACTACGTTTTAGTTCACAGAATAAAAACAGTGAAAGCATTCGTGCCAGTGCATCATGGTAGTAAATGAAGCCACTATCATTTATAATTAAGGCAGACAGACAACACTGAAAAATCTAGCTTTAGATACAGGATTTTTCATATTTTAAACTGTTGCCAGGTGAGGTGATTCTTAAGGGGTCAAGAAAATTAGTCTTAACTAGCTACATACTTAATTATCCGAATGCCATAAGGTCCCAAGACCTGTCCCCACAGAGACTCCTGCTAGGAGAAATCTGAAATTTCAATGGTTCCTCAGGGATGCTCAAGACATCAGTGTCCTCTGACAGACAAGTCATAGTTACTCACATCCTAGTGTTCATATCCATTAAAAAAACCCACAGATGCTACAACTCATGCTCTTCAGGGATATATTAATCATCATCAACAGGCCAACCAGCTGATACAACCCAGGAACTATTAAACATTCAGATTTATTTTTCTTTTAACTCCCTCACCAGAAATTGCTTCCACAAAGCAACCCCAAATAACCTGCACCTCTTTCCCTCTGTATTCAGGGACATTTGAATGTCCCTGGGGTCTCTTTATTATGAGGTTAAGTTGCATGAAAAACTGAAAAAACATTTTGATCACTAAAAGCTCTTCAACAGCAGCGCATAATATAAGAAGGGCATAACATATAACCGTGCACAATAAGCCAAGGTGTCCAGTATGCCATATTAAACTTGTCTTGTGCTTAAAACCCTCATTTCATGGTCTTTCTTTCAGCTTCCTTTCTTGCCAAATCTTAGGCATATTTAAAAACCCTCAAAATTTACTATTCTTTTACAAGGCTCCCTACTGCTATTAGTGCACAAGTATCATCACTTTTCTTTCTGAAGTGGCTTAGTACTTTCAAGTGTCGTTCACACTGAGGGATACCTGAAGAAGTGCATTAAGAGGCCTTGGTTTCAATTGGTCGTGCTTTCTGCATTACTCTTCCTTTGAACACCTCTTCTGTCTGATTCATTTCAGGAAAACATTAACATTTAATGTCATTACAGGCTTAAGTAGATATTTATCAACCTTTTGAGGGACGGAATTTCCTTTCTGCAGGTCGCAATTTTTGTGACACTAATATAAATCAGCACCGAAGGGCGCTCTAGTGTGTCATGCATTAATAAAGACAAAAAACTGGGCAAGATAATAGAGATGAATGAAGATGTATAATAGAATGCCTTGATACAGACTAGCTTTCAGCACAATTTGCAGATGGGGTAAAGCAAGCAGCAGTACTCCCAGGAGTGTCAGAAGTCTAAAAGCAAGAGTACTGCTCAATATGTAGATTTATAATACTGTGTCAGTGGATTTATAGATAAATCACAGCTACAAAATGTACTCTTGATACATACCAGGCTCTCAGTTATCACATGCTAGCTGCAGTTTACTGACAAGTATATTCATGCAAGCTTTCCTGCTGTCCACACTTGCCATACTTCCCAAACCAACGTTTGTAATTGTGAAGAAATAATGGAATTAGGTCTCATTCTCCCCACAAATATTATTTGCATTCAGATATGTTATGTGCTGATAATCCTTTATTTAAACTTGTGTTAGTTGCAGTCAACAGTATATGGTATTCAGGTAAGTAACTGAAAAGTCTACTCCTAAATAACATAACTAAAAGCAGAAAGATGTGGTTTTTGTAAGGAACTGCCGGCATTCAGTGCTTAGTGCTACAGCCTGCACAAAGAACCCAACTGCAGTATTTTTAGAAGACAGAACACAAAATAAAGCTTTTGCATAATACCGATTATAGGAAATGGCTGGGAAGAGTTAATTCAACCCGTATTCTGTACAGAGAGGATGCTGCAGGTGATTTGAGCTTAACAAAACAACTATCTTCAGTGTTATTACCTCCACCAAGGGAAGGTTTCTCCATTTCCAGATAGCCATAAAACAAAGAGCACCCGATGGTCTCTAGTGGAGAAGATAACCGAGTTTCTAAAATAATTAATTCAGCTCACCAAAGCAGAAAGTTTAGTTGCCTTTCTAAATTGCTACCAGCATATTGTTTGCTATATATGCCACATCACCTCTCAGCTGGATTAAATGCAAATACTGCAAATTAGGTATTCTATCACATAGGCTACAACAGCTGACACAGGATGCTGGGTCACACCTCATACACAAACTAGCTAAGGCAAATAAAACAGATAGCCTTCTGCAATCAGCACTAGTTTATTATTTGAATATAGAATCAATCTCCAAAACCAAATCAGTTCCATTAAGTAATTTGAGGGGAAGAAGAACCACAATGTAAGTGGTTGCTCTCAACAATGAAATCCTAGAAAACAGCTAAGACTTTGCACTGCTGTTCCTTATTTTCAGCTTTGATGGGAATTTGATTGCAATTATATCAAAACCCAATAATAAGCATGCTTCATTCTTTTTACAGACGGTATTTTTCATCAGGTAATAGCTTGTCAGTTGCTGTGGCCTTTCAGTTCAGCACCAAATACCACATCTACCATAGAGCCAGATGCCAAAAATTATGCAAAGAGGTACAGATGTTCTAAGCCACAGTCCTGTAAAGGTGCATATACAAGCACATTTAAGTACAACTATTTTGTGAGCTTAAGAGGAATAGGTGCATACTCAGAGCCATTAAGGAAAGTATTTAGATGTGTGTACATAAAGCACAAATCAGAAGACACTAATCGCTTCTCAGTTGCTGAGTAACTTTGGGAATTGGAGAGCAATTTATTAGCTTCTACATAGAGATAATGCTTCTTAAGCACCTTAAAACAAAAGGTAATGTTCACGCATACAGTGTTGCTGTTTTCTGATTAGTTTTATTTTTTAAAAAGCAATAGTAAATCTTCAAGACAAACCTCTTCACCTCATATCCATAATTTGTACATTTGTATAAACTACAGTATTCCCTTGTTAAATCTAATACAGTCCAAAGCACTGGAAAATTATTGATGTTTTATTGTGTTTCTTCAAGTGCAGTTAATCATTAAAGAAGAGTAACTATCTCTTAGTGTTACTAATGTTTTTTCTTGAATTACTATACTTTTCTTAGTACACAGTCAGCTTTTCTTGATCCCATCCAACATAACAGGATTCAGCAAGAATTATCCAGAAAATATTACTTAGATCCTATAATGTCTCATCTCTTTAGCAGTTCACTGCTCTAAATTATCTAAAACGTATTATATTTATCCTATTTAGCCTCAATAAAACATTAATTTAAAAGCAAATCTGATTATCGTTCACAAAAAAGACAATACTACACAATTAGTCATGTCCTTAGAGGAAATATTTTAGGACTAGAGGATACAGGTGTAATTTGGCTTGTGGATCTGACATGTAGCCTTCTATGGAATTAGGACTACAGCTTTATGAGATACATAATAATGAATAATCCTGGCTTATAAAAGCAACAATTACATTTTACATGAATCTTTTCTTATGCAAAGTAGTTGTCTTCCTACTTAGAATAATTGATTGGTTACCAATTTGCTCAGTTTAGGAGACTGCTGGGCTGAGGAGTTCTTCACTCGTGCTTCCAGCGGGCACACATTTGCACTAATATCAGTATCATCTTCAAAGTCCTAATCAAAAATGACATGGCAAGAACAAGAGTGCATAGTATTTCTGATAAAGAGATTAAATCAAGCTTAGAAGTCTCATACTAAAAAGCAACTTTATATTTATAAGTTATGGCTCCTATACCTATTATTTCAGTTATTACTTTCAACACAGTAAGCCAGGACTATAAAAGCAAAAGAAAACCGGCAACATGAAACAGAAAAACATGGAACATTTCCAGTTATAAATGCAAATTATGCATTTCCATTATTTCCAAGCAGATGTGAGCTCAAGAAGATGGTAAAGGTAACTGGAATGTGGATAAATAAAATCAATTGATCAAAATGAAAATAAAAAAGAACGAATGCACCTATATACTGTTTTTCCCTGCATCTGCACACAGTTGTCATGGATGTTGTGATGGAAGGTACAGGTTGTTTGCTCAATTTACTAAATACCCCTACGGTTTTGTTCAAGGCGAGCACAGACAAGAAGGCGGCTTTTCTCCCAGTCAGACACAACCCCAGGAGCGAAGGGCATGGCACACTCCCTGAGGGTGCTGCGCCTCTTCTGCTGGCACAGGCTTCTTAGAGCACAGGGTCGGGCAGCAGGCTGGGGAGAGGCTAAGCAAGCAGGGTATCTACAGCATAGACTGATGTTTAAGGCACTCTTAAGAAGTAGAAGAGAGCAGATCCACACCCAAAACTCAGATATGGTAGAGACCATCCTGTCCAAGGAGCACACGAGAGACCATGTAGTTTATTGAGACCTAAGACAATCACCCATTGTACGAGGGGGCAAGATAACTCAAGGTTAAATAACTCATATTTTGTTCCATTTTACATAGCGGCTCTGCATTCTTATTCGGAGTACCTTAGTAAAACTCAACCTTTAAAAACTGCAAGGCCTTTGGCATCCTAACTTCAAGGAGAAGATAGAAACAGCTCAATTTCAGCTATCTCAGATCAACTCAAGAAAATTAGGAATCTCAGATAGACACAGCATTTGAAATGGCTTCAAATGTCACACACGGCAATTCTCACAAAGGAAACATGTATTTCTCCTTATCAGTTCCTAGCACAACACAAAAAGCCCTGAGTCCACAGGACACGCAATGAGTGCTTTGATAGAGAAAGTTAAGTTACAGGTGAGGTTTACCTGCATGTTCATACACCGATAATTTCCACAAAGCAACACACCAGCACAGTCCCAGCACTGGGCTGAAATCGCACGGCTGTATGTGGGACAGCCTCTGCCCTCTAGAAAAGCCTCTCCAACACAGAGGGCAGCTTCCCAACACTGTTCTCCCCAACACCAGTCACACACCACTATTGCTCATGAAATCAATACCCTCCACATCCCTGAGGCTCCCTGACCCTCTGCAAAGCTTTAGCTGCTTCCTCCTGCTCTTTTATTGCCAGCAGCTGAGCCCACTTCCTTCAGCCCTGCTTTACTCATGAGGTTAACCCCGGTCTTGCCATGGCACGTTTGTAAATCCTATTGGTGCAAAGTATAAATATTAATTGGAACCCTAACACTAGCTGAAATTGTTACATATGTCAGCTGTGGCTACCTTTTAGAGTAGCTAAATGAAAATTAGCATTGGCTATTTTAAACTGGAAATACTTTCTCTAAAATATGCATATTAATTAATATACTATAATTAGTATAATTAGGAAATTATTGGCTTTTATTATTTTTACGGTTCTGTTTTGTTCAAAATAGGGAACGGTTCTGGAATTCAAAACACAGAAGCTTTGAAACTATTAATATGATTATAACAATGAAAGACATCACTTGCACGTCCTTTTTCTTTTTGATTGACATCATTGCACTTACTAATATATCTGAGCTATTGCCAGAGTCTCCTGCAAAGGGTGCATTCATTAAATTTTAAAGCTCGGGTGTGCAGTGAGTGACTGCCTGCAAAATGAAAGCTCTGTTCTAGTGAGATTCAAAGCTGAATACAAGCTCAAAGGAAAATTGCTTCTCTTGTCAAATCCTTCTTAAAACTTTGAGCAGATTTCCACTTAATTATCTTCAAATTCACTTGCCTCCTAAACTGGAGATTCTTATTTGTAGCAAAGGCAAGACTATTTTGAATTTATTATTGAAGCTGGGCACCACTTCCAGGTTGATTGTCAGTAACTGGATACCTTTATCTGAGACAGTCCTGAAAGTGACATTTATATGACTTGAAACAAGAAAGGTAGTCTGCAGGATTCTAGCTATAAAGAAACAGGAGGCTCCTGTTTTTCAGGCTCTGGCTACCAATGTATGGTTTGAAAACACTTTTCGCAGGCTTGTTGGGAAAGTATTATGCCAAATACTTTATCATTAATGTATTGGGTTTTTTCCTTCTTTGATCTAACAGCTAGTGTTTAATTAAGACTAATCTTTGCTAATGAAAAGGAAAAAAACATCACAAAAGAGAAAATTAATGGTCATACCGTCATACATAGGTCACCCTCTGACAAGCTCTGCAGCTTTTTCAATGTGAATCCATTTGATGGACTTACTGCCTGCCATTACCGCTCTTGTCCAATGACACAGGGGTACGTACAGTCCATCAGAGTAACTGTTCATGAAGTATGTTGTAGTGGTGCTAGCTGCCAGGGTGAGAGATGTAGTTACACTATTGAACAGCACTGTGGCTGGATCCATTTCCTTCTTCTCCCTTTACAGTAACTGAGAAGAGGATTAAGAAAAAATACTAACAACGTTAAGGAATGCTACTGTCCTCACAACTCCAAATGTTAAGCTCTTGCATCCTTTTCTAATTGTAAAGAAGGACTGGAAAATTTGTGGGAATAAAAATAAATAAAAACAAAACCAAAAATAAAAATAATGCAAGTTCAGTTGCTGAGAGGGCTGAACAAGCAGGTGACATCCTGCAGTTACATTGCTCTCTGCAGGGCCACCCAGGTGGACATCACCTATCTCCTGCAAAAGCCCTCGCTAACTCCCTGCAGGGATCTAGCACAAATCTGGATAACCACTCCATTTGGTACCCACGCCCCTTTCCCACCAATGCTTCCTGTCCTCCCCCAGGTATAGACACCATTACCTGGACCCATCTCAGTGATCAAAGAGCAGCCACCACTCTTGGCCCAGCTGAGACATGGAGGGGTGAAGGGAAAGAGGGAGCACAGCACCACTCAAGGTATGTGGAGCACACCAGCCGTGCACACAGCTCATACACCTCCTCTGGCTGGTGGTCTGTTGGAGGAGTGACCATGTGTTCCCCAAGCTCTCCCCTTCTTTACCTGCAGGGTTTCCTGCCTCTGGAGGCAGCTTCAAGTGCCTCTGCCCAGAACAGGGGAGCTTGGTCTCCTGTGAATCAGAAAGCAGAGTAAATACTCTATGGTTACTTTAAGTGCTTATTTACTGTGCTGGTTTTGGCTGGGATAGAGTTAATTTCCTTCATAGTAGCTAGTATGGGGCTATGTTTTGGATTTGTGCTGAGAACAGTGCTGATAACCCAGGGATGCTTTAGTTACTGCTGAGCAGTGCTGACACAGAGTCAAGGCCTTTTCTGTTTCTCACCCCACCCCACCAGCGAGCAGGCTGGGGGTGCACAAGAAGCTGGGAGGGGACACGCTGGGACAGCTGACCCCAACTGACCAAAGGGATATTCCACACCATATGACGTCATGCTCAGCATCTAAAGCTGGGGGAAGAAGAAGGAAGGGGGAGGACATTGGGAGTGGTGGTGTTTGTCTTCCCAAGTAACCGTTATGCGTGATGGAGCCCTGCTTTCCTGGAGATGGCTGAACACCTGCCTGCCCATGGCAAGTAGTGAGTGAATTCCTTGTTTTGCTTTGCTTGCGTGTGCGGCTTTTGCTTTACCTATTAAACTGTCTTTATCTCAGCCCACGAGTTTTCTCACTTCTACCCTTCCGATTCTCTCCCCCATCCCACCGGGGATGTGTGGGATGTGTGGTGTGTGGTGCTTAGTTGCCGGCTGGGGTTAAACCACGACATCTACTAAACTCCAAGCATTTCACCTTAATTAAATATTACTAAAAAACTTGCAATGTTTCTCATACTGCATCCTACAAACTGCATTGATTCTGTAGGCTGGAGAAGGGTGGGCCTTGAAGTTGTCTAAAGGAATAGAAAAATTTGAGTTATTTCTATGAACATCAAGAAAACAAATGAAAATTAACAAAGTGCATATCCTACAGAAATATACAACTCACAGTTGTGGTTTGCCCGTGTAATTGGTAAGATGTGATATGACCAAGGAAAATGAGAGCTTTTAGATGCCAAAATCTGAGCCTACTAGGAACTATTGATCAGTTGAATCAATAAAATAAAATAAAGGAAAACGGAAAGGAAAACAAAGGAAAGGAAAGGAAAGGAAAGGAAAGGAAAGGAAAGGAAAGGAAAGGAAAGGAAAGGAAAGGAAAGGAAAGGAAAGGAAAGGAAAGGAAAGGAAAGGAAAGGAAAGGAAAGGAAAGGAAAGGAAAGGAAAGGAAAGGAAAGGAAAGGAAAGGAAAGGAAAGGAAAGGAAAGGAAAGGAAAGGAAAGGAAAGGAAAGGAAATAAAATAAAATAAAATAAAATAAACCAAAGAAACTGAAAAACCTTCATATTAAATATAACTAACTGCTGGAGTCTAATCAATATATGTTAGAATGGTACCAAATCTTCTGTTGAACTCAGTGGCACTGTTTCTAAGCTGTGTCTAATAAGCTGTAAAAGAGTACTACAATTGATAAAATTATCCACCATTTGCTATTACGCAGAAATCTTTTGGGGAAATATTCATAGTTGCAAAATTTGACTGTAAAATAGAATTATCAATTGTGTAAATATTTCAAGAACATTAGCTGTAAGTTGTAAACAGATTTTGATTATTTATGTGTTTTTAAATGTTTCCTTAAATGCATTTAAACTTTTAAAAGTTAAATAACTTTTTTGGTTAGTTAAGCTATACATTTATAAAATGCATATTACTGTAGGGAATGTTCTTCTTTCTCCCATTCTGTATGTTACTTTTGAACAAAAATACTGATCAATTCACTGGGAAACCTGAATAGTTTAAAGGTTAATAAAATCTGATTCTAAAAAACTCTGTTTATGATGGTAGTATGTTTAATAGCATCTGCATTTGTTATCCTATCAGTATGTTCCTAATGTAATAAGCTGCACAAATGTTTAGTAGAGTCTGATGTGTTGGAGATCCGTTACCAGGAGTCTTTGCTTTCTGATCTTTTCCCCCTCCTCTACTTTGCGCTGGTAAGTGTTGTTTCCCAAGTAACAGAATGAAACATCATTGATGACTGATCCCACCCCCCCCCCAACATGTCCTTCATGTTTTGTTTCACATTTATTTTTACCTGTTGCTATTGTGGTCTCACCCAGTCAGGATTGGTGACATGCAGTGTGTAAGTGCCTGCAGCTACTGGGGAAACTACTGCAATGTTCCTCCCTTTTCCTCAGAGTACCACAGAAATCAGTGCATGAGGTATGTGAGCCCATTTTGAAATATTTGAAAATATTTCTGACTAGATGTTTGCAATAAAGTTCCAGGTTTTTGGAATTTGTTACCCTGATTGCTCTGAAATAGCAAATTTCAAATAATAGCATATTATATAGCAAATTGAAATAGCATCAACAAATACGATGAGCCCCGCCTACATTCTGCCACACACATCACCTTCCACTTTTCTAGACATTTAAGAATAACAAATCAGTTAGGCTACAAATCACTTTTTGAGAAGGGGAAGGGTAATGCAATGAATTATTTTGAACTTCTAAAAGTAAACATCAACTTTGCAGATGTTTATTTTCTAAGCATGTAAATATTCCCACCGATCTAACTGCATCTGCCTTACTTTGTCTGCATCTCATAACATCGCTACATTGTTTTGTTAAACAACTGCTGTATCCCGAAGGTCTTTGCACTTGTTTGACAGACAGAGTAATGCCTGCATGCGTCACTTGTAAGGGGCTTTGGGATCTTCGACACAGGAGAGCACTGAGCCTTATCTTAACTATACTTCCATATTTTTTGGAGGTTTGTCGATCACTGATATTATCAGAATTATTTCCTATTACTACTTCTTTCAATGCCTCAAGAGGAGAAATCAGTTCTAATACTTCTACTGATCCATGGAGGACAATTAAAGCAATGGGGAAAAAGATATGAATGTACTTGAAGAATGAAGATATGTTTCTCTGATGATGATGTAGTGGGATGTTTTGCTCATGACTATCTCTGCCTCTTAATTTGCATTCTTTTTATTCTGCAGAGAAAAAGGAGCTGCGATTCATAACTACCTTTATTTGTTTCTCATCAAATTCCTTGGGATTTACCCATCAGGAAAAGGTTTAATTGCATTGTCAGTATTCATTAAACTGCATTTTGACTTGAAATTAATTTTCTGTCATGAATGGAAAACTTTAAAAAATTATAACTCCTTTAGGAAAACTGTTTGAATTCCTTTAACCATGAAAACTGATGTTTTACAGGCTGAAAAGAGGCAACAAATCTGACTTTGTAAACACTTAGCCCAAAAATCGATGTAAACAGTAATATGAGCAAACATTTATAGAACCTGAAAGAAAAGTAAATGTTGGATAAGCGAGAGAAGAAAAAAGGCCTTGAGAAGTGGGGAAGGAACTGCCAAAATGAAATAACCTAGTGCTGGCAATAGCTTGGCCACAGAGAAAAACTGCTCCCTGACTCACTCTGTTCTCGTTAGCACGGGCTGAGCGTTGCAGCCAGGATGGAATGAGCAAGACGACAAATCCCAGGAAGAGCCAGGAAATGTCAGCAGTGAGACAAGGTGAGTGACCACTCCTTCACCTAGTCTCCTGACCACATTTAAAATAGAGAGAGAGAGAGAGATTTACGGAGTTAACGGCAGTGAGTACACAGTAAGCCTCACCTAACTCAAACTCTATTTCAGTTTAATCTTTGTCAACCTGTTTTTCTTAGTTCTGGTGCTAGGCTGGTGGTAGGAAGAAGGAGATGGCTGGCCTCGGGTGGCCTCAGAGAAGATATCCAGTGCAAGAATCCAGCTTATGGGACTGATTGTATCTACATTCAAAAACCCTAGGCAGAGAAATTGATTATATTCTCCATTTAACCAAATTCCTCAGCACATTATGTTCTCCAAAGACTAATCAACCATTAGGTTATACATATTCTTTTAAGTGTAGCCTCATTACAACTTCTCCCTTAGGTATTTAACATCTTTGGATGCCCACTGTACTTTAATTTCAATCTTTTTTTTTTTTTTTTTTTTTTTAAAGATAATCCAGTGATCAGAGAAACCTGACTGGTTTTAGACACTTCGGTTATAGTTTTTTTGAAAGTCTTTGGCTATTTGGCTGTTCTTTCTGCTGATTTACAGCAGCTGACAGATGATTAAAGCTCCATGTGTCCAATCACCAAGAAGTTATTTCCCTTTCTGCATTCTCTGATTGACAGGAAAGGTGAGAAATGAAAGTTCAAACAGACTGTAGCAAATGAGATAATTTTAAATTTACCACTGTGCAGAGAAAGCAGCACTCCACATTACCAAACACAGAAAAATAATGCCCCAACTGTCAAAATTTTGACACTGTCAGAATCATTATCCAATTATGGGTTTGATTTTCTTTTTGATAGCAGGAGCTAAGACATGATTATGATGTGCCCTGGATTCAACAAAATGCATCGTATGATTTTTTTTGGTGTGTCCTTTGGAGATTTAAAGGTGTTTTAATGCTGTGCAAAATTCAGAAAACCAATGGGGAGGGAAGGGAAGGAATGGGGATGGGGAGGGGAAGGGAAGGGAAGGGAAGGGAAGGGAAGGGAAGGGATGGGAAAGGGAAGGGACTCTTGAGATACTTGTAAAAAATAATTCCAGATGGAAAACATAACTAAAAGATAGATGAGGTAACAACAGTAGAATATGATCAGAAGCAGTTTTGCTTCCTCTTGTAACTTGTTTGAGGGATGTTCAACCAGGAATCTCTGTTTAAATCCAGACGACCCATTAGACAGGGAGTTAGATAGACTCTACAGAAATGGAGACCTCTGTAGCTGAACAGCCTCTCATCACATGAAGGTATTGAGGAGTTTCACATGCACAGACTTCTCTTCTTTAATCCCTAGCGGTGTTCCTGGGTTGAGAAATAACTGTATTGGGATTATGTGAGTCAATTTGCTCCAGTTTGGCAACTCATCACACAAGCACTTGCATCATGTATAGATACGGAGAAATATGCACACAACTATGATGTAAATTCAGGTGCCTTTGGAAAGAGTACAGAGAACTCATAGTTCTTGATTATGTCTCTCATGGGACACTAACTGAACAATATCCTTTCTTGCTCATTAGGCTGAAATTCTATTTCAGTGTAAACTAAGCTTATTAAGTTTCCTAGGCTTTTCACTGTTCAGCTTAGCTAGCAGACAACAGTTTCAGTGAAATTTGGACTACTGCTCTTGTCTGGCAAATAATTAAACTCAGTATTTGAAATCATCATTGCCTGCCTGATCAAATACTCCCAGTAATTTAGGGTGCAGCAGTTGGTACTCTCATCTAGAAGAACCAGGTAACCAGTATTCTTTGAAGACTTTAAATTTGTTTGGTTTTCCTGAAAGGATGTTTGCTGTATGTTAAATTCATTAGGCTGTGACTTAGCTAATATTAGAACTTCATGCCTTGGCTGTAATGTTATATGAATCTAATGCTGTTGGAATATTAGTTTTAATGGTTATCCGTGTCTGCAGAAATAATTCCTGTTATTGTCACATCTATACACCAGCAATAAAAAACAAAGATCAAATCCTGATGAGTGAGATGCAAACAAATTTCATTTGTCTTGATGTCTTTGAGCCTAAACAAGTATGCACAGCATCCACTTTTTTTAGGAGTCTCTTGAGCAGACAATCAGGATTCCATGAGATTACATTTCCTGCTTCAGTGAATATTTGGGAATGTATTGACCCACTTCAGCTCATTTGGGATTATTTCAAGTCTTAGAAGAACAAGTAAAGGAGAAATGCAGTTAGTGGGCTACACCAGAACTACAGTGTTGTGATTCTCAAGCAGGAAACCAGTGGCAAGTGACTAATAAGCACTGTAGATAGAGTTATGCTCTTTTATTACACATTCTCTGAAAACACTGGGCCTGCTTCCCCCTGCACTGTGCTCACAGTGTTGCCGGAATGCAATGCCTCCTCACTTTCAACAACATGTGGCGTGGTCTCAGAAATCCATAGGCAGTTTGTCTAGGGAGCTTGTAATGGTTAATATTGTGTTCCAGACATGATTTTATTCCATGTTTTTAACCCTGGGAATAATTCTTGTCTATGAATTCCCCCATGATTTTAGGCTCAGCTGAAAATGCTAAAGTATTTGTATGTTTTTGCTAGCAGAATAAGAACAAATTTTTATACTTTATAAATTTACAGATTTTTATTTCAGTCCCAATTTTCTTCTATATTGCAACTGATTCAACTCTTTGTCTTTGAGATAAATGCAATAGGAATAACCCAAATTTTTATCATCTCAGCTATTTTAATTTCCATGTGCACTGTATTCAGTGCTAGATTTGGTCGTGTTCCAGGATCATAACTGCTTTACAGCCGGGACTGTGTTTGAAAGTGCTGTGGGATCTAACCTTGAACTACTTCTCTAGTAAGACAGTAATTTTTTATACTTTTCTCAAAGATTAGCTACTTGGTCAGGCTTTCTCTTTTTTTAATGACAGTTTTACATCTGCAGAGCTCATGGTACTACTGGGTCCACCTAATTTTCCCCATTACACAGTCTGTATGGTGGAATTTCAGGACAGTTTCTTCTCCCTCCTGTAACAAGTTTGCAAATAGCCTTATGTCTCAACATTTAAGTGATTAAGATAATATTTCTTTCCTATTTAAAAATGTTTAAAATTGTGAGGCTACAGGGATTTGTATGAAACTTCCTTTAAAATGTCAAAGATTTCTTAGTTCTAGCATTATCCATGAAAGGCAAGAAATGTGAAACATAAGCTCTGTCCTCTGTGGGCAGAATGCCTCTGGCAGCTAAAACTGAAGGAATGGACTTCGTTACCCTACATCCTCAAAACAGCAATAGTTGCAAAAGTCACAATATTGCCTTAAGGTTATTTCTTATCTTACCAAATGCCTTCAGGGGACAGTCAATCTTTGTTCTCTCTCACACACTGAAACACAGTTCACATGTAATTTATTAAGGGAAGGAGAAGTAAGAATTTTTTATATATTTTTACATACTCAGAAATATGTTTATATAAACTTTCATACTAGTACAGGAACATAAAGAAATTGTATATACAATAAAAGACAGGAGGGTTGGTTTAAGAGATATTATTCAGCATTGAGTATTTTCATGCTTGCTTACTTACAGTTGACTTGTTTGGGTTACTTAAAAATATACCTTTCTCACCAATATAAGGTGCTTTGTAGCGGTGACACAGAAGATGGCATTAAAGGAAGCAGAGTACAACAGCTTCCTTAATTTTCTCCTTTAATAAAAACAGTGGATTTAAAAATAACTGTAATCCAACCATTTAAAATCTGCTCAATGCTTTTCAGTTTGAAATTGCATCTAGTAAAAAATGTTGGCAAAAGTTCTGATAAAGACTTCCATTCGAATTTCAGCAATCTAGAGTCTGGGTATAGACAGACACAGAAAATGTCAAATATAACAGAAATATTTTATGCTTTGCTATAAACTGTGCTGTATATGCCAGTCCAAAGTTAAACGAAAGATGAAATATAATTTTTTTATATGAAAAGTAAATGTGCTGGCCTAAGACAGAAGAGAGCCAGGAGATGATAGGCTATCATTTTAACAGCGTCTCAGGTATCAAAAGGACTTGCAATGGAGAGCAAACCAAACCAGTGCCAATGTTTGGGCAGTTGTATAGTCTATGGGTCAAAGCTTCCGAACCTCATTTCTAACATCGTTCCAGCCCAAGACAGCTGTCATGACTAAATGTTGGTTTTGTATGGCAAATATAAAAAATACTAATGCTCTGATGATTTTCGTTATACATTTAGTCATTTTGATTCAATACAGGGGGCAAGGTGGAGGGAGACAGCTGGAGAGAAGTAAACAGGGTGGAGATGTGCAGTAGGAAGGACTTTCCACCTTCAGGGACAGTCAAATCACCAAGCCGATTTGGAAAGCTGAGCTTTCTGTCATAGGAAAAGAAGAGACAGTGGGAAAAATGCCTTTAAAGTTAATAACATACCAGTTTCTGTATAGGTAAATGGCATTAGGAAGAAGCAATGTAGTTGAGAGCCGTCAGAAGGTGAGCAGAGACCCTGACACTAATGCCTATGGGCAAGATGGAAATGTTCATGAATATTCTCTACGTTAGTTCTGAGAGGAGTGAGAAATCAAACAATGAGCCAGAGTGGACAAAAGCAGAGGGGAATTTACCTTCTGAAAAAGGGGAGGAAAAGAGAAGTACAGAGAAAGCTGTTCTGTTAGAAATTTCATCACTTCTCAAGATAATGTGCACTATTTATTGAGCCAGCATGTGACCCAAGCAGGGAAAAATGGCTAATTCCTATTTGATTGAACTAAGCTTCCAATATTGCTATAACACTCTACAGTTCATGACCTATCCTTGCCATCATATCCTATAGGCTGCTTGGGATGTAGCTCTTCGATCTGTTCAGACGTCCAAAAAAATTTCTGCCTAGTGCTTGTTTCCTGCTTCCTTTTGTGATCTGCTTCAATCGAGAGATATCATGTCTTCTGAGATGTAGTTCCAGCTCTCAAAGTGTTCAAGCCCAAGTTCAGAAGGACCTGGGCACAAAGCATCTTCTTTTATAGCAGTGGGAACCTGCCACCTTGACAGCCAAGGCATCCCGGTTCTCACTGAGCTGGAGCGTTCACAGGAGCCAAGGAGAAACCACCTTTCATAAAGGCTGTATCCTGCCTTTGCAAAAGCCTGTGACTTCCACTCTGTCATGAAGTAATCATAGTGGTTACTGCCTCCCACAGAAGCAATATCCTACATCTAGGCAGAAATAAATGCTCCTGTCTCCCTGCTTCCCCTGGGTTCAGACCTCTGTGGGCACAGGAATGCAGGCTTGGGGTGGGCCCAGCCTGAGATCCAGGATGGGTCCAAGACACTGCAGATCATCAGGACTTTGCAAGTGGGAAGGGTGCTGCTCCGGAGCCAGTCTGCTGCACCTGGAGTCACACCAGGGATCAAGGTTGGTATTGCTCCTGCAAACACACCAGAAAGAGGCCCTTTCTCCAGGATGAACCTAGAGGCAGGAAAAAGAAGAATGCATCATCAGAAATACCATTTTCCACTGTATATCACCAATCTTTCTCACTTCATTTTCTAGTGAGCCCCATATTTCTAGCCCTGCCTTTATTTACATTGTTTTTTGAGAAACTAATCTTGATAGTTATAGTTATCTTGTACAGATAAGTACAGCATACAGGCACTAGTGAGAATACTTTTTGTAATAAAATCTAGAGCAAATATGCAGCCATGTGTAGTACTGTAGGATTCATTTTATGTTTATCCAGATCACAGCAGTATTTATAGTGACTGCCAATATGCAATTCCCATTTAAACTAAAAGAGGTAGTATGCTCTGATGTACAGATAATGTCTGACTTCCTTTCTTATCATGCTATAAGGAATGGTGAGAATACTTTTTGTAATAAAATCTAGAGCAAATATGCAGCCATGTGTAGTACTGTAGGATTCATTTTATGTTTATCCAGATCACAGCAGTATTTATAGTGACTGCCAATATGCAATTCCCATTTAAACTAAAAGAGGTAGTATGCTCTGATGTACAGATAATGTCTGACTTCCTTTCTTATCATGCTATAAGGAATGCCGTTTTCTGTTGTATGGCTGTTTCTACCTACGGTTACATCCTATATGAGTAAATACAGGTCCTAATCTTAAAAAAATAGTTACCTACAGATAATGTCTGACTTCCTTTCTTATCATGCTATAAGGAATGCCGTCAGCATTTCTGTTGTATGGCTGTTTCTACCTACGGTTACATCCTATATGAGTAAATACAGGTCCTAATCTTAAAAAAAAATCGTTACCTGTTTGAAGAGGAACATAATGAAGACGATTAGTAAGTTTCACAGGGGATCACTGTTCCTGTTAATTGGCAGTTGTCCCAGAAAAGGAAAATATGATAGTACAATGAGTTATATAAGCTACATTATACTGATGGCTCAGGATCTTTATGCTCCTTTTAATCTTCTATTCTACAAATATCTCTTGTACTAAGAAAAAGAAAAAATCAGAAAGTTTCCCAAAAGAGGAGAATGCTATTACTAAGAGCATGGCCTTTCTGACAAGTGCCGACTGACAGTGCCAGTTATTCTAGCTGCATACATAAAATATAAAAACGTCTTGCAAAGAGTGTGATGTTCAAATTCTGTTATAAATTTTAATCATATAAAAATATGGTAGGTGACTGTGTGAAAATAATTACTTCTATTTGCCTGTGCATATCAGCTTTGTGAATTTTGAGACAGACGGTGAGGATGTCAATACATGAGTGTCAATACAACCAACTATGAACTTCAGTTAAGTCTGATTTATTTTTGGTGATGAATATTGAAAGTGTGTAATCCAATGCATCAGTTGTGACAATGCAAACAGATTGATTACATATGTAGCTAGCACTGGGGCAGGCAATTCTGCTGTGGATCCAATCTTATTATCAGTTTGGGAGGAAGTTTGTTGCATACAAACTCTGCTGCATATTTAATGACATAAGGCATCCCCTTGGACCAATTAAATTTTCTATTTACATTTCCGTTAGGCAAAGTTGTTTCCCAGCTTGGTATTACTTACCGCAGTTATGCAGCCGATGCAGGATTTATTGCTCTCATGTTTTTCAGCAGTCATAAATCTAACATATTCAGAGAGCTGTTTCTTAGCAAAATTATGTGATCAATTTAAGCTGCTACATATTATTGACAAGTAGATCCAAACCCACACTGTTTCTGTCTCCAGAGTTTATGATGTTTGTCATTTTGAATGGAATATATATTCTTTATTAACTTACTTTTTTCAGTGTTGTCTTAAGTTTAGAAATGGTATATGGGCTGTGAAAGGATATATTGCTATTTAATACATCTAGGGCAAATGGGGGGCAGGGGGATGGTGGTAGAATGCCGCAGAAGGACATAATCTTGCAAAAGATATTACCCCCAGTGAAGTTACACCAATGAGGAAGTTGATCTGCAATTTGCACTCCACTCTGAATCATTTAAAGAAAGGAAAACACTACAACTTTCACTTTCTTGCTGTTACGGAAACTTCACAAAATTGTAAAACTGTACAGTGAGGTTTTTTTAATCTTTTATCCATGCAGGGGAGTAAATTTACTTTGTATGGCTCAGCTGACACAGGTTGTGCCAGAAACCACAGTTTTTGTAGCCAATACAGTTAAAACAACATCTGACTGTTCACTCCTGACAACGACCTTCAGAATCTCCAGAGAGCTGCTGGAAGGAAAGGAGGCAGATAACAAATGGGATGGGAAGGACTCAGGTACTTCCACTTGCACATCTGAAATTGGCAATAAATGCTGAACATGAATGACATCTACATAAAATCATGCACAAGAAAAAAAATTAACATGTTTCAAGTGTGGATAAACAGTATCCACTTTATAGTCTTGTTGTCCATGATAGTCTAGACTTTGCTGAAGAGAAAATGAATGTAAAATGACATAGGGAAAATTATAGTGGTTTCATTTGTTTGTTTGTTTTCACCTGAATTGTTTTCAGTCCAGGTAAGTACATTAAGCACTGATATTGACTACCATTCTTTGGGAGTAGTTCAGTTTATATTCTCTTTTATTGAAATACTCTAGTGAATGGCTATATACCAGTCTCAAATATTATTATTTCAATACTCATTAGTATTGCAGAGGTTTAGGTGTGATGGAGGATAAAAAAATCTTATCCAGCTTTGAATATATTGGCCAAAATGAAGCATTATCTTGACAAAAAGTCCCAAATCCCTGGACCTGTGTCCTGGTTTCGGCAGGGATAAAGTTAATTTCCTTCCTAGTAGCTGGTACAGTGCTGTGTTTTGGATTTAGCATGAGAATAATGTTGATAACACACCGATGTTTTAGTCGTTGCTAGGTAATGCTTATACTAGCCAAGGACTTTTCAGTTTCCCATGCTCTACCGACTGAGAAGGCTGGAGGTGCACAGGAAGCTGGGAGGGGGCACAGCCAGGACAGCTGA
>NW_008795127.1:5502138-5507180 GCF_000699145.1 Aptenodytes forsteri | reverse complement strand
ACTGCTCTTATCTCAACCCGTGAGTTTTCTCACTTTTGCTCTTCTGACTCCCTCCCCCATCCCACCAGGGGCCGGGGGGAGTGAGCGAGCAGCTGTGTGGTGCTCAGTTGCCAACTGAGGTTAAACCAGGACAACCTGAATCTGGATTTCAGAGAGGCATAAGGACTACACCAGCCACTTTCTGTAAATTTCACTATTGCAGTTTAAGTATCTTCCATATTTTATTTGACTTCAAAGGCATTTAATCAGGTGCAACTTGAATATTGTAGCTTGGAAGATCTCCAAGAGACAACAGAATATCTAGTTTTCCTTTTACTGTGGTCTGGGGTCTACTTGAAATTACTCAAATGACAGCAGGATCATACCCTATAACAGATAATTCCTTGGCAGGGGAAAACTAAAATTAAGTTTTAGTCCATACTGGACTTGGTGTGGCTGGGAGGAAGTTATCTTTCTTTATAGCAGCCTGTATGGTGCTGTTTTTGATTTGTGACTAAAATGGTGTTAAGCATACCGATGTTTTAGCTATTGCTGAACAGTGCTTGCACAGTGTCAAGGCTTTCTCTGTTTTTCACTCTGCCCCCTGCAACGAGTCTGGGGCTGAGCGAGAGGTTGGGAGGGGACACAGCCAGGACAGCTGACCTGAATTGACCAAAGGGCTATTCCATGCCGTGTAATGTCATGCTCATAATAAAAACTGGTGGGGCAGTCTTTCCAAGGTAGCCATTGCCCAGAGACTGACTGGGCATCAATCTGCTTGTGGGAGGAGTGAGTGATTGCCTTTGCATCACTGTTTGGTTTTCTTGTGTCTTCCCTTCACTTATTAAATTGTCTTTATCTTGACCCTTGAGTTTTTCTTGCTTTTGCTCTTCCAATTCTTTCCCCCATCCTGCTGGGGGCAGCAAGTGAGCGAGCGGCTGGGTGAGTGCTTAGTTGCTGGACAGAGTCAACCCACCACATTCACTTAGAGCCCTATTTTTCACAAACTCACCAAGTTGTGCTGTATTTAACTTAAAAATATTTTAGTAAATGTAGACCAATATGATGAATGCTACTGGAATCCTACACTATTGCCACCCAATTTATTGCTAATATTTATATTTGGCATAAGGTCAATGTAGTCCAGGGGCAGAAATAGCAGTGAGACACTCTCCTAAAACATTTCTAGCTCCTAAAGATAACCAAATAATCATGGGCAAGCATATATAACACATCCAGCCACAACCCAAGGCAAACTTGATGATTATGAAAGTGATGATCTTTTTTTCCAAAACAAATGTAATGAGTATATTGGAAGACATAATGAAATGCAGACCATGCTTCCCAAGATGGATTTTTAATAGCATAATTTTACTTCTTTGTCAGTGACTACATCGTTGCTTTTCTGTGTATGGCATGTTAAGGTGCTGTACAATGCCAACTAAACAGAGGCAACTGTTACTTATAACTTGCTGATTCAAGATAGCTTCTCATATTATACTGTAAACATCAATGACAATGTCTGGACAAAGTTTATAAGATTTTATTTTTAGAATCTAATTTTCAAACGAGAAACACTTTAGTTAGTTCAAAGTGGTGCAAATACCTGCCCTAAATTCTGCCTAGTTCTTTTGGTAGCTAAACTTTGTCCATGTACAAATGCAGTCACATTGCTTAACAGAGAAACTGCTTCAGAAAATTCATTCTATAGTCTGTATCATAATATTCTTGCTATTTTTTGCTTGTACTCTACATTATTTTGCCGAACACTTGAAGGATATAGTGGAAATATCCCAATGTGTACAAAGCTTAGAACTCAACCAACCTTTACCACTTTATTTTCACTTATTTTACTTTGGGATATGTTTGAGCAAACAAAACAAAGTTACATTCAATAATGTATGCCATATATGTTATGTCAGATACACTTACATTTCTGAATTCTTACAGTATATTCATACACCTACACATCAATTTCAAAATTACTGTTGAAGTAATGCAACATTTTAAAAGATGTTGTGATAAAGAAGGATAGCAGCTCAGGGCATTTCTGTCCAAGTTGTTTTCTATTAAAGGCATTGTTTGATATCATTCATCTTCAACACGTTGTGTTTCCTTTGGGCTTCTATTACTATACCTGCTATGTCAGTCCCATTGTAACAATGACAGTGATTTATCAAGCACATTAAATCTGCAGTATCTCTGGCTAGAAAAGCTAGTTTTTCAAATATTAAATCTCAGATGTGTCACATTTAACCTGCCCTGAACTCCTAAAGCAACTCTGTGCTGCTTTAGAAAAAAAATCAAATTTTATTTTATTAGCAAACTTTTTACCTCAGTGTAAAATAGAGCATTATCAGCTGCTGAAGTAAGAGGTATCATAGAAGCATAAGAATTACTTATACAAGGAAAGCCAACTTATCCCAAAAAGTCTGTCCCTCTTAAGCTTATCTTACCCCTTACCCTCTGATATGTCACTGTCTCCTTCAATTTTCTCTCACCATAAAAATGTCTAGCTGTCTCTTAAGATGATTTCTGCCATTTGCCTCGCTGGGCACAGTGTACCAGGCTGAGCAGGTTAGCTTGTGTTACTTTGTCAAACCAATTCCTGTTTTAGAGCTATCTATTAGATCATCTTGAAGTCTTCCCTTTTTTCTGTGATCACTAATGTTGACACATCTAAGAGAGCACAGAGAGGAACATACAAGACTACAAGAAGATGCTAAAGGAAAGATGAAAAGAGCAGAGCACATTTAACTTTGTCAGATATAAATGAATAAATGTAAGATGACAGATACTCAAAGTACAAGTGTAAGGAGTTAGAAGAATTTCTCAAGTTGGTCAGAAGGAAATAATCAACATTCATGCAATAACTGTATATGATGGATGTTTTTATAATGGTATATAAAATGGTGTCAAATGTTTTCCTAACACACTAGAAAAGAAAAGTTTCTGTTCTGAAGAGCTTGAAATCTAAGGTGGACATTTTCAGAAGCATGGGCAAGAATGAGTCACCAGCACCTATATGTTTTCTTCTACTATATGCTGTAGGGAGTGTCTATGCTTCTGAAAGTCTTTTCTCTCTCCTTACCCTTCTTTCTACATGCAATAGATTAAGTAAGGGTGATGAAAAGGAACATGATTAAATGAAGAGTGACTGAACTAGATATACATACGTCGGTTGTGTGTATAAGAGTGCATGTTCAGAAAAACAAATCACATTTTTCTTCACATACTGATAGACAGGTGTAAGAACTCCTCACTAGCTTCTTTTTTTAGAGTTGATAAGACTTCTTTTGGGGGGGGGAGCTGATTCCCTCTTTAAAGCAAAGATATTAAGGTCATAACAACCTATCTACCTTTTAAAATTATTATAAGATAATATTTTCCAATAGTGGAATCTCTAAACTATAGACAGTAGTATAAAAGCTTTGTGCTGGCTTGATACACATGGATGAGTTTCAGCCTCTAATAATAAAAGATGTATTTACTATATCTCTGATGTAGCTTTAAAACCTAAAGTTACTTTATCCGACTCATAAGTAATTTCACTCATAGCCAAATCTTCATTTTATTTGAGTCAATTGCAAACCTCCCTTTACCTGCAATATAATAATATAATAGATACAGACTTTAGACAAGTTATCATCCATTCCTGTTAGGCATGGCTATAGCTTTCCATGTAAGATTATATGCCAGTGGGCTGAACAACCAGCCGAAGAAGATGAATAATGTTCTCACCAGTGCCAGAGTTTCAGTCCCTGTCCTCATGGCTTTCTGTTACTGATTTATAAAACAAAATATTTCAAACAAAAAACCCAAGCCACTTGAAACAGCCAGAAAATTTCCAGCTTAATCCCAACTACTTCTGCCCTTCAGGCAGGGCGATAAGGTGGAAATCCTGGCTGCTGCCACCTTGCCTTAATAATTCTGTGACAGCTGCTGGCAGGCAGCTAAACACCACACAGCTGTTGGCTCACTACCCTGCCTCCAGCGGGATGGGAGAGAGGGGGGGGAAAAAAAAAAAGTAAAATCCATGGGTTTAAAGAGCACTTGGAAAAAACAGGCCATCCTCATTACATTACTATTCTCTGTCATTTGTAAACTACTTCTCAATCAGTTTGAGATGATCAAAGCATAATGGTTGGAGAACGAATTCTGTCCAGTGCATGATCTTAATGACTTACCTACAGGACTAGTCGAAACCCGCTGGGAAGGTGGCCTGAAACCAGGAGCCTTGGAGTTGTCAGGATGCACGTTTTCCACGTGTCCTAGCACAGAGTTATTCAGAAAGGTAGACTGAACAGTGAAAGATGGGTCAGCAGCTGCTCGGGTAGAGAGTGGACAGTCTCCCCATCCTTGGTTAGCTGGCACCTGGTTGCTATCAAAAAGACTACTAAAGTGATTGAAGAGCGTTGCTGGCCCAAAGGTAGGAGGCAATGATTTGTTTGCTGGGTTAATGTGCATCTGAGAACCGTTCATAACGTTCATGGCTGACGAAAGCTGCACTGCAGCAGGTGGACCTTGAGAAGGTGTTAAAGGAACTTGATTCGTAACAAAAATAGACTGAGGATCTTGATGGAGGTTTGCATTTGGTACCACTGAATAGAAAGAACCTCTGGACTGCATCCTGTGAGTAACTCGAGGTGCTGGTACAGCTACTTGAGGTAAGTTACTGTTGTCCTGATTATCTGCAACAACTGACCTGGGTGACGCTAAGCTTAAAGGAGCATTTTCCGAGCTGGATGAAAAAGGCATCGACATGGAAGGATTGATCTCTGACATGCTGGTTGGCAGTATTTCATCTTGGACATTATTTAGCGGTGCAGGGCTGCTCGATGGGCGAGTTTCAGCAACTCCTGAGTTGCTGCTAGCTGACATACTGCAACTACTTGCAACCGAAGATGGTGCGCATGCATTTGCAGCGGGCTGGTCTGGTGTTGACACCTTCTCTTTGGGTGCTGAGACAGCCGAGAAAGAGTCCGCTTTAAGTGCAGAATGCTGCGTTTGTGGAGCATTAGATGGCAGAAATGCTGTGGGCACTTGCCCGTTGTTTGGGGGGG
>NW_008795127.1:5495460-5499386 GCF_000699145.1 Aptenodytes forsteri | reverse complement strand
AGTAACCCCGATTGTTCCTTTCCTCCACCTGGCTGGAGGCAGGGCCCCTCTAATCCTGGTCATAGTATCCGTTACTCGCTTTTTGTAAATGCAAATCAAAAGTCCCTTTATTAAGATTGGAAGTAAAATCAGCCCTTCTACTCTGTCTGGGGAACTGCTCACTGGAAACTGGAGCAGCAATTTTCCTGGAAGAACCCCCTTTTTGTGATTGTTTTTCCTTGCAACTCACGTGCCTGTGCCTCTAGGGTCGAGGTACGTTTTCCATCCCACTTTTGTCATGTCCTCTACATGGTCACGCAGGTAAAACCACAGGGTGCCCCGTGGCGTGTACCCACTATATCCTCTCTCTGGAGCAGAAGGACGCTTACTCCTCATAGTCGAGATACTGGTCCATACAGGTGGGGAGTAGGACGTATCCTCTTCGAATCGCTGGAATTCCCTGGAGGGTTTCTCAGATAACATGTCCGGCAGTTTCTCCACAGCCGAAATGCAGGCCCGTAGGGAGGAAGAGAGGTTTTCTTCGTATTGCTGGAGTTGGCCAGCCAGTTCATCCACCGTTTGTTTCTCTCCATCTTTCCAGGTCATCACTGCCAATGAGTTTACATATGACGATGGTGCGCTCTGTACAAACTTCCGCCACATGGGTCGTGTGCACCTGACTTCATCTGGATCTTTGGATAACTGCTCGTTGTTCAGGTCATCATAAATCACCTCCAGCATGGCTAATTCCCTCAGGTACTGGATACCACTCTCCATGGGGGTCCACTTGCTTGGGTGACATGTAACATCTTCCTTGAAGGGATACCTTTCCTTCACGCCTGACAGGAGTCGCCTCCAGAGGCTGAGGGCTTGTGCCCCTTTTCCAATCGCTTTGTCAATGCCCCGTTCCCTGGAAAGGGATCCCACTGCTTGGCTTCTTTACCCTCTAATTCCGGGCTACTGGCCCCATTATCCCAGCACTAGAGCAGTCAGGTGACAACGTGCTCGCCTGGACAACAACTGAAATCTTTTTGCATATCTCGCAGCTCACTCAGGGATAGGGATCGGGTGGTTACTATCTCGTTTATGGGTTCTGCCTCTTCCTCCTCCTGTTCCTGTGATGGCCCTGGTTCATCTTCATCCCTTACTAAATGAGTTGATTTTCTTGTGTATTTCTTCTTGTGCATAGAGGCGACTGATACCGGCACGGGTTGGTTCTCTGATTCAGCTGCAGTGCCTGTCACCGGGGTTTGAGTAGCCGCAATGCCTGTCGACAGGGTTTCAGTAACTGCACTGCCTGTTGCAGGGGTCGAAGTAGCCACAGTGCCTGTCGTGGGGGTTGGAGTAGCTGCAGTGCCTATTCTCGTATTAAATCCAAAACACAGCACTATACCAGCTACTAGGAAGAAAATTAACTGTATCCCAGCTGAAACCAGGACAGACAGGTTCCGTGTTAACCTCTCTCTACATGTGGGGGATGAGGAAATTCTTTAATTTCTGTGGAATACTTTTCACAATGGTGCAATTAATATTAGTTTCATAGTAACACATATGACGAGAAATGGAAGATACAGTCAGGTTTTGCACCTTGCTTTATTTGCTGCTGTATTTAAAAACACTGAATTGTTGTTTATAGCTATCGTGCAAACAGTGAGAATATTCAGCTACTGGGCTGTTTTGCTATGCCAGCTCAACAGCTTGGGAACAGTGTCTTGGAATTTTTTTTTTTAAATCCATTCTCTGCAGCTCTTAGATTATCATTGGAAGGTGGTGATGAAGAACAAAATACTCATTATTAACTCTTTCATGAATGTATTTTTCCTGAACTCTGTTATAAGTAGGACCCAGGTTAGAAATGAAGGCCAGAGACCAGGATAGAAAACCACTTTATTGGATCTTACAGGCTCAAGTGGAAACATACAGCATGATGCAACATCCCTGGTTCACCTGAATTTTCTACTAACCCTCTGCTTCTTGCTATTATTTTTCAATTAGATAGCGTTACATAAACACACATTTTCAAGCACGCAGTTTCAGAGGTGTCCTGGAGACCAGGAGGTCTCCACCTTCACTAACCTGCCTGACCTTTGGGAATAATGCCTGGTGTTTCAGAAGAATTAAAGGACATGATAGTTTGCATGAAGGTCTAATTCCATGGGGTTTTTATTGATTGAGGAAAGCTTGTTTGATGTGACGAAAGCTGTACTCACAGGTTCAGGACACCAGGAACCAAGACGAGAATGGCTTTTTTACGACCTCACTTTCTTTACAGTACCAATTACGTTGGGATAAATTAATTTCTTGCTCAACATATAGTTAATGGCTGTTTTTGTCATTCTCCCCATTCTATTAACCTATTAATGCAGAAAACCTCTCCAGATTAATTGATAGGTTTTACACAAATCCACAAACAAATATAAAATATTATGGAGAGAAAATTAAACAAGTAAAATCCTGGCTGTTATAGTTAATGAATGAAATCTTCCCATGAAGGGTGTCTTTTCTGCCAGTATGATTCTCCCACATTTGCAGCCTCTTCCAGAAACTTCATTTTGATTTGGGAAAGGAGCAGATCTGACTGACGGGAACAGAACTACGTTTTGCTGAACCTTTCTTCTGATGAATAAACCCCAAACCATCTTGAACTCTGGCTCTGCACATGATTTGATTAGGTCAGACTGTCCCAGTATCTCCTCAGACACAGCAATCAGACAGTTGCCAGCTAGGAAAAGGCTATGTAGCAAAACCAATGTAAATTTCATAGCACAGAGTAACTACTAAAAGTTTTCTACTTAAGTGGAAGCAGCAGGGGGGTTGGCAGCAAGAATGCAACAGCCACATACACTTTGTGCTCCCAGAAGAAAAGATTCCTCAGGATTATGTGAGGACTGGCACGTGTAGCTTCAAATATGAATGCATTTCCTTCTCTCCTGTTTATCAGTGAGAGAAGCTGTCTTTATAAGAATGAACATTAATTATTCGTATTTTAAACTTGGTTTATGCATAGGTTTTAATCCAATGTAGTGCTTGTAGAAAATTACAACAACGTTTTGAACAAGGTCAAATACAGACCTTGTGAATGAATCTTCGCCTATACAGCTAGGGCCATTTTCTCAAAGGTATGTAAGGGGCTGTTCATCTCCAGATAGCAATGCCAAATGATAGTTAGACCATCTCCTTCAGACTAAGCATGGAGGGGATTGCTTTGCAATGAAGTCAGCAAAAAGCTGGCAAAATAGCCATTAATAATATGGAAGGGACTCAAGTGTCTTGCTTGAATTGAGGTAGGCAATATGATTCAGCCTCAAGATACAATCTGAGAATTTCTATGAATTTTTGGCATTCTTGGTAAGGCAAGGTGTTCACCAGCTAATGCATTTTATGCATTTCACAGAGAATTATGTCTATTTCCAACTTTTCTGCTGAGACCCAACTTTTCTAGGCTTCTTTTTAGTATGCTTTTTGTTCCCCTAGTAACCAATCTTTGCACGTCTGACAGTTTGAGCAACTGGAAGTGAGCATAATATTTGACATGAAATCTTTTCAGGATCTGTATACACATATAATTTTTGTCTAAGTCTACTGGACATGTCTCTATCAATACAGGTTCATATTTGTCTTCATTTGCTTTCAGAGAGTGAATTCCTATAGATATAAGCTGAAGTATGTTTTGTCTCCAAGTGCAGAACTTGCCTTTTGTAAACGTGAACATATCCTATTTCTTTTCTTTACTCTAACCAAGGGTGCCTTTTTTTTCCGAGATTGATCTTTCCTTCTTCATGCTGAGTGCATTTACTGATTTTGTAATATCAGTTGATTTCATCCATATCCTGTTATTTTTCTGCTAAGATTCTTAATGAAAATATTTAAAAACATTAAGTCCTCAATTTATCTCATAGAAACTCCACTAATAACCTTTTAGACAATGGTCATGGTTGAATCTCAGT
>NW_008795127.1:5489191-5494870 GCF_000699145.1 Aptenodytes forsteri | reverse complement strand
CCCAGCTTCTTGTGCACCTTCAGCCTTCTCAGTCGGTAGAGCATGGGAAACTAAAAAGTCCTTGGCTAGTGTAAGCATTACCTAGCAACAACTAAAACATCGGTGCGTTATCAACTTTGTTCTCATCCTAAATCCAAAACACTGTACCAGCTACTAGAAAGGAAATTAACTTTATCCCTGCTGAAACCAGGACAACAATAAACTCTCATTGTTGTGTTTAATAGGTTTTGTGAGTTCTTCATCCATCTTCCAATTTCTCCGTTCTCTCTTCACCATCATCAATTATTTCCTATAAGTAAAATGAGTTCACTTATGGAAAAAACAAAGTAAATTATTGACTTAGCGTGGCATGATCTTCATTTGTTAAAACTACGCTGCATTGTATTTAGTTTTTCATTTGTGTCCAGGTTCCATTTTACTTTTCTTCAAGCCTTTTTTAAAGCCTTTCATAGTCCTTGTGAAGGGGTGCACAATGGGAGATCCCCAGGACATTTTGCCCTTTTTGTTAATATGGTTCTCTCTACCTTTGCTCTTCTCTATGGCTTTGACTACCCTCAGATGAATAGTCTAGTCTAATCATGAATCAGACAATAGATCTAAAAAAAAAAAAAAAAAGGAAAATATACTAAGAGACCCCCAGTGTCTTGTACTAACTTTTCTGGGCTAGCATTATCCAGTCTCCTCAACTAGTGTGCACTTTGTGGCAGTAAATTCCAGCTCCATGTTCATTCATATGCCTATTTTTGTTTTGCTTTCATGGCCAATAGTGTCTTTGTAACTTGAACACTGAAGCTAAATCTTAATTCAATTTGGGAACCACACACTAGCTCTTCTCTCACATATCGTCATTGTTTAGTCACCTCCACCTTCTGTCCCCAAGAGCAATCTTTCTTTGTTTTAATACTTCCCTATACTTCCTGACTTCTAGTTTGACATACTTTTCTTTGCTGACCATCCATCCTTTTTCCCACTCCTTTCAGATGCTATATATAGTTTGAATATCTGTCTCAAGGTGTTCATGCTGGTAAGTATGGCCTTTTTTCTCCAAGGATTTCTCTGAGATGTAGATCCTGAGTATTCATACTACCTTCAACTGAAATAAATTCTTGGCTTCTGTCACATGTCTGTCCCTCATCAGTTTGCTTGACCTTCCCCAACTTGTTTCATTTTTTTTCTCTAAGTTTACCATTTCAAAATCAAGTATCTTAGTTATTCTTACTTATTTACCATTTAATTTACAATCTTCCAACTTTGGTTATTTTTATCACCAGTTGTATCTTCAGTACTTACTAAAACTAAGTTTAAAATAGCATTTCCTCTTTTGTACCCTAACTTTTTGATGAAGAAATCTCTCAACTACCATCTCCAGGATTAACTGATGCTATGAATATTTGCTTCATTTATTTGTCAGTCTACCTCCAGTAGCTCTGAAGATTCTCATAGATGTATAACTGTCAGTAATATTTCTCCCTCTAGACTCTCCATGAAGATCTCCATCCTTATCTAGATCTGACCCAAAACCTCCCAGTATCCTACCTGTAATTCACCTTTTGTCATGTGTCCTAGTTTTGGCTGGGATAGAGTTAATTTCGTTCCTAGTAGCTGGTACAGTGCTGTGTTCTGGATTTAGGATGAGAACAAAGTTGATAACACACTGATGTTTTAGTTGTTGCTAAGTAGTGCTTATGCTAGTCAAGGACTTCTCAGCTTCCCATGCTCTACTGACTGAGAAGGCTGGAGGTGCACAAGAAGCTGGGAGGGGGCACAGCCAGGACAGCTGACCCAAACTGGCCAAAGGGATATTCCATACCATATGACATCATGCTCAGTATATGAACTGGGGGGAGTTGGCCGGGGGAGGGGTGACCGCTGCTCGGGAACTGGCTGGGCATCGGTTGGCAGGTGGTGAGCAACTGCATTGTGCATCACTTATTTTGTATATTCTTTTATCGTTATTTTTATCATTATTATTTTCCCTTCCTTTTCTGTCCATTTAAACTGTCTTTATCTCAATCCATGAATTTTACTTTTTTTTTTTCCCCCATTCTCTCCCCCATCCCACTGGAGGGGGGGTAGTGAGTGAACGGCTATGTGGTGTTTAGCTGCCTGCTGGGTTAAACCACAACATCCTGCTTCCCCACATGATTTTGACTCCAAAAGATTGTGCTTTATGCATCTCATATCTTCTTATTTCCTGAAGTTTTTCATATCCTTAATATACAATCACCTTATGTCTTTATTTCTGTCTGTCTTGAACAATGCATGTGTTTTCATACCTGTGTTCCTGCCACGGCTGCTGTTCTAATACACTTCTGTTACCTGGAGAATATTATTTCTCAGGTCCTGCACCAACAATTCTTATTCCTCAGTTTTGCCACTGAGACGGCTGGCATTAATAAATAGCATTTCAATTACTTTTTACTGACCAGAAACTAATTTCCTCAGCTGGATTAATCTTTCACTATCAGTTTCAGCTAACTGTCTACAGCTCTCATCTGTACAAGTACCTTCTGCTTTCTATCCATTCTCCTGACCACTGATAATCTTTTATCCATTGCTGTGCCTTATCTATCTGATTTCTTTCTCCCTGTATATTAAAACTACAAAAAAAATGTGTAGAAAGGTTAATAAAATAGACTATTAACCCTTAGAAGGGGAAGTAACTGTTTTTCTTTAGTTTAAAAGTCATCACAAAATTGGCTTTTAAGGCCACGGATTGGATCACACTTGAGGGAAAGGAGGAGATACTGTGTAACCATAAACTTAATTTCTTTTACCCCAAAGCATCCATTAGTACAAAATGATAAACTTCAGAAGCCATTGTTGATCCTCATCACCCCGTTTCACTCTCTTTTCATTCATCATGAATTGGATCTGAGCACAATGACAACTAAAGAAGGTTGCTTTCTTCCCTTCAAGCATTATGGAGGGAATTATTTTTATTTAAACTCCTTTCTGAAATGAATGCATACTGGACATATGTAGAACATATGAAAGCCAGCTATTACTGAGATGCCTAAGAGCATATTTACAGGACTGCAAATGACTAAGGTACCATCACTTAGTGAAATACCCCTTGCGAGTATTTTACTCAGATTTACTGCTGAGATGCAGTAAATGCATGTAGTAAGTCCGTTGTAAATGTAAGATTAATGGATTAATTTATATAATCTGAAGACTGTTAAAAAAAAAATATTATTTGAAATTACATTGAAACCCATTTCCTTCAAGTTTCTGTTTAGGATTAGGATTATGAAGTGATGACTGACTATAGTTTGCTTAGAATAATAAGCCAGCAATGTTGCAGTCAACTGGCTTACAAGACATTATTATTTTGGTTTTCTAATTTTGTTGTTTAACCCTTAACTGGTTTGATGTAATTTACAGTGGTTTAGTTTTAGTATTTTTAATTCCCCCTTTTCTTGTTTGCTATAAAATTAAAATTACACTGAGTTACTCTTGGTTAAATGAGCAAAATGGGTCAAAATCTGCATTACTCAAAGTCATTCAGATTCTCCAAAACACTTCCTTATATTTTCCTGTTAATTTTCACTTCCTAAATCGTCTGTTTCACTTTTTAAAACAAACAGGATTCTTACAGGGCTGCAAACATACTGCAAATATTTATCTGGAGGAATCTACAGATACTGAAGTTACTTGGGCTCTTCCAAATTAAGGTTGAGATTTCGCACAGGGTTTTGCAGAGAAGAGTATTTCATTGTTTCCTCCAAGCCTTCTGTGTTCAAAAGACACTGCAACAACCACACAGAAGCCTCTCTTATTCTTATTTTGTGGAGCAGATTCAAACCACCCACTGCAAGGCTATGATGGTTACAGTACACTATTTGACCTCTTTCTGTGCTCCCTCTTACAGGGGAGAAAGCCTCTGGCACCATGTGTCAGCATTGCCGGCAGGTCTCCACATCTGCATCTGTTCTCCTCAGTGCACTTCGACATACAGAGTTGCCAGAAGCCTTCTTTCTTCATGGCTCAGCAGAGCATTTTCTTGCTTTACTGACAACTCTGTCAACGATATAGGCTTTTTCTCTCCTTGCAACTTTTCCATCCCAGACATCACGTTGCTTGGCTTTGGCCCAGCACTGGGCTAGCTAGCTGCTATGCTTTCATATGGCTGTGGCTTGATGCTAAATCTGATGCCCAGTGACTTCAGGTTGTTGCTGCCTTTATATATTTGAGAGTGGAGGCAGAAGCAAAATCAGTATTTGTGCAGAAATAAGAAAATTTGGTTTTGAGCATCGTGTGTTCAGTGGTCTCAGAGAGCTGATGAAACATAAACTGTAACAGCACTTAATGCTTACCCATGACCTTGAAAAGTCTTAAAGATGCTTTTCCTGTGGACAGATTGCTAAGGAAATTTCAGCTGATGTGACAAGACAAAGAGTAAGTACCCATATGCACAGAAAATAATTACAGTATTTGTTTAACAGACTTCTGTAGTCAGTATTTCATTAGGTCTCTTATAAGAAACTGATGGGTTTGGATTTTTGCATGTTTGGTCTGATCTTGACTTAAGAGGAAGGAGAATTTTTTAAAAGTAAAGAAAACTCTGTTCATTTACTTTTAGGTTATGTGAGGGTGAAACCAATGTTGCTTTTTCACTATATAAATAACAGACTAAAGGCATCCCAAATGTAACTCAGTGCATCCTCACAGTGGGGAAATTTGACTGATAAATAGTTGGCAAACTTCATAGAGTGAACTTTGCTACTCAAAACTAAAGCATAGTTTTAAGCATTAAAATTCCACTGGTTTTATTTTTAAAGGTTTTATCCTGCCTTTTCCCATCATACTATTTTCTATATTTTAATATGAGGATTGATGAACAAATAGTCCCTAAAGGTAATCCTTCAAATGTTGAGCCATCTCTTGGAATTACCTCAAAGCTCCAGATTTTCTCAATAGTTGCTAATTATTGTTACTCTCCACTAAATGACAGAGAAGAAAACAGGCCCAAAAGCAACAATCGCCCATCACTGGCAATTTTAAAATAAAGTACTATTTTTTCCTAAAAGCACAAACAAGAATTAATTTAGGGAAGTTCCATGACCATTTTTATACAGGAGATTAGATGTCTTGATCATCCTAGTCTCTCAAGGCCTTTCAGTCTACTTGTGTCCTTCTTAATATGAGGACAGTGTATTTACAGGCACAGATGTTTGCAGGAATCATGCCCAAAATTTAAGCAGAATGAGAAAAATAAAGTGTGAACCCCAAGTTTATAAAGGTTTGGCTAGAAGATGATATAGTGATTCCCCCTCTTCCCTTGACAAAATAAAGGATTAACCAGCAGGTTTTGATGTTACAATTTTCATGTTTAATAAACTTTGAAAAACAAGAGTGACAGCTTTCTGTCTTCATGTCGCAGTTGGAGCGAGACCACACTTCACTCGTAAGAGAGAAGCAACAATACACTTTATTGATAGAAAACAGTGAGTTAGAGTTCAATGGTAAATGCGACAGTGATTTAACAAGATTCGATGGCAAGGTACACTCAATTATTTACTGCACAGAGGACAGGGTCAGATGACCCTCTCAGACGACTTTTTAGCTTCGGTCTTCACTGGCTCGAGCCTCACCGCCCAAGCTGCAGAAGGCAAAGGCAGGGACTGGGAGAATGAAGAGCCGCCCACTGTGGGAGAACATCAGGTTTGAGACCAT
>NW_008795127.1:5464219-5487553 GCF_000699145.1 Aptenodytes forsteri | reverse complement strand
GAGGATCTGTTGCAGCAAGGAATCTCTCAACCTCGAGAAGTAACCTTGAGAGGCATCCCTACTCAAGGGGAGATCCTGGTGTGCAGCCTGCTGCCGTGCAGGAGAGCTCAAAGGGCTCTTGGGCTGCTCACTATTTATAAGGGTAAGATGATTGACTCATAGTCATATTTGCATATTGATAACTGTGGTTAGGCAGGCGTATTTCTCACAATAGCCCTTGGTTATTGTGTTTGTTATCTGGCTCCTGAATCCACTTTGAATGGACACAGCTATCACTATCAGCATCCATTAACAACCACCCTTGGTAGTTATCGCTTGAGCAGGATTACAGGAGATAAAGGTCAGGTTGGATGGGGAAGCACACCGCCACGCTTCATAATGTCATTTTGTATGTTTGTATGTTGCCATTGTTTCTCTGTCCAGAAAGTAATATTGCCTTGCTTTTTTGACTTACCTAAAAATATAGTTGTTCAAGACTTAACTAAGATGATAGAAGTGTCTTTCTTTCCGAAATTGGTGTAGTACCTCAGCTACTATCCTACTAGTGACTAATACAGAAAGCAACTGATATTGCCCAAATAATGCTTGGTAAACCAGATGCACCTAGTTTACGTGCAGTGACTTCTACATTTACTTAGTTACCTGAGAGGAAGAGGACATGTAAACTCCTAGAGAAGAAGAAGTGTTCTGAAGACCAAAGCTGGGGACTAGGACCAGAAACTGCTAAGACTTATTTTTTAACCTGTTATCTGGTTCTATATTTCAAAATGTCTGCTAATTCATCATGTTTGTGAATATGAACAGTGATAAGCAGGATAGCCTACTCTTCAAAAAGTGCTGTTTACTGGCAGCCCCATTGACTAAATATGTTTTTGTCAACATACTCAAGGAATTTGAATGTCACATTGTTATTGTTTATTCTAAAACACAATACACTAAGCAAAATAATACCCAGTTCTGCATGCTAATAAGTGCTAATTGCTTCCTGAGCAGCAGGTTTTGCTGCTTTCTAGAATTAAACTACTTTATAAAGATATTAAAAAAATAAAGATGAGTAATACCTTGGAAATAAAATAGTTTGGGAAATGTCCTTGATAGTTTCTTCCTGTTGGAAAAAGCACATGTTAAAATCATTGAGCAGCAATGTATTTGAAAACCTGTAGGGAGTAGCTGCTTTTTGCACAACTCAAAGTGAGTGGGGAAGGGGCAAAAAGGTAAGCATCTTTTTATATCATACAAATGCTCAAGATTCCAAGGGCTCTCTTTGTGAAAGTTAAAATCTCACTCTTCTGTGGGGACAATGGAGATGTCAATGCACAGATAAGCAACTTCATGCTACTCCAGAACCCACGGCACTTGTAATATGGAGAGTCTGACAGGCCCATTATGCTATAGGTGGCACGAAAGGATAGTTTTCAGGACAGGATGTAGCCCAGAAGGATATTACAAGGGCTAACACATATATGTTAAAAAAAGAAAAGAGTAAAACAATCACAAAAAAAGCATCTCATCGTTCTTGGAAGTACTTGAGGCATTAAAGTAATATTATCAGCTAAATCATAGTGTCAGTGGAGGATTTCATTAAAGATGACCTGCTTAGCCTTCCCCAGAGCAGGAGGGACTCTGTTCTTTTTCAGGATACAATCTATTCTCCAGCATGAAACTTAGGCAAACATCAAAACAAAACAGTTCCCCTGTCTACCACAGGTAAGGAAATTGAAAAAACATACACTCCCCACTGTCTTCTCTTTAATCCCCCTGCTTCAGGCTGGTTTCAGGATCTTATCTTCCCCCCTGCAGCTCTCAGTCAGAACTGAGCCACTTGCTGATTTTTATAATCACCGGTTTCTTTCCCAGTAGGTCTTATAATTGAATGTGTGCAGCTGACTGCAGGCTAAGTGGGCCCTAAATGACCGAGCTTCCCCGTTAAAGGAACCGGTGTCCCTTCAGTAGACTACCCTTGTCATAGTGAAAGAGTCCCCTCCCACAGCCTTCTCACGGACCACCCCATTTCTTTCATAAAATTCCTGCAAGTTTCTCTAAATGACACCTATTATTTAATTCTGTGCAGCTCAGGTTAACAGCCGTATCGCACACATCCACCTATCAGGCTTAGCATTCACATCAGCAGACAAATAGCTCTTATTCTCATGTCACTGTTTTTTCCTTGATCATCTATATCACGGAAGAGTATGAGAAAAACAAAAAACCCCACAGAAACATGTGCTGAAGATAATTTAATCAACACTTTTCATATCTAAACAACCCATTTCTCTTCTTCTCCTTGCTTTTCTCCAGATGTGCTCAGATTCTGTCTTTATAAACACTCAGCGCAGTGAGATACAAGAGAAAGACATGGTCAGAGAGTAACTCGGATCTTATGTGAGCAAGGTATACCTTGACTCTAGAAACTGCTTCGGCTCCTGACTGTCCTGACTTATCTAGGTTCCTGACTTAAGACACCTCTGCTAACTGCCTACGCTTAAGAAGTATGTCCTGTAGTTCTGCATCTCCAAAAAGGACATAATACTTTCCTATTTTACAGTGTTACTGTGAAGATAAATACATTAGAAAAGAGGTCGGCTGAGAGAAGGTAGTAGAGAAGATTGTTAAGATAGATAGTTAATTTAGTGAAGATAATAATGTACTATTGTCCCTTGAATAAAACACTTAGCTCATCTTGGCCTCTAACCTTCATCATTTGAAGGCAAAGTTTTAATTATTCAGTTGCTTTTTAATCTTTTAAAACATAACACAATTATATACATTAATGTATCTGTAAAGTAAATTTTGTGGCATGGTATAGTAAACTGCAAAATCTGTCACATCAGTTAGTGTTTTAAAAAGTCACAAGAACAGTCTGGTTAGGCACTACAGCCTGCTAAGCTTGCTTCTACTGGGTGATATTTGCCAAATAGGAAAGGTAATGTTCAAAGAGGGAATACTATTCAATATTCCATCTCTCTGTGACATCTGCAGCTGAACTGCTGGTACCAGCTCAGAGAAAGCAAATCTTTTATTTTGTCTGGCCTATCATCATAACAGATCACATCGCTTATTATCTTGGATACAAACTAAACCGCAACATACAAATGGAAAACTTTTTTTCTGATAGAGCACTAGCAACACATAATGATTTGTTGCTTTCTAGTCATGTTCCTTTTATGTATCACACTTAGCTGAGTACAAGAAATAAACATATTTATAGATCAGTATATAAATGAAACTGTAGATCTCAGTCATGTTTCTGTATTAAACCAAATCAGCTTGCAAATGAGGTAAAGTGAATATTCATTTTAGAGACACAGAAGTTCATGAATTATCCCCCAGATAAATGGTGGAGTACCCCTCATGTCCAGTTACATTTGAAATAATGGAAATTGGCTTAAAATGAATTCTAATGTAAATTAGAAACACTATAAAGCAGATGATTTTCGGTTTTCTTAGAGTAATTAACCTTTAGAAATGTCATTCAATACAATCATATCTACATATTTTCTGGGCAATGTATTATTCTTTTAGATGATTTTAGGAAAATGACTGTCTGAAATTCATATTGGTTTGTTTACATTCAGCAAGTCCAAGGCTGAAAAAAAAGCCAGGGCAAGTAAATAAGAGGAATCTGTAAAGCTATCTTGCTGAGGTGATAATTGCGTTTTGACTATGGTTCCTTGTTTCTGCAGTACTAACACATAGGAAATTGTATCACATTAAATAATTGTTTTTCTAAAGGGATAAAGTTCATTTCATGCTGCACTATGTTAACTTAATACAGTAGCACACTACTGCATTAATACATTTAACTCAATTTTATAGAATGCCTTTATTGCAGAGATCTATGAAGCTGCATAGCTTGGCTTTGCTAGACTTTGTAGCAACCTCTTCATTAGTTTCAATTTACATGGATATATGTCTCTTGAGGTGCACTTTAATTTGTGAATTCAAAGCCTCAAATAGCACCTGTGTTCCCATCAAAACATGAATTACATATACAAAATTAGATCCAAAAGGATTATATACAAGAATGCAGTCAAACTCCTCAAAACCAGCCCCTGTTTGACCATGCAGATGCTTGAAAATTCCAGGCACATCAGGTACCGAGACCAATTTTCCCTAGGTCTCTAGAATTCAGCTTCAGGATAAGCTCTAAAGCCCTGCCAGATGGCTAGTGCTGAACAGCTGGATGTGTGGATCACACTCCAACTCTGCCAGATGCCCTCAGTAAAGGTATTTCTCTTTCTCAGAGGTCATGCCTTGGTGAGCCTGCTCAGGTCCACATGGAGAGAGTGCCCTTAGCGCTGGCACACAGGTCCGTGGCCGGGAGCACCATCCGGGCTGGGGAAGGTGCAGGAAGCCTGAAAGGAGGGCAAATGTACAGGGGGACAGATTGTCAAAACAAAAATATAAACACCAAGAGCACGGCCTCAGCTTACCTCCAATTTCCTCGTTAGCCTCTGTTTACTCATATTGGCTGACTCACCATCAAAAGAATAAAGAAGTTTTCTCTAATTAACATGTTTCCAAAGGGCCACCTACTTTTCTGGATTATTGGCTTAGACCAAAAAATGCTTGAGTTTTTAAGAAATATTTGAACGTGTACTTGTGGGGGTTTTGGAGAAGAGAGGAAGAAGAGGGAAAGGAAAATGACGTACTCTGTCTGTTTTTTCGTCTGGACAGTGAATCAGAAGTACCAGCTGTTACCCTTAGGAACACACAATGCAGTCTTCCGATACCTAGCTGCTGGACCAGTGTGTGTGAAAGTCCTCCTCAGCAGTTAATCCTGGAAATTAGTGCAGTTTCATTTCTTTCCTGGCTCTATGGGATGAGTTCAGTTATTTGTCTGGAACAGGATTTTTAAAGAACTACTCTGTTCAGTGGCATGAGAGAGAGGCAGAGAGAGACACACACGCACTCCTGAGATCTTCAGTGCCTGAGGGCATTTCCTATTTCTTGTAGCAGTGAACTTATCTGTGCTCCTTCAGAGGAGCAAAAAACAAGATGAAATAACTCCTACTTTATCACCAGCCTCTGAATGTTTCTGTGCTACCCTTTCCTGTCACCCAGCGAGGGCTGCGTTCTCCTTCCCAGTCCCAGATGATTAAACACTATGATTTCTCTTAGACTCTGAGAGAGCTGCTTTTGGGTTGGGTGTATTAAAAACTGATCACAAGGAACAATCCTACATGAGAAATTTTCAGTGCTTTCCTGTCCTCATTATCAGTGGGATAATCAACTGAATTATAGAATCAGCTTTTTTCCAGACGATGAGCTCTCTGAAGAAAACAAAACAAAGCAAAGGCTGTTCACTTTCCTCAGTGATACCTCTGGGTCACCTGAAACAAAGCATTAATAGTCCTAATTTTCCAAGAAGTCAGCACTCTCTCAAGTAACTTAAATGACCTGGCCATAATTTTCAGAAGTGATGGGATCTATCACCTTCCTGCATTTCCAGCTGTGCGGGGTGAGCTTTCTAACCCTGACCAAGAGAAGCCAGGCAGAGTATGCATCTAGGTCACACAGAAAACATGCATTTTGTGCATATATATCCATATGTCTTACTAAGCTGTTAGGCACTGTAACATTCAAGCTCTTCCTGTACCTCTGTGAAACAGATTAGTATCATTCAACACTATTATACAAATAGGTTCTTTAAAAAATTTGCCATCCTAATTCCCTGGTGACTCATTTCCCTAAGCAATTTCAGAGATTGTGTCCCACATCTGTGAGTGACTTGGGTACATTTAGCACACTAATTCTCACTGAAAATGAGTGGGATTTTGGCATCTGAATCATCCTTATGAGTTTTTACAAAATGTATCCTAAATAACTTGCTAAAGGTCACAGAGGGATTATTTAGTGAAATTAGGAGTGTTGCTTTGATTTCCTGAGGTCCCATCTGGTATTCTTACCACCCCACAACCTGGTCTCAGCAGTTCTAACATGGTTTTCTTCCCACCTCCACAACCTGTCTCAGCAGTTCTAACATCCCTCAGAAAACTATATTGCTATTAATACATTAGTACAATACACAGCCGTTTCCTGATTTCTTTTTAGCACAAACGAAGAACCTGTTTTGCAGAGAACCCACTCTTTAATGAAAGTTTTGTCAACATAGAGAATTTTTTTTTATGAATGGAACAGTGGAGTAGTGCACAGCAGAGAGAGACGACTTGTGTTCTGACTTAATTTTAGCAGGTGCATAATGCTCTCTGGATATGGATTTGAAGGCCCTCACACAACTGACCACTCCCTCCATGCACTTCAATATATCCTATTTATTTTACCCTGTGATATGCTGGTTATTTATGAAATTATTTAGGATATGTAGAACGTGTAATAACCGTATGTTTTGGAATAATTCCAGTTATATTATTCTAAGGCCAAATATGAGCCCAAAGAGCATTACAAATTTACAGTTTTTGGAGAGGAGGGGGAAGGGAGGGGAGTTACATGCATAGGCACCAACTCCCAGGGAAGCTGGAAAGAGTCTTTTGAGCTTTTGACATGCTGCAGTGAACTTAAGAAGAGTCACTCAAAATTCTATACAAGCTTTAATACTGATGAGATTGGCTTCTCTGACCTCACAGGTATGAGAAACACAGCTTAGGTAAAACCATCCAGTAGAAAAGATCGTTTGGTTTATAAATGAGTGTATTAGGGAGCATCCTGAGAGAGGGATGACTTGTAAAAATTGAAAATAGGAAACATTTGCCCTGTAGCTAAATTCTTCATAAAATTTAGTCTGGCTCCTCAGAGCGTCTCCACTTAAGTTTTAGAAGAATATTTTTCATAAGATTGTATATAATAATAGTTTTTTGACTTGTCAGCTGAGGAATGAAGATTCAAAATATACAAGGAAGGTTCAAAAGATGTAGAGGTTTTTTTCAGCTGTGTTGCATATATGTAGATAATTCATATATAAAAATATGTGCATATATATAGATGCAAATAGTTATATACTATGTAATACTATCACTTTAAATTGTAAAGCTGACAAATGCAATTTATTTATTAAAAGGGACAACCATTACCCTGCAAGTAGACAGGATTAGAAGTCACAATTTCTTCAAAAATCCCCCATTAAACTTGAGAGTAAAATATTACATACTGTAGTAACTACAAATTATTTCTTCTATAGTTCAGATAATCCAGGTTCTTACTATCAGCTCTGCTTTTTATTTATGCTGGGAAAGGGTTGGTTTCTACAACCACTGAAGCCAATTGTAAAACTCCTTATTTTAGTATGAGAAGGATTCAACTGAGATCACATTGATTAACCTCCATTGGTTAAACATTGAATTCCATCCACTACATAAACATAAATTTGTCAATACCTAATGCATCTACTTGATTGTTAAAAGTACTTGGTATTGCAAAACTAGCTGTATTTCAAAATTCAGATTGTCTGTCTAGCCTCCTCTTTAGATTTTGTGAAGTATTTTTCTTGGGATGCCTAAAAGTGACAAATTTTACACCTCAAGAGAAATTGTTAACTGGTGGCTAAAGTTTCTGGACAGATTAAAAAGTGCAGTTCCAGTTACCATTCAAGGAATACTTTCAGTTCTCCCCTTCCTAGAATTTAACTTTTGTCTAGTGCAGGGCATACACACACAGGTAAATAGCCTTAGGTTTTACGTATCTTATTGTTATTGTTAACTGTGATGAAGACGTGTCTAATGCTCTTACAGAAGTTCAGACTACATGGCAATTGAGTGACCAAGCAACCAAGCAGCCTGTAGCATCCCCAGGGTCTGAGACTCAATAGATGTCTGATGTGCAGCGGTTCTTTTTGTGAGGCTATGGTATGCCTATGCCACTACAAGGTAACACGCCAACACTTGGTTTCTTTGTCCTTCAGAAACCCTGCACACCTGATAACCTGACATCGGTTTCGTGCAGGGGAGTACATGTCATCAGTCCTTACAATGTCCTTACAATCCTGTTTGTGCTCTTTAGGTTGCCTGCACTTGGTGAATCAGGAGAAACCAAATTACACTTCCAGAGGAGAGGTCAACTGCCACACCTCTTTGAGCAGCAATATTGGCTGGATCACTGGATGAAAAGGCAGATTCTGGGTGGCTGGCTCAGTTACAAAAACAACTTGCTTTTTTAATATGCTTTATTCTCTTTTGCATACAAAACATCTGTTACATCTCCTAGAAGTTAGTTTTATTCGCAGTGCATTTTAAATAGCCGTCTTCTTTCACAGTAAATGATGAAGCCCTCTGTTGAGCTGAATGCTAGAATTTAATTCTGATACCATGTTTGTTGGGTTTCCTAACCAGCCGTATAATCTGACGAATACTTGTAATGAAACAAACTAGCCAGCTTTTTAACAGAATTTAAACAAGCTAGAATCCTGCTTTCCCAAACTAGCATACATTTGGTTTAGGATTTTGAACTTTTCACTATAATACCACCACAAATCATCCCCAAGAAAGGAAGAAGACATACTTCATAGCAATACTGCTACTCCTTAAAGATAAAAAAAATAAAAATTATTTGAGATCTTTCTTGATACCTGAGAAAGAACTATTTCAACCTTTATTTTTTGGAGCTGAAAAGAGATCAGAGCTGAAGACAGTCCTGTTCAAGTCAGAATCAGATGCTTTTACCACATTCAGTTTCCCTGGCATGATAAACTATTTCCTTGTGGACTGATATTTCTGGGGTTTTTTTTCTTTGTCTGGACAGGGCTTTTTGTGGCACTGGGAGTGATTTTCTCTTTTATTTTCATTCCTGTGCCATCCGTAGTTTGACTCTTTGTTTGCCCTAACGCTATTTGCATAAAACTCATTTGATCTCCAAGTTCCCCAAGAGCCTGGCATCTCATTGAAATGTGAAGAAAGCAACAAGAAAAGGCTAAGGCTCAGCAAGAAGTTATTACAGAAACAAAACACTAGTAGGGGCTCAGCTATCTTTCAGATGTAAGAGCCCTTTGAAGAGTGGGAGGAGAGGTTATTCCTAGCAGGGCAGCCTTAAATTTCTGGATCTCCTGGAGTGCTCTCGGTGTTAGCACTTGTGCACATATACAAGAGGTGTACGCTCACCCACACTCAAAGGCATTTAGGGTTCTAAGTCCTGCTGATTGGTAAATGGTAGAATTTCATGGGAGATCAGGTTAGTGATAAACTAGGAAGCTCTCTTTTTTCACTGCATAGAAGTCAGGTACCAGTCTTCCTTTGCTGGAAATCAGCCAGCAGTGAAAAATAACTTTTAGAGTTATTTTAAAATAGGACTAAATGATGAGTGCAGGGAGAAAATTATTGTGGAAAAACAGTTCTTTTGACTCAGGGAATATAAATAAGTCTGTTTGACCACCAGTATCTCATCTGATTTATGAGAGCCCAGAAGTCACAACTCCAGAGGGCAGTTAAAATATTTTATGTGACTGATAATGACCACACATTCACCTCCTGAGGTAGAAATGTCTCCTTTGTATTCATTAGATCAAAAGTGATTCTTTCCCACAATGTTGTCCTTTCACCACTGCACTCTTTATATCCTAAAGGAAAAAGACTTTTGTTTTTTTTAAAACAAAAAGTTTTATGTTTAGAAACAAGCCAACCCATACAGCAAAACAACTGAGACCTGACTATAGTCAGAGAAAACTGCAGTAATAATGAATTGCAATAACTGCAATGTCATTTATAAGAGCTATGAGTTCTTTCACAAAAGCCCCCCCTGACAGAACAGGCTGGTGTAGGTACAGAGTTCCTTTCTGGCACTCTTTTCTGTAACTTTAAGATACGTAAAGTTGTTCTGGGTTGAAGCTGTAAGGGAAGATAAGTGGCTCTAGTTGGATTTCACTCTTCCCATCACTGCTAGTTATTTTATTGTTATAAAATAATATTATAAAGTAATTTTTTTCCATGTTTTACCAATTTTAAGTTCTGTGGGTTTTGTACCAAAGGTCAATAGAAACCATTTTCCTAAATAATTGTGAAACTTTCAAAAATTGTGCACTATCAAAGAGTTAAACCTACAAGGGACTGGATCCACATGGTGTACAGCACATTCATGCAGCTATCCTGAAATGAAAAGGTATACATTTTGACACCACTGCAGTAGAATCAAAAAACTGTACAGTAGGAGGAATAGAGGTTATGGAAAACTCCCAGGTGTTTGAATTCTCTTCTTAACTGCTTTGCCTAATTCTGCTGAAGGGTGAAAGAGGAAAGAATTCTTTTATATGTAAACCCTGTGCTAGGACCCAATCAAAATTAACAAACATCCAGAAATTATGATTTCACAACATGTAGGGCAAACTTTTAGTAAACAGAAGTCACACAGCTTATGAATTACTGGTAAAGTGAACTGTAAACCCCAGGTCCTTTTTCACAACAGCTACCCTATGAAATAAAACAAAGCCGCAAAATCATCATCTGACAAAAGAAACATATAATGCTCTGTGTCATCAAATGCATGATCATGACCTTGACTGCTTCAGCTCAGGATATTCTGAAGCCAGAATAATAAGGATGAGGAATGTATACTACACTCTCAGTTTTCCAGTAAGCAGAAAAGCTGTTTTTATACAAAAGTTGTCATTACACACTAGCAGTTTACTAAAAAGAAAAAAAAAAAGAAGAAAGAAAAAGACCAAAAAACTTAAACTCCTCTAAAGTGGTTTAAAATTCCCTGGACTTAATGTCATTTAGGAGCTAGGAATAGATTTCTATTTGAAAAATGTCATGATATTACTATATAATAATATGAGTGGATTTCTATTCTTACTTTATTCTCATTTCTTATTCTTATCACTCTTACTTTACTGACTTGGAGATTGGCAGTTTGCAAACAGCATCTAACCTTTCAAGGTTCAACCTTTCAATCTGTTAACAGAGTCATTTTAATTCAAATGGTAATGCTTTCAATTTCCAGGCTTCATTTTTATTTAGGTTGAACTCCATGCACACATTTTAAAGAAACGAACAACTTGTTTGATATAATTTGATTTGCATTGATTTCATATTTGCATTGATTTCATCTATGAAGTTTAAAGAAAAATCTCAAAAGAGAATCAGTATATGATACAAAAGCTAAATATAATCAAAACCAGGTGCAATTCACATAAACTTCTCCACTAGGACAAGTTTTCTGACTGAAGCCTATGGGAAGTTTTGTGTAGATAAGGTGGAAGAATAATAAAAAAGAAAACAGACTTCCCCAACTCTGAAATATTATGTATTACGGGCTGGATTTTAGGAGTCCTTAAAACATTTTAGATCAAATCTTTTCATTGAAAAAGGCAAATTTATCTTTGTATATGTTCCGTTATGTATTAGTATTTGGTGACTGGTATCTGGTGACCTCAGTTCTGTCAGAGCACAACAGAGCACTTGCATTTTCTGCCAGCATAATTTTGGGATGAATTACAAAAGAGAAAACCAGTGCTCAAAACCACTGTCTGCAGTATTCTTTTCATATTTCATCCCTTTCCATCGGATGGAGAAGAATACTTTGCATTTAGCTGTTGCTATGTCTCAGTTAAAAAGATTAAAATCTACAAGTAACAAAACCAAAAATCCCAAAGCAGTATGCTTTCATTTGCCGACACAGGCATGGGTTGCTTGGCTTGAGATACGTTGGCTTACCTCCCATATATAACAACATGTGTCTCTCATACGTACATGCCCAAACAACGACATCTCAACATTTGTACTTAAAATCTGACTTTTGGTGTATATTGCTTCTCACAGAAGATCTACAAAGCCTGCTAACACAATGACAAAGAAACTCTCCTGCTTTTCTGTAAATCTTTCTCTGGAGCTCCTCAAAATATCCAGATACCCCAGAGCACATTATACTTATACCTGTAGGGTGTCTTTCACCCCTGTTTCTATAAGGCACTACAACATTCCACATTTTTTGCCTTCACCTCCTGGTCCACATTTCCTACAACATTCAGCCATCCTTGCCTGCACTGCCTTCTGCAATATTGCTGGACTCACACATTGAAAATTCTGGTTGTTTCCCCTCAAAAGCACGGTGTTTCTGGATAATATTCCTGGGACTGTGGAATTACTTTTAGTTTAGTTTAGTAATTAGAAATTTTATGCTGCATTTGAGTCACATTTCCAACTCTTACTTACAATTATTATGTCTGGAAATTTATCTTCTTGCTGAAGGTTCAGTTGAGATCCCAGTGACTGCAGGGATTAGTGCTCTAAGAAAATATTGTGAGTTGGCACCATTATTTCTGTAACCATGGGTGCCCGCAGTGAGATTGCCAGGTGGACTTGAAGGACACATAACCACTTGACTTTCAGGTCTGAAAGTGGCTACATGTAGGGTAAGTCCATGCTTTATTTTGTCTCATTCAGCAGGAGGACTACAGACACTCTTCTTCATTTAATATGTGTGCAATATACAGCTTACTGACATAACTGGCCAAAGCTTGCCAACAAAAAAAGCCCTTTTAGAATAACAGCTTAAACCATTTATAAAATTTGAGAGCAGCTTTTGGCTGAAAAAAAGGTCGGGGGATAACGAAAACCTCAAAATGCTTGATTCTACCATTTTCAAATAAAAATGTTTTAATTTCTTCTTTCAAGAGGAATTCCATTCCACAGTTTCTTTTGATTTAATTAAAACACAGGGACAGAAAACAGAATGGAAAGTTTCATATTTGGTCAAGTAACATATTTTCTCAATCAGAAATTATTTGGGGGGATTTGCAGTGTGCTATTCAATTTAATAACATTTATAAAGGAATTAACTTCAGGTCATTTCAGAAAACTATCTGCCAACATTTGTGTTCATGCAACAACAATGAATATCATTTTATGTTTAGCCCCATTTTAGTTCCCAGAACACTGATTTGGACTGCAGCTTGGACTGTGGACTTGCTTGATATATACCTAGTTTCATGTGACCTGTCTGACACATTGGATACTTCTTGTAAACCCCCAGACAGTATTATACAAACAGTTGAGATTTTATCATCATTGTTGAACTTCCATTATAATAGCCAATAAAAGTCAAGTGCTGGGCTAAAACAGTCACTTCCAAATTTAGTAAGGTTTTAAAGCAATCCACTATTGTATAATCATCCCGCTCCCATCTCACTCTGCCCACTCTTTGCAAAGATGGAGTCCATAACCTTTCCTCTCTGGGTAGCCTGGACTCATCCTGGATGTGCTCCCATACAACAAATCCTCCGAAGTCAGTGCATCATTAGTAACGTGGGATGTGACAGGTTGGCATAATATTAAGAAATAGACTTAGTTAACAGGAAAAGAGAAAAAAAAGGGCACCTAAAAGCTTTGTGTTCATATTATGCAGCCTGACCCCATCTTTTCTGAGCCTATTATGAGCAGAATAGATCCTTACTGAGACCCAGCTTTCTCTAGTTCTCAGTCTCAGGCTGGGTAGCAGAGGCCATTTTCTCAATTGTGAACTCAGAGATAACAATGCAGCCAGCCAAAGAAAGGCAGCTCCTACCTTTCAGCCCCCTGCCTACAAGCACAAGCTTGCTGTGGTTTTGCCACATTCTGTTCACACTGGATAGTTACATTATTGTTTTCAGGTATGAGGTAATTTCCCACAGTTCTTTTGATCAGACGTTAATTGTACGTTATGATAAGACTAATATAAAATATATATAGGTAATTGATCAAATTGACTTTGCTTATTTTATTGCCAAAGTTAGTGATAAGAACACTTGGCCTAACTATCTGCATATGTGCTAAAGCTTGTACTCTCTTGGGGTGAGGGAAAGTCTTGGGAACTGAAACCAGTCTTTGAAAGAACAGTCTCAAGGAAGATCACAGAACAGAAGGAATCCCACAGAATTTGTACTTTTAAAATAAACACATCTAATATGAGTATAAATCAAAGTAAGGCTATTGTTAATAAGAGCAAGTCTACTTAGAATAGAGAAACAAAATGAAAAATGAGACCGACCAAGTATACAGTGTGCATTTTTAAAATATATAATTAAAATGCTCCTCCTCCTTCCTTCATAGTCCAAGATTGGTGCTTAAATGACATTTTAAATAGTAAGGTCTCTTGTAGAATTGTGTAGCATGAGTTTTTAAAACATGGAAAAGTTATTAGTGAGACAGATGCATCAACAAAATGACCCTGTTTTAATATAACTTCCGTTGAATTTGTTCAAAATGGATCAATAAGTGTTTCATTTATTTTTCTGGTATTCTGTATGAGCAGAATTTTGTTAATACATTGTCTCGGTTGGCAGAAATCACATTCAGTAATATTGAATAATTTCATTGATACATTACTATTTTCAAAACTCATGGAAAAGGTCACACAAGGTTACATTTGTTTTCTAAATCTCTTGAAAAAGTAAATCTATACTGGAAGCAATTAGTTTTCAAACATGAAATCCTTCTTAAAATGAAATAGAGTTAGGAAAAAAGGTCCAGGCATTGTTTTCATGTCTTCTAAAAAGATTCATACCTGCAAGAATATTTTAACCCTTCCAATACCTTATAATTTTGCTGATATTTTTCAGAATTTCATTTTATTTATCTGATCTGTGAAAGTGCCAGAACATCAGAAATTAACCTTTGATTCAGTGCAATCATAATAGAAATCAATGCAGCACTTTTTGAAGAATAATGAAGCAAAAGACGTGCCAAAGAACAACATTTTCTTTTTCTGTTTTTTTAATTTATTGCACTATTTCAAACATCGTTGAAAAGCAACGCTGTCAAGGGTGATCTGTTGTTCTTTACCATTCAGACCGTAACCGTCGTAATTCATATGCTCCAAAACCCCCTTGCTTAAATAAGTAAAACAAACAGTAATAATCCTGAGATAGTGGTTGATCAGGAGTTCTAAAATAAGTGTTAGCTACATAAAGAAAAACATCATCTGAGTTTGCTTATGTAAAAAATGGTGATCTGAATCGAATCTTTAATAACACAAGCCCCTTCAAAAAACCTTGGATGTCAGTTACAAGCTATAGGGCTAGAGAGCTAGAACTGGATCCTGTCTGTTGTGGAACATAACTAAAATAGCCTAATTAGGTTCTAGATCTATTAAAACAGCCACCTAACTCAGTGGTGGGAACAAAGATGGCAATATTATTGGAAACACGTTCTCAAGTAGTGTATTACTAGCTAATATTAAGTATTTTGAGGTAACATACGTTAATCCTAAATTTACAATACAGAAACTGATACAATGAATTGAAACTAAAAATTTACTAACTGCGCTCCAGTTCAAGATACTTCCATTTCCTGAAGCCCAGTAATGCAGTACCTGGCATGTGAATGATCAGCAGTATTCAACTGTATTCTGTGCCAAGAAGCTTCTAGTGACATCTGAATTGCCACATAAGGAACCTCTCTCCATTGCCCAGTTCGGATTTCAAATTTGAAATGGGAAGGTCAGAGCTGAAATGCCATCACCATGTCCTTTTTTGGGAGAGGTTGAGCTATTGGCACTCCCACTATGGAAGTTCTGAGAGTACCATAATTTTTAAATATTTTTTGTGCAATGTAAAGACTTCTAACAGCTTCTGAAGTTCTTCCATTATTGACTCTGCATTTTATCCTTCTCTGTCATGTTTGGGAGTTTTGGGTTTTGGGGTTGGTTTTTTGTTTGTTTTTTTTTTTTCCTTTCTTGTTTCTTTGTATTAAGGGAGAGAGACTTTGGAGATTATTTCACCAGACAGGCATGCCTGTGTATGAAGGAATGGGAGTTCATGAGAATACAACCCTGTGGTGTTCCTTTTGCCTAAGGATTTAAATGGCTATATTAATATCTTTTTAAAAAACACAAATGTACACTTAATTTAGGAATTTATTTGATTAAGTCATAGACTGTTTCCTTAAAAAAGTGGAGTAGAATTAAAATTGTCATAGAAAGAAGTGCAGTTTTATTTTGATCTACATCAGTTCAAATCCAAATCCAAATGGATTCCTGTGGTCTTATTAAGGAGAGTATAATCTGTCATTTTTACTGACACAATGCCTTCCAAGTTACTAGTAAGAAACAATCCTGTATACAGGTTTCTACTTATTTTGGAGAAAAAAACTTTGCTGCATATATTACATTTTGAGAAAAAAACCACCATGCAGTTTCTACAAATAACATTAAACTACTGTTATTAAACACAATGCAATGTTGGTAGAATTTAATATTCATAAATATTGGATAAACAGCTTTGTAGAATATTCAGAGCAACAATTTCTAAGTACATTATTTTAAAAATTAGGTTTCTGTCACACCAAGCAGAGATGAGATTAACTGGACAAAGCATGTTTACCTATGGAAGAAATTAGACAAATGTTTTAGCAGTGTAATAGTAAGTAGCAGTTTAAGACTACAGATATCTTTATTCTTCACTTAACTGTTTTTAATCCAAAAATTAATCTAGATTATTACTAGTAATATAGCTATCCTGAGTTCAGATTTTTCTCCAGCACCCTTCTGTGTATGAGTTCTTATCCAGGAGATTCATGCTTTGTACTCTGTTATGCCCTTGCACAAAGTGTGTCTGAGTCTGGTGGCTGGCTGAGAATGGGTTTCTGAATGTATAGTTCATCAGAGCAGGATGACTTTTATATTAATTCTTAAAACTTTTTTCTAAAGTATTATAACAGAAGACATAAAGTTGGGATGATGTGGAATCTGTCTATAAATGCCATCATTATGTCTATAAATGTATCAACAGAGGGTCACCATCCTTTCAAACAAAAGCATCTTGAGAGGCGGGGATGGCTGAAGGATGTTATACCAAACTATCTTCCTCCAATTCCTTTTTAAGATATTGGGATTTACATTCAAAATTTTAGAGCACTAGAAATTCCTCATGAGCATGAAAAATTATCTAATACTCTTTAAAAATCCCAGACTGTGATATTTTAAACTGGGGAATAAGAACTGGTTTTGAGGGTAGGACAGCAAGATGGTACAGTCCAGTTTTAAAGAAAGTTATAAATAACTATGCTATGGGAGTATGCTGAATAGACCAAAAAATGCAAAATGCTAGGTACTAGTCACACCAAGGAAGGCTTAAGGATTGAAACTAAGCAAGATGGTGAATGTAAAGCTAGAGTGAGTTTTCCATACAACTTCTTACCTGTAATTGCAATCCAGAGGTAAATTCTCCCTACAGAGGCAGTGCTGTCATGAGGCAATGGTGCAAATAGATATTTCTGCTTCAAGGACAACCTTCCCTCTCCCAAATTCCCCTATATCTAGCTTATATAATAACAATAACATATGAAGCAGGGCTGAGGCTTTACCACTTCAGTATTTTAAGATGCTAAAATTATAGTACTGTAAATTGAAAATTCCATTAGTTCTACATGGAGGTTGATAATATCAGAAATGATAATATACTCTATTAAATAATTTTAAATGTGTGAAAACTCTGTCACTAGACATGTACTAGCACATCTAAACATTAATCAATTGTCTAGCACCTACACTGTTAGTTATCAGCCTCTTATGCAATATCTTTTGTTTTATTGCCCAAACAATCCGCTGATTTATCCAGTTAGGCACAAATTCCACATCAGTTCTTCCAGCAAATAGAACTAAATACTTAGTGCTTACCTGGTGTAAAGGAAATAAATCCCCCAAAAGGACAAACTCTATCCGTATAATTATTTCTGATGAAATGCAGGAGAAGAGATTTTCAAATTATAGAATGAGACACAGATGAGAAACTTAGCATGATAATCTATAAAGCTACATTGCTTAAATATTGAAATGCTAATTTGACAACAACTAAACCAGACTAACACGGTAAATCAGAAATGACAAGTTTTCAAAAAAGCTGACTCAGAGTGGGGACCTCTAAGACTCATAAAAGTTTCCAGGTATATGACATTGAAATTTGGTTTGACAGAGCAAACAGTAAAACACATATATATTTGGAATATCATTACCCATAAGTTCCCTACTGTACTATTTAAAAAAATCAAACCAAACCCCCCATACATTTAAAACACCTAGGATTCAAATATGAGGTACTGTGTGTTAAGTGCACAGCACTAACAAATGCATTAAACATGTCACTTGCTTCAGAAGACCCTCCTTTGGAAACTGGTTCATGCAGTCATCAGAGAGAATCCAAATATGTTACCTTATATTAGCATTCAGATAGCTTATCCATCCCACTGAGCATGCTTGTCACATACTGGAAGCAAATATCATTGGCTGGAGTTGGTTACGCACCGTGCAACATGTAGGAAGAAGAGCCCTCAGATGAACAATGTGTTGAGTACACCTAGAAACACTTTAGAGATGGGTTGGTGAGAAACCTCTGCAGTGACATCTTGTGTTTTTTGCCTATTGTACCATAGATATCAGTCAGTAAAATGGATTGAATTAATTTTGGACAGATTATCTAGTGCTTCATTATAGCCTTTTCACATCAGTTTTTCCTGTTCCACATTGGCCAAACATTTTAACGTTGTCCACAGTCAGCCACATTTTAAAACTTTTCCTCGTGCTATGTGATAAGCAGAAATGAGCTAGCCTGTCTAGAATAATTTCTAGCAAATTCAAAAGTTACTGTAAAATGTGTTATCTCCAGCGTGCCTATTTTTGTTCCTTGATGAGCTACAGATAGGTTTCTTAATTCAAGCTGAAAGGAAATGAGAAGGTAAAAGGAAAGGAAATAAAATGAGAAAAGGAGTCAATGAAATGCTGAAAAGTTTGGTTTAGGAACATGACTTTAAAGACATAAGATCCTCTGGAGTGATATTTCAGATGGTGGAGATAGATCATTCATGACAGATCTGGAACAGGTGTATTACTGCAGTAGGCATACTATCTTTCGTAATTGTTAGAAAGTCATCGTGCTGCCTGGCTTAATGAATAGAAATATACTCTAAATATTGACCTGAAAGGCTGAAATCTTGACTCAGCTTCCTTTCACTCCTGAATACAGAAAGCATTCCCCGGGGTTCAGTACAGCCTCAGAGCAGGAACACTGAGTTGAAAAAGGGAATTTGGAGTTCCAGGTTCAGCCTTTCAATAGAATTAAAACTGCCCTGTACCAGATTACTTACCGATACTAAATGCCTTCATTTGTGTGACTGCCCAGGCTGATATCTTGGGCTGGTTTATAGATATTCTGTGGTTTTGCTGCTTCAGTTATCAGCCAGAGTTGAAACGGGTGTCCAGCTCCTCGGAAAATTAAGACTGCGAAGTATCAACTGCCAGGAATTGATCAGGCCAAATTAATTAGCACTTCTGAAAATGTGTCCATTAATTTTTCTTGATGTGATTCACATTTGGTCTTTGTTGGAAAAGAAAAATTGAACCCTGACATAAATATCAAAGCAGAGGAAGTGGGAGTGTAATAAGATTGACAGATAAAAACAGGCATGACAAAAGTAACTTTTCATTTAGTCTATGTAAAGGTAGAGAGTTTCTGCATTTGCTGGTAGGGGTTGTTGGCCATACTTCGAATTCACTAGATTTACCTAGTTATGTTTTAGGAAAACTTTCTAATAAATAAAGAATCTAATGGAAAAACCAGAAAAACTATTTTAAAACAGCCTATATTAATGTCAAGAAAACTAATCTAAGGGGATTTTTTACACTATAATTTGGTATGACTGGGAATACTGTATAAGCAACTCAGTGAATCAGATACTTCAGAAGAAAAAGCCATCACAAGCACAATTGCTTTTGATGTCTCAGAAGTGGGTTCTTTGAGAGACAGGGTTTTCTCAGCTCATACGACAGGAACAGTCTCTATAGCTAGCAACCTTGGCAATGCAAGCAATAGAGCTATACTAGTGGGAATGGATACTTGAAAGAAGGAATCTTTTTCAAATTTTCCTACACATGCAGTTGGTATGTGGTCTGACTCTAACTGCTTTTTGAAAGTATTCCCATTTATCATGGGAAAGAGATAGCTCAAAACCCTTGACAAAGGAGAAAAATTAAGCACATCTAAGAAAAAAGATAAAATTGAAGATCAAGCTCTTTATCAAATCCTGTGTTGGAGGAGAAAAATCAGTTTTGGTCCAGTTCTTCAGCTATAAATTTAGAAAGTTATCAGCTTCTTTCTAGCACCTCAATCACAATTAAAATTACCACTAGGACAAAATGAATGCATATGCGGCTAGAAGAACAAATAGGCTTCCTTTGACACAATTCTAACAGTGTTATTGAAAAAAAAGATCCGCAATGTTTTTTAAATCCCCATCCTCTACTATTAATGACCTCTACTCTTAGTCTGGAAATCCTACTCCAATTCTTTTGGGGGGGGAAAGAAAAAAAGAGATAAGTAGACCTACCTATGTGCAAAGAGCCAGAGATGATCATCTAGTTCTACTCCTAATTTCAGGATTTCTCTGATTGTGATTTCAGGAGACAAGGTATTCTAATCTTCTAACAGAGGGGTGGACTGTTTACAATGCACTTGAGGAGCAGAGGAAGTGAATATTTGAACAGTTTACATATATTATGTATATATACAAATGTGGAACACAGCCTATCTAGAAAAGACTAAAATGAACCAATATTTTCTTTTTCTGTACATTATGCTACTTGTATGGAGATCTACTGTTTTGTTTTGGCGCACAGGCAGATGTCATTTTCCGTACTAGTAAGATGAGAATCAGTTTACATAATCAGAATTTCACATTATATAAAGTTGAAAAGAAATCAGAGATGGAAATTTTTTGTCTTTAAGGCACTGGATTATTTTTTGTGTGTTACCTCTTCCAACACTTGGTTTTACCTTTCCATCAGTTTCTTCTAGCCCAACAGAGCTGATCATCTCAAATTGGACATTTCAGAGCTATTGCTGATAGTATTTTCTAGACTGTCTTACTTAAGTCCATTATGCAACTACTACTTTTGTTTGCAGTGATGTGGTCTCATTTTTCCAGGATTTCCACAATATATTTCATATTTATCTTTTTATTCCTTCCTACCCCATTTTTGAATTCTGCAGAGGTCCTTCCACACTAGCGTCCAACCAAGTACCTATCAGCTCACTACCGTCTTTGATAGTTGTAGGCTTGAAACGTATGCTGGCCAAAGAGGTGGCATACGAATCTTTCTTTCAGTAATTTTGTGAACATTATATTGCAAACACTCATGGTCTCTAAGCTCTACCACCAACCCTTGCTAAAAGCATTAATAAGAGGTGGGAGATGACTGCCAAGGATGAACAGAAGTAGGCTCCCCCACAAAGGCGGTGAGCTGGGGGCAGCGGGTGAGGCTGAGGCACAGGTAAAGCCCCCCAGCAACACCTGGCCCCCAGTGTCCAGCCAGGGCGAGCAGAGCAGGGCTGCTGACAGAGACTGGTGTCAGCCACGGCCATCACTGGGCACCAGGCTGGGACATGGAGATTCGGCATGAGGTCCTGCAGGGCTGGGACAGGGCACCAGGGCAGGGCCTGAGCCTACACACAGCTCCCAAGCCCAGAGGTGGAGACCCCAGACAGGGTTTCTTGCACCTCTTCCTCACTATCTCTTTCACATGGCTAAGCTGATTGTAGTAAATCTGGTGGTGGTGGACACAGCGAATATATATCCTATATGAAAGTATCCATGCTTTTATTAATCAGAAAAAAGCTAATAATGTAAAAAATAAATAAATTTTAAAATTACCCTTCTTAAAGCAGCTTCCTTTTCAAACAGAAATCCTGTTCCATTGCCAAGAAGTGCACCTAGATTCTGCTTAAAGAAAGGTGATAGAAACACATCTGCAGTATTACTGTGAAAACATCAGCTCTCTACATAACTGATACAGAAGCGGATGAAAAACTGCACTCTATGCAGAAGCTTGTTATTTATTTATTTATTTTGGTGTGCATCAGCATTACTATTCAACTTTATCATAAAACACTCAATTCTTCCAATACTAAGATTCATCCCTATGTCAGCTATTGTGGAAATGCCTCCATTCAAAATAACTTTGGGCATGGCTGACAAGCTGATAGAAAGTTGAAATGCTTGCGTTTATTCACTGACACACACTTTTTGAGGTATAAGTGTTACAGTCTACCTTCATCCTTCATCTGTTGTGCTAATTAAGGATTTTTTTCCTGGGACTAATTTTTAAGACTAAAAGCAACTCTTCCATAGAATTTTATTGGTATGGAGAAGATGCATATTTTATTTAGTTCAGGGTGAAGGTGAGATATAGTGGCATAAAGTAAAGGTAGGTCTACAGTATGGCTACGGAAAGGTAGCTGTGAGTATGGCTCCTCCTCTTGGGCTGGGTCAGAACTCTAAAAAATTCTCTCTCAATAGAGCAGTTCTGCGTCTGCATGAAAATAAAACTGTCTTCTGTACTGGCCCTAAATTGGACTTGGGAGGACGTGGGAAAGAAAAGAAGCGGCCAAGTAGTCCAGAAAGGCATTGATTCAAAGCTTTTAACTCCTGCCACTCATCCCACACGTCACTGACAGACGGTGTTTTAGCTCAGAAGTTTGAAGAGGAGCCATGGGGAGTTGAGTCACCCTTATCATGGATCTGGAGAGCGATTTTGCCTTTCTGAACTTGCCTCCTCCTACATGTTATCTAGGCAAGGTCTGATTACACACGCGCTCTGAAGGTGAAACCAGTCGTCCTCTAAAGGAATGCTGAGCAGACAGCTTTCAAATATCATCTCTTCTGGCTTTTCAAATGCTGCCGTTTCAGAAAGATGTTATGAGAGACAGGTGGTTTTTATTTTGTTCAAAATAAATCACCAATGTGCTAATTGGTATGCTGGAATGAGAATCGCTGCCTAGTGCCATGTTATGGATGATGCCAGAAACAGAAACTTGCTGATACCGGTGGGGCTGCTAGTTATGCAACGGTGACTTTTTTAAAAGGATCATGCAACTCTGAGACTCTTTAATGGCACTGCCAGACCTGTCTGAAAGTGAGAGCAAGCATTTTTTTTCCTGAAAAATGATACGGCACTGAAACTATGCTAGCATCAATATGGTTTCAGTTTCTGTCCCTCTACTTCCTAAGGCAGAAAGGCTCAGCTTCTGCAAAATGGAATCCACGTAGCACACCTTATCAAATAAAGTATTTTATCAGCTGAAATATCTTACTGAATGTGACTCAGATGGTGATATGAGGCGGTGGATGTTACTGAAACTTTATTACCTAGTGGTATTTAAAACTAAATTGGTCCAATAGATAAAAGCTTATAGTGCATGATGAAATGGAGTAATATCTTGTATCCTAGCTGTGTGCTCTTCTAAAGCCACTGTAAATATTGGAAGAGACTTATTCTGAATTTGAAAATATTAAAGAAATTACATGAAAAAAAACTTTTTCATAATTGCTTTGAACAAACTACACAGGTAAGGAAAAAGAGATCTCCTTCCTCTCAGTTCCTGGATCAGAAACCTGAAAATGTCTATGACTTATAGCAGTTTTGGTT
>NW_008795127.1:5461684-5464207 GCF_000699145.1 Aptenodytes forsteri | reverse complement strand
TTTGGTTTTTTTTTTTTTTTTTTTTTTTAATAAAAATTGAGTCTTCATAAAACAGAATGATCTGTATGCAGAGTATGCAGTTAACCACTGCTATTCACCACCAATAACACAGATGGATCTGCCGATTTAAGTTGTGAAGCATATGGCTTTAGTAAGGAAGAAATGACAGCTGAACTAAGTATCTTTGACAGAGTAACTCTAGAAAAAGAATAAAAAGTTAGTTGCTTTGAAAATTGCCTTGCTTTCTTCAAAGCCCACACTCTTCACTTCACCCTCTGTCATCTTAATATCCATGAGTTCTGTTTCATGTAAGAAGTTTTTCATGTCTTTGTACCTTTCAAAATTATATGAGATACATGGCCAAGAGCAACTGCCAGGATTAGCATTACTGAGCACAGAACATGCTTTGTCTTTCAAGTCAGAGAAACCAATTGCTTTTACTACATTAAAAACTGACCATGGATTATATCTCTTCTTCCATTACATTTAGTCTTTCTTTTAAAACTATTAGTAGTGTATCATTTCGTTAAGGTCCAACTTGTCTCCTTAATAAAAAGCTTTCAACTGCTTCTGATTTTAAAACTTTAGGAAAGGCCTAGCTATGACTAATCATACCTAATTTCACAAGTTGCTGAAGCTATAGTTCTGTAGAAATGTTTCTGACACCTAAATATAGAACTTTTAGAATTCCTAGTTAGTTTTGATAGTCCTCTCAGCCTGAAAATTAAGAAGAGGTGACACATAACCCTAGCTTTATTCTTTTTGTGCAATAAAGAAATCAGAAATATTATACAATTTATTTTAATTGATACAGAGCAGATACTGTCATTTTTCCTGTTTCCACAGAGACTGACATATGTTCTGTTCCAATGCTACTTCAGTTAGGTAGTCATGGTTCACATTGTTGTTTATACAATAACAGCAACTAAGTTTGCAAACTGTAAAAATAGGAAAGAGCTGTGCTATTGGATATCAGCTATATATGAGGCTTTAAAACTGAATTTTGATTCTGGAATGTGAAAACACTAAGACATCATTTGTAGCAGAATGTTCCCTAATGGCAGAAAATATATAAGGACTTCTGAGAAAGTTCAGTGGCTAAAATAACACAAACATCTGGTTCTGTTTTTACACTGTCTTTTGTACAAGTTCTTTACACAAATTCTGCATTTCTAGCATGCTGTACGTGGTTAAAACTGAATTTTGATTCTGGAATGTGAAAACACTAAGACATCATTTGTAGCAGAATGTTCCCTAATGGCAGAAAATATATAAGGACTTCTGAGAAAGTTCAGTGGCTAAAATAACACAAACATCTGGTTCTGTTTTTACACTGTCTTTTGTACAAGTTCTTTACACAAATTCTGCATTTCTAGCATGCTGTATGTGCTCCAGGTATATGATGGTTTCTGCTGTAATGTGAGGGATAAAAAGGCCTCATTACTCTAAGCAATATTACAAAACTCAAGAACTCAGTTGAATTAACTTTGACTAATCCAGTACATCTATGGATTTCAAATACAGCTACCATCTAGCTGTCTATGACTAAATATAGTAGCTATTAGAAATATTATTGTAACCTGATTACAAATGAAGCACGACTAGTGTTTTATTTTTTATTGGATCAGTCTTTTACACTGTTTTGGATAGGATATAGACATGTATCTTAGAAAACTTTTTTAAAGAAGAGACATTTATTTTTAAGGTTCACAAAAAGCTTGTACTTAAGACGTAGAAGTTTGAGTCTCAGCCAGCTATTAATTTGATGGAACTATTCTTCTAGAAAGTCATTATAGTTTTGTCCTGGCTTCCCTAGATAAAAGGTTGCTCATGGTATTCACAGTGAATTATGGGAGTCCCAGAAGTATTTCAGCTTTAAATAAAGTCTTTCAAGAAAAGGAGCACAGAAAGGCACTTGGTGAAACTTCTGTGTCTAGTTTAGAAGTGTGAAAATTGTTGCTTCTGGTTTGGTACTAAAATCTGGACAAGAACCTAGATTGAAACTGCATCATTTCTTAAACATTTTCCTACTAGAAGTAAGGGGTTTGGCTCATCTCAAAGGTAAGGCGATGTAATGCTAGCATGGCAGCTGTGTGAGTGCATCAAAGCTGACATGGAGGAAAAACCAATCTGTTTGGATGATCTTGTTTTCCCCTTCATTCCATTTTCTTATTCATGAAGGAATAACAACTTTAAACTTCCCAAGAGCTTCCATTTGAACATCAAACTAATGAGCAGCATTGAAAAACCTACCTGTTTTGAGGAGGAATATTTATAGAATCATAGAATCATTTAGGTTGGAAAAGACCTCTAAGATCAAGTCCAACCATTGACCTAGCACTGCCAAGTCCACCACTAAACTATGTCCCTAAGCACCACATCTACGTTTTTTAAATCCCTCCAGGGATGGTGACTCAACCACTTCCCTGGGCAGCCTGTTCCAACGCTTGACAACCCTTTTGGTGAAGAAATTTTTCCTCATGTCCAATCTAAACTTCCCCTGGCACAACTTGAGGCCATTTC
>NW_008795127.1:5456864-5461247 GCF_000699145.1 Aptenodytes forsteri | reverse complement strand
GATCCAGCCTGTCCAGGTCCCTCTGCAGAGCCTTCCTACCCTCGAGCAGATCAACACTGCTGCCCAACTTGGTGTGGTCTGCAAACTTGCTGAGGGTGCACTCGATCCCCTCATCCAGATCATTGATAAAGATATTGAACAAGACTGGCCCCAAAACTGAGCCCTGTAGGTCACTAATCGTAATACCTGCCACCAAAATGGCTGCATTAATAAAGCTGTACCTCAATGAAATAAAATTTGGTTTTCAATATTCTTGCAAAGAAATACTGTGGTTTATCACATTAACAACTCATGTCCAGTGTTGGCCTCTGTAATGAAATTCTAAGCATCAGAGGATCTGATGTTAGGAAGGAGGGAGCATATTACAACAGAGTGTTCTCTGTTTCCTTTAAATTTTTAGATTTTGTTTACTCTCAACTGAATTAAAATTGTTGCCAATTTTTGTTGCTGTCTTGTCCATATGTTGGGGGTTTTTGTAGTTGTGATTTTCATATAACACATTGGACTGTTGCCATTTAATTGGCACTGGCATAAATAAAATATATTATGTCTTTAGTATAACAATTTAAGACATTATCTGTCATTGATATAAATAATCTATTTTCAGAAAAAATGGATTCTCTGTTTAGTACACAGTATCATAGTTCTCATTGTTATACTGAGTGAATGCATCAGGTGACATGAAATGCAGTGATGTGACCAGAACATTTTCTTCTGAAGATGTAGTACATTGCAGCATTTTCAGTCTTAACTGATTATTATTTACCAAGGTCTCTGCATACAGAATGCTATTTTTTTTAGATGCTACAACATACTCTATGTAGATTTTTGAGGAAAGTTAAACTCAAAATAACAAAAGTAGACTTATTTCAGAAACTGCTGGAATTTACTGGCCATTTCCAGAGCTTTAAAAGCAAACCTAAGCTTGATACACAAGTATAAGCCTATTTGCTTACCACCTGTGGGAAGAACAATACTTCTCAGTATAGCAAAAAACATTGTACGCTAAGGAGAAACAATTTTGCCAAGGACATATATCATAAACATGTGTACATAGTTGTCTGTGTGTACAATTACATTACACACTTTTTTCACTTAGCTGTACCACATGATTTTAAATATTTACTATAAACCCTTATATGACTTAAAAAACAGTTTAATATGACTAATAAAATCAAAGAGTCAAGACTGGAGAACTAACACAGCTAAAACATAAAATCATAGAAACACAAACAACAGTAACAGTTAAATAGAATAATTAAATGACAATAGACTAGCCATACAATATTCAGTACGTGCAATTCAAACTAAAAGAAGGGAGTGCAACTGGATTTTAACAATAAAAAGAAAGAATTGAAAACTTGGAAATTCGATTATTTGGCAGACAAGAAACATTCTTCATATGCTGGTCATTGTATGGGGTCCAATCTGCATCATGTAAAACCGGATCTAAATCACAGCTCCAGAGGGAATAGTCAAAACTAGGTAGAGAGTTAGAGCAGTAACCGATAAAAGCAGAGCTGAAGGAAGACATTTTGGATCCCGGCACATGCCACACTCTTTTCCTTATGCCTTGTCCAGCTTTTCCTATGTTCACTTCTCTTCCCTTTGCTGTGGACATGCAATTCCTCATCCAAGGTCACAGCAGCTGTTGGGAGTTAGTCCTATATGCTTCTTCTTCCTATATCTCTCACATAAACTTGCTATATCTTTGTTTCAAGATTTTGCATAGAATGCTGCATATTATTTAAGAATATTTAAGAATCTGTCACACGATTTACAACATTTAAAGTCACAGTAATCTCTAGAAAATAGTTTACACTGTGGAAATCAAGCATGAAAACTCGTTAATTTTTAGCCTTAAACCTGCTAAGGTCTTCTGAAACTTACCCTTCCCCTAAATCTGTAACAGATAGATAGGCGTTCTTGATGTATAGTTAATACTGCAGATGTGGCTGTCTCTATAAATGCTCATTGCAAGATATGTCTTTTGACAGTTGGTAAAAGTGAATGTTCCACAAAGGACAAATAATCAGGTTGTACAGACCATCTAATAGAGTTAATGCCAGAAGGACAAAACCATAAGGTAGTGCTTCGGCACAAAACTGTAGACTCTTGAGAGCTTGATTATATGTTTAGTGACGCTACAAAAATGCCTTTATTTATTATTGTAATGTTCCTGAACATGTGTCATTTGAGACCTACAATAAGTATTTCATGTATTTGTGAAAATTGAGCCTTAAATCTGAGGAAACAGCTGCCATTAAAACAAGATGGCTGTATTATAAGCCCCCAAGACTTAAAAGGATTACATTTAGAAGGTTAAATTCAATGTCATTCTTTTTTCAGTCATGAATCATAAAATCCATTCTGTTGGCTAGAAACCAGAAGCAATTCAAACCTAGAATGAAATATGTATTAAAGGGGGAGGGGGGAGGAAGATGACAATTAATTTTGGAAACAAGAATGTAATTTCTGATTGCAGCAATAAAGATCCATGAAAGGTGTCCTTGGCTATTAAATAAAGCCAACAGTTGTGCATTGTTATTGCAGTACCACTTTATTTCTGAGATACAACCTATTCTGAAAATTGCAGTGCTCTGCTAACTGTCAGAGACTGCGAATGGAAGGAACAACTTGAATATTTCTGAAATCTGCTCTATGGTTTGTGAATTTTTGTGGTGGGGGTCACAGAGAGCCAATATTGAGAAATAGTTGCTTTTGGGTTGAGTAGTAAATGGAGCACGTCTTTTAATAGGGAAGGCTAAAATAGCATGGCTTGTTTTAGTCAAGCAAATGTAGGCTATGGAGGATAACTGTCTATAAATAAATCAGAGAAAACAATAGGGAGGGGGGAAAAAACCCCTCAAGCTAAAGGACAAGTGTTGACACAAGAAGTGGGTATAAAGTGGTTCTGAACACATTTAGATTATAAATTGGAAAAAGTAACAAGAGCATAACCTAATTGCTTTTAAAATGGGTCACTTCATGAAGGAGTAATATGGGAACAGCAAGGGGGCTATTCCAAATGCCCTGCAGGTTGTTTGAATAATTTCCATGCCCTCACTCCCTGGTCCCATTTTTCTACATTTCTACTGATCTCAGTAGTTTTTGTGTTATGTCCATTTTGTAAGGATTTAAAAAACAATTTATAAGTAGAGAGTACTCTTAATCTCAACCATTCCTAAAAGATATAACATATAACTTGTGCTTAAAATTTAAGCAGGTATCTAAGCACATTGCTAAGATGGAACTAATTGTGTTTAATCAATCATATTCCCCTCCTGGGACAAAATAAATTGCTCTTGTGAAAAAAGTCTTCAGTGTATCCAACCATTATCTACACTACTGTTTTTATCTCACAATAAAATAATCGACGTTTCATGACCTGTTCTCTGCCACTCTACTAAATGCCTACCATTTGCTGTAATAACAGGTATACAGCTGATTTTTGAAGAAGGCACAAGGCATACAGAAACTTGACTGGTCACAGCTACCCGCATATCGATACAGTTTACATTAAACTGCTACAGGACAGAAGCCTCAAGAATCCTGAAACCAGGGAGCAGAATCCAGGACTGTCCCGTTGCAACAGAGTGCTCTCATCCTTACCATCAGGGTTTCTGTAGGCACCTATACTCCTGGCTGCGGAGGCAGGGAAAGGCTCAGACACACAAGGACTGAAGTCCTGACCCTCCTGAAAGGTTGCAACCATCGTGCCTGTAATGTCCTGCCCCATCACTCAAAGCAGTAGAGATTTCTGACTCTGAATCCCAGTTTCACAAATATCCTTCACTGCTGCCTTTGGTTAGACAACACAGTCCAAGAAAGGAGCAAGATTTCCATCTCTCTATCATTTCCTAGAAATTGATTTAAGCATCCTTCTGTCAATTCTGTGGTTATCCTGAATCTCATTCCTAGGGTCTGTTTGAAATTTTGCATCTACTTTTTAGGCAATCTGAAAATGGCTTTTACAGTCTGGTCTCTGGTGTCTGCTTGGTTATATTCAGACCAAAATCTACGTTTTGCATAGCTTCCTTTCCATTTAGTGAACTGGTTCAAAATCTGGGGAGAAATTATTTCCCCAAATATTTCTCAAAGAGAGAGATTGCATAAGTATTTCAACACCATGAATAAAAAGTGCTGTTTGATATGAGTGGAGTTTAAGACATAAGTAGGAAACATTTTAAACACCTTAGCACTATAAGCAAATAAGAGAATACATAGAAAGTGTCCACAAAGAACTGAACTACTAATATGAGGATGAGCCAGGAGCTGGAGAAAACAAGGTCAGATTCTTCTTTTTCACTCATCTATATTTCAGGAATTATAGCTGTGTTTAGATCAGTGTTAAAGGTGACACCTAGAATACTGATGTGGTGG
>NW_008795127.1:5451476-5456395 GCF_000699145.1 Aptenodytes forsteri | reverse complement strand
CCCTTTGCCCTTTGGTCAGTTGGGGTCAGCTGTCCCAGCTGTGTCCCCTCCCAGCTTACCCCCAGCCAAAACCAGCACAGCTGATGATTCTGAAAACAAATCTGTCATGGTATTGGACTGATAGGATTGACCAGAATTTTGAATGGCCCTTGACTCCATGGCATTATATGAAAAGTTTATATCTTTATAGGATAGACAACAAAATGGAAGAGTTTAATAACATCTGGATCTCATTTCAAGCCATAGAAGTGGAGAAGAAAAGTCAGGAATCTAATTTAGTTGTATGTGCTTAGCATAAGTAAAGAAGTGATATATGCTTGGGATATTATATTCAGGCAGAGGGACTGGAGCAGAGCAGAATATACTGATATATTAAATAGTTAAATTTCTATTAAATTGTAAATGGCATTGGTTGTTTCCCAAATATAATTTTGGAAAAGGCTTATATCACATTTTCTTTTGTTTCAGTCACTAGGGCATTAAAAAGTGACAGTATGTAAGCTCAGGCAGCAATGGTTTTATGAGCAGACTAGCATACATTAAAAATGCTTATACATACAATATTACCTCAGGTTGCAGTGTCAATGGAATATAGATTTATTCCATGAAAAAAAAAATATTTTCAACAAGCTTGCTTATATATCTAACAATCTTGTAAATTAGTCTAGTGCTCATGAGAAACACCAAGCTAGAAGAAAGGAAGGCTGGAGCCATTTTTTAATCCCAAGTAAGGTACAACATGAGCACTAGTGCAGCTTCCTCCAGACTGGCCTACCAACTTAGTTCGCTTGTGGCTGAGTAGCCTGAATTGTGTCAGAAAGGAATAGCAGGCAATGCGAGGCAGGACATCAAAGCTGGTTGTGTGGCAAGCATGTTAGATTGTACCCTAGGCCCCCGTTCTTTGTTGAAGCACAGATCAAAGCTCATTTGTCTTCCAAGTCCTTTCAGAAAGTACTGTGCAGACTGAAAGTTAAATCTGTTGCATTTAAAATAAGAACTTTAAGGGTTTTACATACCTTTATCTCACTGAACTCTGCCTCTCTTCCTTGCCTGAAGTGACAGATCCAACATTTAAATTAAGTAATTAATATGTAAATACAATTTCCAGAAGCTTCACAGGATCTTAAGCATGACAAAAATCTTCCTTCTAACTATTCCCCTAAACCCATAAAACACACCATCATAAACCACACATGAGATTGACAAAGTTTTCTCTAGCAGACGATGGCCACATTTCTTATGCCTGTAATCTGAAGTAACACTGGTATAAGATCTCTTTAATACTCTTTTGTTGGTGGTTCTTTTTCTATCAGTACTAATGTTCTTCAGTGGTTGGATGTGATGGCGAGGGTTGATTAATCCTTTGTGCAATCTGGTATTCTTCATGTTCTGATCAATGCACTTCCACAGTTTTCTAAACCCATTTTGGTTCTCAGCTGTTGTGTTTTGACTAAGATCCATGTTTTAAAAAAGGTAGAAGAAGAGATGCAATCAGAAGAGTCTGGAACAGTGTTATGACACATGGTTCACACAGTAGACGCACAAATTCTATCATAGTGTTCATTTTGGTCCTGCTCCTTCTTTCACCTTTTCATCTCATTAACTGTTAAATCATTAGCACTGAAGGCAAGGAATAAAGAAAAACAAAAAGGACAAAAGATGGCCAGCATTACAACAGGCAAACAGCTGCTGTACTGATACCATTTACAATATGTTCGCATATACTGCTTGCTTTCTGCAGGAAGAAGACATTAGCTTCAAAGATTATTTTTTAGATCGTTATTAAAAAAATTAAAAAAAAAGTCAGCTCTTTCTAGCATTTCCAAGAATAGATACAACAGAACAACCAGCAACCTAAGCTACAGGGTTTACCTTTGTGAACATGACATTCTTCAGTGAAAATAAATTGTTGCATTAAAACAGTGTCCTTTTTAAAAAGGAGACTGTAGTAGAGTTGTGGTAGGGTTGGTAGTGTTACGGCTAGAAAAAAAAAAAACAAACCACACTAACATACTTGTCTTTGCTTAAACATTTATATTAACTAAGCTTAAATGTCTATTTCAAATATTATGTGTTTGTTCCTTTCATTTATTGTGCTGGAAAAATGGGTGCAGATGATTAGATGAAATTATTCTTAAAGTTCTGTTTTAATGGTACCTTGGCATAATATGAAAAAAGTCTCAGAAGCACAATTACTCTATTGCAACATGAGAAGAAAAATATTTTTAAGTGTTGATGCGGAAAAGTACTAAAGCTTGTTATAATCATTTTTCTGAAAGCAGATATTTTGCCTTTATTTTAAAAATAGAAAGTTGGTATAGTACTATAATTATAATCCTAGAGATTTAGTACTGTCTCAATAAAAATGAAAATATCAAATATGAAGAAAGCACCCATAAGAAGCAGCTAAAGCTCCGAGGAGGAGAAAGTTGGAGAGTTGCCAGTGTTGTGATCATATGAATATTCAACAGAAAACTTAAATTCAGCACATCAGCAATGACGAGGTAATTTTAAAGCCTGAGAGTTCAATGATAATTTTTTTACTTTTATTTACCATAATTACCAGACTGTGCTTTGCATTTGGGGTGTATAGGTAACATGTAAAAAATCAGTGGATGAGTCAGAGACACTTTAAGAACGAGACAAAAATTTTCATATGTCTTACAAATACCTTCAAGAACATTAATAGAAAGAGCTACAAGCGGTAATAAGCCATGGTTTAAACAAATCTATTTACCTTTTGGTTTCCATGGGAAGCAATGACAAATAGTAAGTATTTATTAATATTATAATAATAATAATGTATTTCTAGTTTCTAACTGTTTCTATGTTTACATTCACTTACATTAATGAATACATAGCTTAGAAAATTTTCATTTATTTCAGGTCAAAAGAGTGCATAGGATGTTCCAAACTACAAAAGGGAGGCATTTCTGAGGTACCTCTGGTACCTGCACATACATGCTGCTCAATGAAAAAAGCCATATCCCCTTACCACCTCTGAAATCAGGCTATCAAGTACCACTCATGCAGTATCAGAGCCAGTGATGGGAATGGCAAAACTGCTATTGATTTTGAGAGAGTGGTATCTCTTTTGTGTACACTTTTCATTGTACACACCTGGAAAAGCAGTGTTTGAGTTTGCTGGCAAAAGGTGTAAAAATATCCCCCCATACAGAATTAAAGTAACATCTTATTTTCTAGTCAGACATTTGGGTGAGTCACTTTTGTAATTTACCAGTGAAAAACCAGAAACGGTTCCATTTTTTAGGAACTGCTGCTTCCTTACTAGAAATTCATTCTTGCATCTATTTTAAGATTAATTGTACATGTGAAATATATTTACCTAATAACTTTAAATCTGATATCAAAGGGCAACACCAAAGACATGTTACTGTTTTCATTTCAGTTGGATTGCATCCTCCATTCCAGGGACTGTCTTTAGATACAGAAATATTTATTTGTAGGATTTCTATTCAGGCTTATGAACGTTAATTTATACCAGACTTATCAGAGCAGTGTCTGCATTGTAGACATAATTTAAATCGACACCAAAAAAGAGTCTTTGTGTATCACTCTCCCACCTCCCTGCTTTCTGTAAGGAAATGGGCACATCTGGCTTGCTTTTTTCTTTGCATCTGCAAAGTATGTAAACTGTTAAATTCTCACATTTCTTGTCCAACACTTGACAGTGTTTCATGTTTTAAACACAGTGAATACTTGAGCAAGTCATTTGTGTGCCTGCAGCTTTGTAAATTCAAGCTCTTATGTTAAACTCATTGCTCTATTAAAATTAGTTAGCAACTGAATTAATTAATTCAGTCTATTAAAATGTTTACACCTGGAATGTTTGTTTCATGACTCAGTTATTTCTTTTTAGTGTAACACACAGTTTTAATGCAAGGAATGAGTATAGTCTAAATAAAAGAGATGGGACATGGGATGGTACTGGATGCTACAGTGTGGCATTAAAGTTTGATTGACATCACATTGGGAAGGCCACTCAGTTCACTGAGGAAGAGAGCAGGAGCAAGTTCTTACCCTGTAACCACTTCTGAGACAAATTTCTGCCATTACATTGTCATATGTAATGTTCTCCAGGCAGTGACATGGTGTGATAAATAGTAATATGGGATTACAGCAGTTGAATCTGCTAATAAAGGTGAAGACAGAAACCAAAAATAAACTTGCAGAAAGCTATATGAAAAAGCAAAACTCCCAAACGAGCACCTGCACTCGGTACAGCTGCCTGAGCAGCCAAGAAACAGCAGATCTCATCAGCCAGCAAGAGAAGCAGATGCTGTCCCTCAGTCCTAGACTTCTGATCTTCCATCTATCCCATGAATTCAGCTACAACCCTATGTCCTTGAAAAGGCAAATATTGTCATTTTGTTGCATATAAAAGGAATAGCTCTGATAAACACTTAAACTGAAGTGGTAGTCCTCAGCTGCACGAGGTATCATACAATTTGTACTGCACTACTGTCATGCTTTAACCCCAGCTGGCAGTGATAAGCAGTACAGCAAGCAGCAAAAACAAAAAGCAGCCACTAACGACCACTAGACTCTAATACATCGTAAGGCAAGCAACTCCCATGGCAAGCACAGAAGCCTGACGATTAATAGCTAAACAGCAACAACAGCTATAAATTCGATCTAGCTGTCCTGGTTTCGGCTGGGATAGAGTTAATTTTCTTCCTAGTAGCTGGTACAGTGCTGTGTTTTGGATTTAGGATGAGAACAATGTTGATAACACACCGATGTTTTAGTTGTTGCTAAGTAGTGCTTACGCTAGTCAAGAACTTTTCAGCTTCCCATGCTCTACCGACTGAGAAGGCTGGAGGTGCACAAGAAGCACAAGAAGCTGGGAGGGGGCACAGCCAAACTGGCCAAAGGGACATTCCATACCATGTGACGTC
>NW_008795127.1:5445119-5450792 GCF_000699145.1 Aptenodytes forsteri | reverse complement strand
CCCAACTTCTTGTGCACCCCCAGCCTGCTCGCTGGTGGGGTGGGGTGAGAAGCAGAAAAGGCCTTGACTCTGTGCAAGCACTGCTCAGCAGTAACTAAAACATCCCTGTGTTATCAACACTGTTTTCAGCACAAATCCAAAACATAGCCCCATGCCAGCTACTATGAAGGAAATTAACTCTATCCCAGCCAAAACCAGCACAACTACTGATTACAGTCATAATCATAAAAAGTGGAATACTGGCCTATTTAGGCCACTTTCTTTAAGAAGTTGACCATGGGGAACTTACATTTATTTAAGCACACTGAATGCCACATTAACTTCATTATATACTGCTGTAAAGTGCAAATGGATATCCTGAAGGTGGGATTCACCTGGCCAGGCTTTGCTGTTCTTAAGCAAAGTACCCTCATCACCTGTGAGAGTGGTATGGATGCTACGTTTCATATTTGCTGCTAATTCAACCTTAATTATGCATGAATTCATGTTCAATTTTCTAATAAACTCTAATGAAGAAATTACTTCGAGACTTTCTTCAGCTCCTGATTCGAAACTCTTGTATTTCATATCACTAATTAATTATGTTCTTAAATTCACTATAACATTTCTTGAACAATCAGAGTTTCTGGTTCATTAATCATGTCATTATTATTTTATTATGATTTTATTTTTATATGATACACTGTAGTTCTTAATTATAGATGGACTTTGTTTTCATTTTGTTGCCTACCAAAAGGAATGCACTGCATTTTTTACCCATTGTCACAACTGCAACCCCCAGATTAGTATGTGGAAGAGTTTACTTTCCCCAGAAAAAAAAAAAAAAGAAAAAAAAAAGTGGCAATATGTAGAAAGGCTTCAAATATTTCCTGCAAAAAAGTAGTTTGTTTCCATATTTATGTGTAGAAACTCACAGGATATAGGCTGGCACACTGCCATTTAATTTCATAGAACTATGGAAAGCTAAATGTATTTAATCCTGCTGAGATTCCAGCCTTTTGTGTTTCCTGCAACAAATCAAAATTATTAAAAACTAGCTGCACTCAAAGTTTCTATAACTGGCAAGTTGTTCAATATACTCCAGACCAGAAAGAAACACAGGTAAGCGATCTAAAGTTATTAAAACTTGAGCAGTGGAGATTGATAGAAGTAACATCATAAGGTAGGGTGACTAATGTTGATATTTAGCAGGAACAATCAGATTAAAAAAATCTGTTTCAGAGGGCCGTAACGGATAATGTAAAAGGACATATCTTTATCTGAAAAATTATAACAAAACTTGTGGGAAAGTTTAGACCAACAAAGATAGTGATATGACTGATGGTCAGTAACATCACTGTTTTCAGAATTATTGTCTTATCTGGGAATATAAATAGCATATGACACAAAACGCTACATATCAGAATAATTGTAAAAGCATATGCACTTAAGTAGTTGATATCATTGTGGAATTTTTACCTTTTTGCCTAAGTTCAAGTTACTGTTTTTTTTCCCAGTTTCATTATAATACATGGTAACCTGGATGTAGTAGAAAAAGATATTATTAATTGTCTAGCAATGTGATTTTTCTTTTTTTATCATTGTTGCAACCTGTTTCACATCTGCATTATTTCATACACTGCCTATCAACCAAGGCCCTCTTTGAGACTAGTAATATTTCTCATTCCTCTTGGGCTGAACACTTGATAAAAATTTGAGGAGGTGAGGGTATTCTTGGTCTCAACACCACATCATCTATTTCAGACAGAATTTTCAAAGGATGTCTTCTATAGTTTTTATTTTCATGACCAAAGAAACAAAAAAAATGAAGCTACACAGAGCAGTGATTCTGCTGAGTATTTGTGGACTGCACACTGAACAGGGCGGGCGGGTTTTTCGGCAGGCACCTGTGTCTACCCTCCCATCTCTCCCTACCAGTGGACACTCATTCTTTCCTGCCCTGTACCTTGTTCAGTCTCGGAAGAGTGCAAAGGTCCTACACGGCACATGAATTGCCTCATATATTAGAATGGCATTTTATATCTACCTTGAATATGCTTTGTGCTTATTAAAAAAAGACTAGGCAAGATGCAAGGCAACACAGGATCAGACCTCTGATATTTGACATAATAGAAGCGATTCTTGTCCTTGATTACTTATAATTTATTCTTCATCTATTTTACCCAGTTAATTTCTTCTGTACAGGAGATTTTTTTGCACATTAAATAGTTTGAAAATAATTTGTCCATAAAAAGTCTCACTTTGCCTTCCCTCTCTCTATTTCCTTTTCTTTACTCTATTATAGCTTTCCTGTAAGTTTCAATTTTTTCCTATACTGTTTCTTTTTTGAAAGCCAGAAGATTTAGTATTTTCTAGTCACTGACACATAAATATACATTTTCTGTTAAAATATTATCATAAATTAACTGTCTTGTTCTAACCCCTCAATCTCAATATAAGCAAACTATAAATTTAGCCATTCTATAAATTCTATACTGCTTCTTAACCTTAACTTATCAGGCAGTATGCCCTTGTGCTTTGACTTCATTTCCACACTTCATTCCAAATCCTTTTGATCACTCCTAGAGCAAACATACAGGCCAGGTAGGAAAGAAGAAGATTAGCCCTTCAGTCCCAAAGGTAAAGAGACTTTGTCTGGTTTAGCAGAGAAAAATGTTAGCAGGGAGGGAGACAGAGGACACGATCATTTGAATAAAGGAGATGAAGTAAGCACACAAGACAAATGCTGCACAAACACTATACATTTACTGCTAGCTTGGTAGTGGAACATATACATTCCTTTGCATAATAATCTGTATTTTACATCAAGAATCTATATGCCTGCAAATTGCTTGATAAGTTAGGGGCACTGCCAGTAAAAGAAATACAGAATAACCCAGCATCTAGTATGGCTTGTCTGGAGGACAGAAGAGATGAGAGAGGCAAGTTTCTCCACTTTATAATCTGATTTAACTATGGGAATTAAGTCATCTGAGATTACTCTGCATGGACTACATTTAGCATCCTCAGTTTCTCTGTGTGTCTAAGTCCTCAGGACGGGCATTTAGTACTTGTCTTCTTGCATCTGTCCAGGTCTGTCACCTGGGGCATGGCCAGAGGCAATTTATTGTGAAGCATAAACTAAGAAGTGGAGGGGGTTTTAACAGTTGGCCAATCTCTTAATCAATGACACAGCTCCCTTGCAGGAAAGGTTGGATGCCACACATGAACTTGAATGTTAATTCCAGAACACATGGGATCACTGGATATGATGGTTCCAACAGAACAATTTTTGCTTATTGGATTAGGAGGGGAGTACAATCCATATGAGAAAAATTATCTTAGCAGCAGTAATCACCTATGGGCAAGTTTACACTGAGAAAACACTCTGTAAAGTACCAGCAAAAACAGTAATCAGTCATCCTTGCTGGTGACTGACAAGCCTTCAAGATGCTAAGATGTGGGTGGAATTTGAAAACTGGTGCTGGAAGCATCAAAAGCATAGTTACAACTGGTTGAATTTGGACTAAATCAACCGTCCTCTTGAATATACAAGCATACAGTGGGAGCTCAAGGAATGTACATCATCCGAGGGCAGGGGAAAGCCATCTCACACAAGAATTTAGTAATTCCTATATTGTAGCCTTTTTCATTTCAGAGACTTGAAGGTTCATTAGAGTGCTACAGAAAAACATAGTAGTATTTGGAGGAGTTAAATGATTCTAATAACTTGATTTTCTGTGAAAATCCAAAAGCAATTGAACACATTCAGGAATAAAATGGAGTGGGAGGTAGTATAATTTCTTTCAATGCTTTTACAATTAGAAACTGATTTATAGTCCTGTAGTGCCAAAAGAGTAACTAAGAATTGAGCTAGATGTTGTTCAATCATGGAATAGTTGGTGGTCCCTGTCCAAAGACATGAAACAGGTCAACAGAGACATTTGGCTGGGAATAAGGAGCAAAATACAAGAATGAATGAAAATAAGAACGGAAGCAGTAGTGGTAGCAAACAGCGTGTAACTCCCACAGTTTTTAAGGTTAGATAAATGGAAGGAAAAATGAAAGGAGATGAGACAGAGAGACAGAAAAAGGGAGAGAAAGGAAGACACGGAGTTGTAATGAAGCTGAGAAGAAAAGAAATTAAATCAGAGCCCTCAAAGCTCCAAAGTTTCTGCAGCCTCTTCTGCCACCTGAAGCATGTTTTCCTCCACAGCCTAGAGGAATTTGACTCCTTACTGTGAGTATCCTCATTATAATTCTGGTTTGAGAGCAGAGGTGAGCCCAATTCACCTTCTTTCACAGTGGGACAGTAACAAGCTATTCTAGCTATTCTATTATCTAGATTTTTTAGCCTACCCCTCTCTGGTTTTATACATTCAAAAATTATAAAAAGCTTCTATAATAATCTAATTTAATTTTTTGGACACCACAGACAGTAGGCTTCCATAGAGAGTCTCCTTTAATTTTGAGCTACATACTTTTTTCCATATATATAATGTTTCATTTGACTATACTAAAGCACATATTGTTTGCTCATACTCCGTGACCTCTCATACCCATTTATAGAATCATAGAATCATTGAGGTTGGAAAAGACCTCTAAGATCATCGAGTCCAACCATCAACCCAACACCACCATGCCCACTAAACCATGTCCCTAAGTGCCACATCTACACGTCTTTTAAATACCTCCAGGGATGGGGACTCCACCACTTCCCTGGGCAGCCTCTTCCAATGTTTAACCACTCTTTCAGTAAAGACATTTTTCCTCACGTCCAATCTAAACCTCCCCTGGCGCAACTTGAGGCCATTTCCTCTTGTCCTATCGCTTGTTACTTGGGAGAAGAGACCGACACCCACCTCGCTACAACCTCCTTTCAGGTAGTTGTAGAGAGCGATGAGGTCTCCCCTCAGCCTCCTTTTCTCCAGGCTAAAATGATTTTTTATCATCCTCTCCATCTTTATGTCATCTGCCAACTTTGTCAATACTGATTTTATGGGTTTTTACATTACTTAAAATACTAAACAGAATAAGACCAAGAATCAATCTTTGTGAGACCCAACTGGAATCAACCCCCTCAGTGACAATTATCATTATGTTTTCACTGCTGGTTAGTCAGCTTCAATCTAGTCAATGCACGTCATGTTAACTTTGTATCATTCTACTTTCTTAATCAAAATGTCATGCAGAAACAAGACAAATTCCTTACTGATAATTACTTTTTATCAATTGGCTTATAATCTTATGGGGAAAAAAGGAACCTCAGATTAGCCTGACAGTATGTACTTTCCAAAAATCTATTTCATTATCATTAACTACATTACTACCTCTACTTTTCTATTAGTCAAGTACCATATCAGCTCTTCTATTACTTGCCCAGGATTGACACCCAGGCTGTACACCTTTATAATTACATTGTCCAGTGTGCTGGTTTTGGCTGGGATAGAGTTAATTTTCTTCATAGTAGCTGGCATGGGGCTATGTTTTGGATTTGTGCTGAAAACAGTGTTGATAACACAGGGATGTTTTAGTTACTGCTGAGCAGTGCTTGCACAGAGTCAAGGCCTTTTCTGCTTCTCACCCCACCCCACCAGCGAGCAGGCTGGGGGTGCACAAGAAGCTGGGAGGGGACACAGCTGGGACAGCTGACCCCAACTGACCAAAGGGATATTCCATACCATATGACGTCAT
>NW_008795127.1:5438621-5443084 GCF_000699145.1 Aptenodytes forsteri | reverse complement strand
CCCATGGCAGGGAGTGGGAGTGAGTGAGTGGCTGGGGGGTGGGTTTGTGGGTGGTTTATTTTTTCCTGGGGATGGCTGAACACCTGCCTGCTGGGAAGGAGATAAAAACCCCCCCAGCCAGTCTGTTTACCTTTTCAGATATTGAAACAACACTAGCTTTAATCGTTATTTGAGCATATAAATTTAAAGAAATTTTTGGTATGTTTCTTTACCTGGTATCAGTGGAAACTGTCACTTAACACTATTCCTTCCTCTGCAACTAAGTTCTATTCACAGAGACTTCCTGACAGAATGAAAAAAAAGACTTTCATTTTTATCAAATAACAGATGATTGTATTTTGCTTAAAAAATAAAGACAATTCGTGTCTCATGTTCATTCAAAATAGTTTATATGGATTAGGAGGTGTCCAATCAGGCATTATTATGTAAATTAATAAGATAACAGAAAGAAACCAAGCCAATATTTTTAGGGGGCACTAGCCCCTTACAAAAGACGGACGTTAGAAATATACTTACTATCTAGGGAAAGTCAGTGACAATTTGGAATAACACATCAAATGTTCCTGCTTTTGCTTTGGTAGAAGACATGGAGTATTCTCCCCGTTTCAACCATAATGTGGAATTTATTACGTGTGGAAAGAACAGACTGAGCTACTCAGCTGATGTTTTTTCTCTAGTGTAGTCTGCTCATATAATGTCACATGTTTTTCTCCCAGTTTGCCCCAGGTGAACCTGTTTTCTGGCTATGTTGTTAAACTGTTAAGGCTCAAACCATTATTCATTGTTTGGTTCTGATCATGAAGAAGCATCCACTGGATATTTGCAGCCATTATGTGAGTAAGCTCTGTATGTATTACTATTATTGTAGCTATTTATTGTTCTCTCATTTCACTTCTTCAGAAATTTTGTTATTAAAAGATAGCATCCCTGGATAGAATTCATGCTCCAATGTGGTAGGCCATGAGCAAGTACACAGCAAGTGTTGTGCCTTCATTCAAGAGGTCACAGTTTAATATGCACATGCTTTTTGCGTCTCACAAAAAGATAGAAAGACAGTGTAGTTAACAATAGCAGTTATACAACTTTTTTATTCTTACTACCTTTTATTTACAGACACTTCAATCCACAGATGAAAACAGTCTCTGTTCTGAGCTGGTGAAAAATAAGTTAATGAAGTTATAGTCTCCCTGGTTTCATTATAGTGACCATAATCTGGTTTTAAAATTGTACTGCAGGGGAACATTTTACACGGTAGAGACAGTCAGACACTCTTATAAAACAGTGCCAGTTACCTATTTAAAGAATGACACGTTAACACTGCACTTGCAAAAGCAGACTTTGGAGTTAAAAAAATAACCAAAAAGCAGGTATCCTTTACCATAAATGTGCATCTAACAGCAAATGCCAAAAAAAAAGAGAGAACAGGACCAAAATAAATATGTGAAAAGTTTAACCATATGAGTCCTCTCTTTGCCTCTTTCATTCCTTCTCTTCATGGCAGCTGTTTGCAGATTTCTCAGTGCAACTTGAAGTAAGATTTTTAAAAGATAGTTATACCATTAAACATTCAGTCTTGTGCTTAGTGAAATTTATTTTTTTAAAAGTCTATCCATAAAGCATACTGATTTCCAATGCCTCAACTTCCATTTGCCACTGTGTGTTCCTAAATACACACCAAATGTGGATGTCACCTTTCTAAAATCTATGGGATTTTCAAAAATGTACATTCAGCTCCTAAAATACAGGGACACATTTGAAAAATGTATCTTAAAAAAAACTCTTTAAAAAGTGCAGTGAGAGAGAGTGGATACAGTAGAATGCAAAAAATTTTAACCATTCAAATTTTAACAGAGAGAAAAATTACACCACATCATTTAGGCTCCTGGTTATTAGATTTCAAAAGAACTATTTTAGGAGTAACTAAAAGAGCTCTCCTATAAAGCACAGACATTTTGACAACACAATCACAAGTGAAATACAATGTATTTTTATTCTTTTACTATTTCTTTCTATAGTGAACAATGGTATAAACTAAATAAAGCAAAAGGCAAGTAGTGCTTTTATATTCATATTTTCTGTGTCAAATTTTTCAAAGGAGATTTTGATTTACTCAGTTTACAGATTCCCATTCGACATTTGAATATCTGTAATAAGGACAGAAGTAAACTCCAAAGGAAGAGAAAAGAAATTCAGATCAAACTATATTTCTCACAAAATACTTTCTAGCTTGTTTATATAGTCTGTGAATTAACTAATTCAGGGTTACTCCTTAATATATTCCTTTAATGCATGTATTCTTGGCCCTTTCTGTCCAAATTCCTTTAAAAACTACAAGTCAGAATTGTCCTCAGAAGGTCATTCTGTGTCTAATCTAGACCCAGACTCAACCTTTGAGTTGCTTGACTTCAACAGATTTACATCTGAAATGAGTCTAAGTGATTAAGCCCTTTGAGAGTCCACTGGGAATATTTTGGTTGACAAGGAGTAAGTCCACAGTCTATAGAAGAGTTCTGGGAATGAAAGGAGATTTATCTCATGCTGAGATAAAAGATACTGATAGCTTTCCCCTGAATTATTCATTTTAGATTTTTGCCTAGTGCTTCTTCCTATGCCATATAATATTTGGCTGTATAATCTATGTGGGGTCCTCACTGAAGCTTGTGGTGCTATGATGCAAACAAACATGTCCCGTTTCACTTCTCAAAGCTTTGATTCAGCAAAATCCCTAAAATATATATGGCTTTGATGGTTAAAATCACTCCATCCAAATCATTTGCTCAAGTTCAAGGGTGAAAGTGACATAAATTAATTTTAAGTATTCAAAAATCATGTGTTGTCTAAAACAGACATCTAGGCTGTCTTTATAGTAGTTAGACTACAATATGCCTCCACAGACTGATTAATTCCCTCCAAAGATGGAGCCTAATACAGGTGGTGTTAATTGTCCTCCAGAGATGCTTACTTTTGTCCATTAATTATTGAGGGACTCTAGACAATGAGCTAGGGCAAGGCAATTAAAATGCCTTTCAAGAAGAAAGTAGGCCCAAAAGTCTTCAGTGGGATTTAAATAATAATTCTAGCCTGCTCTCCTTAACAGTAATGGCAACATTTCTACAGGTTTGCACAGAAGACGAAGCAGGTTAATCACAACTTTCTGACTCAGGAGTATTGCTGTATTGCTGTTTTTAACATAAATTAATTTTATTTAACTAGTTTTGGTATAATATCAGTACAATGTCCCAACCCAAAGTATCATTACCTAAATTTTTTTCTGTACTCTTGTTCCTGGGACTGAAATCGGTATCATTTTCAGGGATCAGAAAGTACTCTGAGCTCATTGCAGCTAATCTCATTTTTAGCTTTTACGATTTGTTTTAATGGATATCTTGTCCTGACAGCAGTTGAGCTTTCTTTTCATTTCCAGTGACACTACCAACAGAAACCAACAATCTTTCCAACCTATTTTATATATTCTTTTTTTTTGCCCATTATGCCTCCACTGGGCCTCTTCCACCACAATTTTTCTTTACAGAAATGCTACTATTCACTCTCTGCTTTGTTCCAAGCTATCACCATGGATATTTGTTGCTGGGTATATAATTTTATGCTTGAGGCTCCACCTATCAAAAATCGCTGCATCAACGTCTTGTCCTCTGATCATAGCATAATTATCACTTTCAGAGATAATGAACCTCATCAAGGTCTTCTTTTCTCATTTTCATTTATGAACAAGTTTGGATACTGCCAGGAGTTAATGAAACTAAAAAGAGAAAGAGAGGAGGCAACACTGTCAGACTGATACAACATTGCTGAGAGAGTGACAGGATTGCTTTTTAAAAGATCACTGATACAAGTTGCCTGCCAAATATTCAGCTGAACCTTGAATGGGACCAGGTGTCCTGCTTTAAGATTAACAGGATTTTATGGGATATTTAAAAGCATGTTAGATGTTCTAATTGATGACTAAAAAGTTTTCTGAGTTCAGAAAAAAAGCAGTTTGACTATGTATTGGAAAATTCAGCGATTTTCCAATAAAATGGATATTTTCAAATATTCCATGACAGGGAGCATAATCATTGCTACAGCTAACAAAATACAGCAATTCATACATTTCGATATTCTCTTTTTGACAATAGTTGGCACCAAGTGTTGGAGAGAAAGATGGGAGAAACATTGTAGTGAATAATTATAGCAAGAATTTCTCCAAAATCTGTTGTCAGCTTACACAATGATGCAGGTGGAACTTTACTCATTTCAAATATTTTCCTAAAACCCGAACCAAACCAATAATATTGTCTTTAATGCAACTTTAAACTAAGTTTGAAGGGGGAAGGGGATAAAACCAGGCTCACTAGAGATGAGCCTAGGGGTGGCGTGCCGATGCTGGGGGCGAAATCGATAGCCCAGCTCAAGTGCATCTAAACCAATGCACGTAGCATGGGTGGCAAACAGGAGGAGCTCGA
>NW_008795127.1:5412465-5435578 GCF_000699145.1 Aptenodytes forsteri | reverse complement strand
TTAAACATTGGAAGAGGCTGCCCAGGGAAGTGGTTGAGTCCCCATCCCTGGAGGTATTTAAAAGACGAGTAGATGAGGCGCTTAGGGACATGGTTTAGTGGGCATGGTGGTGTTGGGTTGATGGTTGGACCCAATGATCTTACAGGTCTCTTCCAACCTTAATGATTCTATGATTCTATGATTCTATGATTCTAAGAATAACCTCATTCCTCTATGGTTCATATTCACATTAACATTCTTTCTATACAGAATCAAAGACAAATACATGATTTAGTATCATAATATGTGTAATCAATAACGCATGTCTTTCAATGTATGTGATGAATGGTTATCTAAACTCTATAATAATAAATGACCTTCCCACTTCTGGACTTCAGATCAAAGTATATGTTTTTATTTACTGTATTTTAAACCATATGTACATTACCACTTTTATGAAAGAACTTTTTAATACAATAGTTAGCTTTTGTAGAGCAGCTACTTAATATTACTCCCTCTGTTGGTGAATGTGAAGAATTAGACTTCTTCATGCTATTTTGATGTTAGGAACTGGTTTTTTTATAGTAGAAATAGATTAATACAATATTTCTTTCTACTATGTCTTGTGCTTCTGTGATATGAGACACAGTCATTTCCAGAAAAACTATGGCCTTCCTGATGTTGTGGTTCCTATCGTTTAATGCATCAATTCTAGAACCAAGAACTTGGTAGACTACTTAGAATTAATGGGGAGACTGACAAAGACCAACACTGAGAACTTGATACTTAATGAAATTAATAGAACAAGCAGCTAAGTTCTTCTCAGAATCCTAGCTGTTATTCTTATCCTGTTATCATCGTTCTATTGTCTTAGTAAAAAAAAATTGATTCACAATAAGTTTATTTTTGTAAGCTTCTCTGGCCTGGGACCTTTTTCATGCAACTGTAATTCTGACATCTGGTAAGGCTAGTTTAAAATTTGTATTCCTTATAATGAGGCTATAATATAAAATGTAGGAGAAAGCAATATCAAACAAAACCAAAAACCCAAAGGAACAATAAGCACTCAAGGAAAAGGCAAAACCACATAAATATAAAAAGAAGACACATGTTTATTTAATGAGTGCTCCTGATGGGGAAGAGAGCCAAAATAACCACTGACATTTTTGTGATTTTGACTTTTTAATTGCTTGTTTGTTCCTTTAGGAAGCTTGCTCAGGCATCCGTTAGATTTTTGCTAGCTAAATAATGTAGTTGTTCATGTACTTCAAATTACATTTGTAACTACCTTCATTTCTTATTCATTTTTCAATTCACTTTGAGCTGGATTCTGATTTCAGCTATAATGCAATGACACAAAAAACTAAAGTAATTGTACATTAGAACCTGCATATTCAATTAGACTACACAGAAACGTAGAAACAAACTAAATGCCATACTGGATTAGCCCAGAGGTCATTTTATACAGTAATTTATGTTTAGAAATAACAGGACCAAGGAGCTTGAGGGACTGAGTTAAGCAATCTGCAGTTGGCATATGTATGGCATAATCTGCCCCCTTACACAGGTCACCTGCTGCTTTCTAATTTTTAGAGACTGATTTAAGCATAAAAGCCATAAAAGGCAGAATTTAATTTCTGAAGTTTTATTTGTCATTAATTTGGAGGACTCTGACCCTGATCATCATGTAAATACTCAATTTCTCTTTGAATCTCACTAAATTTAGCCGAAATAAGTTCCTGAAAGCAGAAGCGTCACATTTTAACTACATTTTATATGAAAAAGTACATATAGTCTTTCAGGTTTCCGCCTTTGAACCAAATTGGATGTCCCTATGTTCTTGTGTTATGAAACAAGAGGATAAGTATGCTGACTCCACCTTGTCTGTCATTGATTATATTGTAGGTTTTCCTTGTGTTCTCTCTTATTCATCTCTTTTCTAAAGCAAATAACCCTAACCTTTTCAGCCTCCTTTCATATGGCATTTTTCCCTATAGCTTCAGTATTTTCACTCTTCTTGAGCTTCTTTCATTTTGAAGCATCGTTTTAAAAGCAAAGTAACCAAAAGCCCAGATAAGACTGCAATATTGACTTGTACACTGTTTCTGATTTGATACTCCAACTCTTCTGTTTATGGCTGGCATTTTTGAGAAGAAAGATTTGCATTTTTCTTTCTTATGCACTCTACCTTGCTTTTGGTAATATCACATTTCATCTCCTTATCAAGTTGCCTATTGTCCTGATTGGTTACAGCTTTCTGGAGCTCGTCACAGCTCCTTCTGCTCCTGATTAGTCTAAATAATACTGTATGATTTGCGGATCTATTGTCTCATTGCTCACTTGTTTTCCAGGGACAGTTCTTGTATGAAACACAACTATTAATCATTTCTCACAATAAAACTTTTCTTTTTGGTTGTCTAGGTAGATTTTTATCCATAACAGTACTTGGCCTTTCCATTCATTTTTACTTCGTTTCTCAGAGTCCTGACTGGAGTCTTGTCAAGTCTTTGACAAGACTGTGAAAGTCTACCTAAATTATACTCACAGGATCTCACTAACCTTGTACATTCAAAGAATGCTAAAAGACTCAACTGTGCGTGCTTTTTTTTTTTTAGCCTGGTTTTCTCAGAAAACAAATATTCTGAGTCTTGTTCGGTATGTATGAGTTAATGTAAAGGTTTGTGCGACTATAGGCCAGTTAATCCCTCCTAATAACTTTTGAACCCAGAGTTAAATTGCCAACAAATCTGATGAGCTTCAGAGATGTTAAATTACTACAGATTTCATAAATGTAAGCCATCAAGCAGAGATTAGAGGCCTTGTTAGTACATTAACTGCAGAAGATAATGCAGTGTGATGAGCTCAACCCTTAATACACATCAGAGAAACCACACAGGGGAGATCTGTTGTCAATATTTGGATCACAGCAGAAACTCCTGACCACTTAAGCCTTATTGGATGTTTGAAAATCTACCTCTCAGTGAAAACACCTCTCCTGTGTGGATTCTTTAATGTCTGGTACAGCACAGACTTCAGCTGGTGTAATTAGCTAAGACACAGCACAGACTTCAGCTGGTGTAATTAGCAAAGATGAAAAATCATACATTCAGGGAAAAAATTTCTGGAAATCAGGCTTGATAAGCTCTGGTGATCCTAAGGATAGCTCTTATCCGATCATGTCCAGCTACCAGGTAGATACCTTCCGGGCCTTGCTCAATATTTCTTTTTCAATGTTTGTTTGTTTGGGGTTTTTTTATGATGATATCTGACTCAATATTCAGATACTAGTTTTACCATTAGTTAAACAAGCTTTTTTTGATGTGGCACTCCACAGATTTGTAAAATGTGCCACTTTGGTCAATAGTAATTTGTCCCCGGATTATTACTACTGAGATTCTGTTTTATTCTGAAAGGTTTTTTTCTCTAATTTATGTATTCCTTAGCTCTGAGTAATTTTGATCAACTTTTAAAAAAAATCCTCTCCCTCCAATATCCTATTTCTCTTTGCATGATAGCAGACCTGAAAGGGAGTGCAAAGGACAGAAAAGAATTGACTGCAGTGAATTACAGTGGAATAGTAACAGTAAGGAAATACTGAAGCAGTTTTTTTCCTGGCTGACAAGGAAAATCTCTTGTTCAGCTTTTATGGCTATTTAGGATTAAGCTTCTAGGAGAAGCACTTTACCAGGATGCTATGGTAGAGGTCCATAATCTGACTGTGTTTCACATTGACAAATATCCCATTTATTGCTGGGACTCTTTTATTGAAAACTTGAAGGTTTTTTTTTCTTTGCAACTAAAAGCTGTGATTCACTGGTCAGGTAACAGGAAATTCAACGTCAGCTTTTAGTTTTACAGTGAAATACAATTTTTTTCTGAATTTTCAGTGTGGAATTAGAAAAGGTTCCAGAAACTGGGATGATATAGTAACCGTTTCTTTTTTAACAGCCTTCTGTTAAGCGTGTGACTATTTTTTTCACAAATGAAACAGATGTTCTGCCTTCCTAGCATGTAGCCACCAATTAAAGTTTACAACTTTCAGGAAAGGAATGGTGGATTTCAAGATGCTGTTTATATTTTTGCCCAATCTTAATAATTACCCCAGTGTATTTTACATTGCAAGAGGGGTTTATTTAAGCATCCCAAGCAGTTCTGAAATTTTGCCTACGGTTTTACTGAGTTTTTTACTTCTGATTCTGAATTTAATACAGTGAAATACATGTGGTACAGGTCTTGTGTTCATAAAACTTAAAACTGAGGCAGTCTCAATAAAGAATATTAGAGAAACTGAAAGTTTTCATAGACTGGTGTTCAGCATAGCAGCAAATGAAGGAAATAAAGGGGACTATTTCCCACCTCTGACTGATGCTGAAGAGCCTTGAACAGCCCCTGAGGAACTGTGGGGAAGCACGGTTTGAGTGGAAAGCCTTTCCACCTCCAGGGGAAAGAAAAGATCTTGAGAAGATCTTGAGAAGTGGAGGAAGTAAGATAGAAACTCAGGATGCAACTTACTCCCCAGTGCTAGTACCAGTTATGTGAAAGAAACTATCCAATTAATAACAAGAGGTGATGGTAAGAAAAAATAGAACATCCAGGTACAGGGAATTGTACAAGAATCTCAGACGTGAAGGATAGAGAGGATCCGGTTACAGCAAACTCTCCAAATAAGGAATAAATTCTGATTTAAATGATTTCAAAACCAGACTTTTTCTGAAGTCAGAAAAGATGATGGAGTTGGTGCTCTACTGAGGGCTGAGAAAAGCTAGTGGGATTAGAATTAAAATCTGGAGATTCAAACAGCTCCCCTTTACAAGTAATGAATTGGGCAATTGGAGAAATGTGGTTAAATAAACTGTAAGAGTGAAAGAGGAGATACCTCAGAGGCTTAGTGCATAGCTATCCAGCAGGGATCCATATATTGAGCTTTTATTTTGTATAGTAGCAAACACAGTGTGCCAGAGATATATGAACTTCTAAATATTGGATTGAATATGATCTAACTGAAATCCTGCTAATTAAACAAAAATATTTTGGTGGTTCAGAGAGTTTGAAAGAACCCTTTTTTTAAGTGCTACAGTCTAACACTTGGATTCCACAGTTGTGCAATATTAATGCAGAATATATTAGAAATGAAGCTAGGACACCGTTACCAGGTTTTTCTTTTTTTTTTTTCCCTTAAGATGTGATTGTGTCACCCTTTGTAGCCTGCTGAATTAGAAGCAGATAGTAGAACTCTCTTCTTACAGAAAATACAAATTTTTTTTTAATCACTGCTTTTAGCTGTTTAACAGTGTTGTGCAACACAGCCTGAAGTGTTCTGAGCTAGTCACTTTTACTTACAAGTAGAAGACTATCATCAGAATATGACTATTATCATTAGAAGACTAAGAAGAAGTTTGAGAATAATTATTTGGCAGGTTGTTGTGCAGGGGCAGGGGAGGAGGACAAGCATTTTTGTTTCTTTTTAAAAGGGAGCTGGGTCTCTGAGTAAGATGTCAGCTAGATTTCTGCTGTAGCTTTCACAAGATACAGTGTAAAGTTATTCTAGTACTTAGTTAGGCAATTTCTATCTAGAACTCTTGAAAACGAAATACCTCTTTACTAGTAACTCAGGTGTAAATACAAAAAATGTCAAAGGCTTTTTTTTTCAATTCGATATATTAGATGTTTTACCTACTCTAGTTGAAATGTTGACGATTGAACAATTTTACCCTGATAATCTCTTTATAGTTTCTACTAAATTTTCTAAATAAACTGACTACAAATATTATCTACCCTAGTAAGTCTGCAAGCATACTTACTTACCCTTGTATTTAAATCTAAATCTTAGCCTCCCTGGAGAACTTGTATATATGTGTCTTAAGGACATTTAGGAACGAATTGGTATTGTGTCCAAGTGGAGAGCTGCAATTAACCTAATTTGCTAAAGATTTCCACACAAATGGTACTGTGGAGTCCTTTTCTCATCTCTTTGAATTTGTAAGTAATTTAAGTAGTAAATGTAAGGGTGCAGTAGTATATGAGGTGGGGAGATTTACAGGATTCTAAAACTACTGAAAGTTAGAAACACCCACACAATTCAAATGTGATCCTCCACTGACTATGCCAAACAAACTTATTTATAGATATGGATGAAATTTAGATATAAGAAATAGTGTTGGCTTTTATTTATTTTATTGAAATAAAGCATTCTTATTCTGATTTCTGAAGTTGTTACCACTTAAATTAGCCAAAGCAACCTTTATATAACAACAAAAATAACAGCTCCACTTAGTTTTACACACATTATGTAACCATTACCAAGAGCATAAAGAATTGAGTAGCTATTGATACTGGTTTCTACAGAGTTTTACTAATTTACTTTGGGTTTTTTTTAACAGTTTGGCAAATATTGGCTAGTATTGGATATAATAAAATTAGTAGATATTTTCTTGAAATTTATAGTATGCGGGATGTTCTAACTTGATGTAACCTATCAATTACATTAGTGGAAAGAGTCATATTGGACAGGTGAGGGTTATAACCATTTCCGTCATTAAATACTAATAAGCTGGTTTTCATAACTCTTCTAATTTCATTATGTTCCCTACATTTTTCTCTGCTTATTAACTATAATCCTAATAATCACATATCTGCTCATAGCAGCTTGTCTTTCTTAATTCACCTATCACTGCTCTACACTTTCCCCTGCTATCTGCAGCTTTCCTTAGTTTGTCAAACTTGTCAGCCCAATGTAGAGCAAAGAATTAGTAGTGAAGAGAGAAAGAAGCAGTGTTCCAGAGAGAAAACTAAACAATATTAAGCAAGCGGCAATGAGTTCTGAATTTAGATAGGTAAATTTAGGATTCTGCAAATTTCCAAGATTGCTCAAAAATTCTGTCTGAAGAATTGTGCATGAAATGGACAACGAAAAGGAATTAGACTGGACATGAAGATTTATGAGACCAAAGTATTTGAAAAGTTCAAAAGAAAACATACAGAACTCTAGTAAATAAAGAATGAGGGAATTAATGCAAGAGATGAAGAGTGATTAAAGTTTCTTCAAACAAATTTGAAAGGATCCAAGTGCAAATGGGTGTCATCACCTTAATAGTATGGTTACTGACCCTATTTGTCTGTTTAAATGTTTCCTTTCTAAATATAAATGCACCTAATAAATGATAATTAGAGTAATGACAAGAAGTTAAAAAGAAAAGTATGACAAATTCCACACAATAAACTACTCAGTGAACCTCTCAAAGTCAAATGGCAGATAAATGGAAAAGTAACTGAAAGAACATGGAAACTTTGAGGTGTATTACAGGGAGGAGAAAAACCCTAGAGAAGTACTGATCTTAATAACAAGCAGCAGATATTTTGCCTTTGACAAAGAAGCAAGTGGTAGACTGCAGGTGATCAGCAATAGTAGTCAAAACACTAACAAACTGAAAAGCTGAAAAAGAGTTAAGGGGCAGAGCAAAAAAGAGCTCTGTTTTGAGAGAATAAAGCCATATAATCTGTACTGCAAATAGAGACTGGTTGTCATGGTGCCTTCTGGTCACTGGAATAGATACAGGTTCCGGATTTCCTTGGTGGTACATGAAATCCAGCCAGTAGATGATAGTCCTCAGAGGAGCAGCTAAGAGTGAAATTAGCTTTTCTTGAGGAGACTGGTGAAATCTCTTAGACCTTTCAAACACTAAACAGAAATGTGAAAAGTAGAGAACAATGCTAAAGATTATACATCATATGTGCCATGGCATGCAGAAGAGAGGGCTTGGGATTGTTTGCGATAGTGAAGGATTAGAGAGACTTTGAATTAAATGACCTCCAAACCAGAAAAGAAGAAATATTCATATGTAGTTCTGAAGTCCAATAAACAGGCATCAAATACACTTTAAGTAGTTAGGGTGGGGGGGGGGGGGGGGGGGGATGGGAGGAGGGAGACAACTTCTTAATTAATGCATGTGGTACAATGTTCTCATGCATGAGGACTAGCTGATGTGAAATATAAGTAATAAGACTTAGTATATTAGTACCGTTGCATAAACACAAGAAAAAATAGATATAAAATGTCAGAGATCATTCCCTAGTGATTCTGGTAGAATTCTTAAAATCTGCTCTTGCACAAAGTGAAAAGCTTAGCAGACTTTCAGTATGGTAAAGTCTGATGCCTACAGTATCAGCATTTACAGCATTATCACATTACTTTTTCATTAGATGGGAAGACAAAAGTTGATATTCTGTAAATAAGGGCACAAAACATAAAAATATTGGCTAGTGAACTGTTGTAGTCTCCCCATGTTAGGAGAAGAATTGAAGCAAATATTTCCAAGACCATCCCATAACGTAATCTAAATCAGAGAATATTGCACTTAACTCTCCAAGTGTTTTCTGTGGAAAAAATAGGTTTAAAATAACTTATGAAGGATGTTTTGAAGTTTTAATTTTAAGATAAACACTGGAATCCAGGAGTAACTTGATTTTTTTCTGTCTTGTAACATGCCATCTCTTCTCCATTTCTTTTGATAAACTAATGTGCAGTCATGTCATGATGGCTGTGATGCAGCTTCCATGCATCTGCACTTTCTGCCTGTTCAAAGGTCCAGCCAGTAGCCGTGTTCACAGGGCTTCCTCCATCCCACCCACGTGCAGCAGCTAACTGAACAGTTGCAATAGCTAAGTGAAAACTTCCTCTGCAAGTGAAAACTTTCCCTTATAAGAAGAGTGTAATTTGCAAGCATTTTAAAGAACATGTTGGATTTCCACTCAAACATGTCTCTATGCATTGACAATGAACAGTGAACATATCATGACAGCACATGACAGGCCCTTACTCCAAGGGTCAAACAGAGCCTGAGGATCCCCAGTTGCAATAGCTAAGTGAAAACTTCCTCTGCAAGTGAAAACTTTCCCTTATAAGAAGAGTGTAATTTGCAAGCATTTTAAAGAACATGTTGGATTTCCACTCAAACATGTCTCTATGCATTGACAATGAACAGTGAACATATCATGACAGCACATGACAGGCCCTTACTCCAAGGGTCAAATAGAGCCTGAGGATCCGATCACAGAGGAGCTCATCCTTCCCGCTTTGGGAAACACTGAATAAAATTTCTTTGAAAGTGCAGAAGTCCTTTATCTATTACTGTAATGACTAATTACATTACTCAACAACAAAGTTACAAATTTTCCCTTAAAACTGATAATCTCTCATTCCACTTTCTCTTCTGATGCCTTTTATCTTGGCCTACTTTTTTTTTTTTTTGTGAGTAGCAGCTCTTTTATTTGTTTGTTCACAACTTATAAATTATGTTTCTTTCTCAGGATGAATCTGGGAAGCAAGAAGGTTTCAGTTTGTCATGTCCTGGTTGCTGCATGCTTTGTCAAACACAGCTTTCTAGAAGAAGGGGAAAGAGATTGACCCCTTTGCGGGAGCAGATGGAAATATTCAGGGGCTAATGTTTCAGCGTGCAAGTTGAGGTAGGCAGAGGTACCTCTGCAGAACATCTGAGCTTGCATAGGGTTAGTTTGTTACAGCCCAAGAAGGCAGTAAATGTTGCTGGATGAAAACAACCCTAAATTAAAGGTCCTGCTCCTCAAGGACATGGCTGGTAAAGTGAGTTAGATTTGTTTCCAAGTCTCCTCCTTTCACTGTTCACATTCTATTTTTTTCTCTCTTTTTTAAAAAAGAGTTTCTCTTTCCAGTTAAAGTTCTGAAAAAGCAGGACTATAAAAGCTGTTTGGTCTTGTTGGAAAGCTCACATAAAAGAAAAGACATAGGCAGAACTGCCTTAAATCTCTGACTGGTTTGGGGTGCAGGTACCTCAGTGGTTATTCACTTGCTAGTTAATATCAAAAAGAGGAGTTACCATTCTTCATTAAATACATTCACATGTTAAACTTCTTATCTCTGTATCTCACTTTGAACTGTATTACTCACTTGGAGCAGAACCATCCTGGGAGGATGCCAGATAAAGTTTCCAAGATGTCAATAGCTGGAGGCACCATACCCATATAATGCAAAAGAGTTCTCTCGCTCCATTTTCTCTGACATATCCCTTAGACGCAATTATTCCATTGGATGCCTCCGTTTGTGCAAAGTGAGAGAGTTAGTTGTGGGCCAGCCAAATTCTAGCACATACAAAGCTAAAATCCTTTCTGGACAAGTTGCAGTGCTGTCAATGTGTGCATGATTTCCTCTTTTTTCCCCTTAGGTATTGCAGATTCCACAGGGTGGAAGTCAGATGATGTGCAATGGAAGAGCTTAAGCCGAAGCTTGCTTGAGAGGACTGGGGACAGTGCTTTCCCACAAGTACCCTCCGTAAAAAGAGTACCTGCATTTGTTCCTTTCCCATCCCACCCCTACTACTGCATATGCTGAAAGCAATAGCCTTTGTTAGATTCAGTCATTTGCTGAGATGAGCATTGCAAGTGCTGCTGTCTCGTCTACAACACTCCTCCCTTACTGTGATTGATGAGGCAGAAAAACAGTGTGTATTTGGAATGCAGTTTAGGATTTCAGTGACCTAATATCGTCCCAGAATTCAACTAGATATAATTTAATTTTCTATGTTGCAGATTCTGAATAATCTTTTTTTAATTAAATGTATCTTGGATTTAGTTTCATGCTCTTTGCACAAATATGTCCAGTATACCTTGTGCTATAGTTACTATACATGGACAAGTATTACTTTTCATTTACATTTTATAGTAAATTTTAGCAACAAGTAAACAATGCAATGAATCAAATTAATGGAGAGGAAATACTTATTGTTCCGTATTCTTCCTGTAGAAGTTTGGTTCCACGAGGCTGTTGTATTTAAGAGCTGATTTAATTAATACGGTATTTTTCACTGGATAAGAGCCATCTGCTGGTACTGGACATACATACCGCAGCGGTAACTGTAAACAGTTTAAGTTTAATTTGCAAAAAGGTATCAATTGTACCTATTAAGTGGTCTGAGAATTGTGACTAACAAATTATTCACACTAATTCAAAAACAAAAAAGAAATAATGAAAATAATACAAAGCTGACAACAGCAACAACAGCAAAGTTTAAAAACATTTGAGGAATGTTGGTATTTTTCACTACCTACCACTTACATTTTTCAGCCAAAAGGGACTTACAGTTAATCCTGTAAGGATTAACTATTTTAATAACTAAGTTTCCTAGACTTATGTGTACGTAAGTTTTTTTAAAAAGCTAGTTTTCTGATCAATAGGTTTTATTTTTGGGGTTTTTTTCATTAAACATTTGCGTTCCTTAATATGAATGCACCTTCAATCTGCTTGAGTTGAAACATTAACATTTTCCTTAGTATGGCTTGAAAATGTGAAGGTAATGATATTAAACTATCCCCATGGGGATTAAATGCATTCAAGGAAAAGGTGGTTTGAAAAGTTTTGTCTAGGTATTTAGAAGTTTGGGACAGTCTCTCTGTGAAGCAGAAAAGCTGGGATGCCTGCTGTAGCCTGACAAGGTGTTTGATGAAGCACAAAGGCAGAGTAAGTCCCAGATGGAGTATTACTGCCTTATATATGCAAGAATTTAAAGTTTTAGTGTACCCTCTCCATCTGTTAAATCTCTAACTCGTATGCTGTAGTCAGCAGCCACATCCTCTGACCAGATGAAATAAAATATATTGTCAAAAAGTTCATTGGCAAAGGTTTTACAGCAAGAAGGAACTAGGCTTGCTTGACTGCAAGTTTCCTTCTCCAACCATGGAAACTATAAGCACTTTCCTTAATTAAGAGTTTTGAAGCCTTATTCGTTGTAGTCACTGTACTTACAGACCTACAGTTTGTGTGTGGTCACAACTACAGTATCTTACCCTTACCTGCCCTATGCAAACCATTTTTCCATTTTACGTCTCTTCCTCAGAAACAAAAGAGGGTAAATAAACTGTAGCCAGGTGCAAATTTCTCCCAAAGAAAATATACATTATTTAGTGCCTTCATTCTTTTGCAGAGAGTTCATTAAGGAGAAATAGAAAACTTTCCACTAAGTGAAAAGACTTAGGGAGCCAAGTCTATGGTTTTCAAAGTCCCGAAGACCCTTCAGCCTCCATATAGCCAATGTAGCAGTGCCCATCAAACTGAAAAATAATTCTCCTTCCACTGTGTCCTAAAATATATTACAGCAGGAAAGTGGAAAGCATACACATGCATGGAAGTCTGAAATATCATCAGATGAACTTACCTGCCTTGCCAGGCTCAGGCTATTTCTCTTAGAAAAATCATCTAAAGTGATACTCCTCCTCATCTTCCCCCTTTCCCTCATTTTAAAGGGATTGAAATGAAAAAAACTAACTGTGAAAATGCACTGTGTTCAAGGATAATGGGTGAATGAATTCCACTTTGTTGTAGTGGCAAGCACTGTAGTCAGCGATTACACTTCTATCAATACAACTGGAGCAATAAATAGTTGTTTTGGGGTATCCTCTCTGCTTCAGAACTGCGAGAAGAGCTCTTCTTTAAGAGCAAGCTTATCGCAGTGTACAACAGTGCAGATTCAAAAAGCATGAATACTTCAGCTAAACTTCATAGACTGACAGGCCTGAGGGGCTCAAGAGGCAATCCGATTATATACTCAGATCACTTCCCATAGGTCATTATATTTCACCCAATTGCCCCTGAACTGTGTTCAGTAACTTGCTTTTCAGCTACAGTGTATCTTCCAGGGTAGAATCCAATTTTTATCTGAAAAGAAGGAAAATTTAATAATTCCCTTCAAAAAAGAATGAGAACTTGGTAGATGAATTGTAACAATTTGAAGTTTCTCTATCAGTAACGTATTACTAGCCAACAGCGGGTCAGTGACCCGTATGAAATACAATAATGATCTCAAGACACATCACAAAATCTATCTTAACTCCAACTAATTGGCATCCCTGTTGGCACTTTCAGAAAAAATTACAAGAACTGAATGAGCACTGGAAATGAGCTACTCTTTCATTCCTACAAGGGAGTCTTTTCAGCTTAAAGTTGAAGGTGTTTTGGAAGGCACATATAAAAATGTGCAGCACTGGTAGTGTAGCACTGCAGTATCTGTTCTCTTGGGAAATATACAACTTCTGTTTCCAGAATTTTTAGTGAAACAATTCTGTGAGTCTCCCAGTTATTTCTATTAATAAATGGGAAAAAAAATCCAGAAAGTATGGAATAAAACTATCCATTATACAAACATACAGGCACAACTTTGTTGGACCTCCACGGCTGGACATTAGAGATGGTAGAACAGTTTTTCCTTCCTCATATCTTCACTTAGATACGGTGTATTTAAAACAAGTGCTTCACCTACTGTTCTCATTGCTTTAGGGAATACTAAACAGACATGCCAATCTTTTTACTGATTGTTGTCAACTCCACTTAGTACTTTGTTATATTAGTATACTTTAATTTGTAATTTTATTATTGCTGCAGGGCATATACACATCATTATGTTTCAGGGCAGTGGCTCATCATTATGGTGATTATTCAAGAATGATGTGTTGATGGCTTTAATGGGCCAATAATCCAGTAATGAAGGCTCTGTAATGGCATTCAGTATTGTTGTGAAATTATTCAGTACTCCATAGTGATATGATTTGCAGAGCTGTAAAGCTGTGCAAGTAGAATAATCTGTTAATATATCTTTTTGCAGCTTTTCAGGGTTGTTATCTATGTGTTTCTTTAGGAATGCTGGCTTTCACACGTCTAAGATTTCCTTGAGCTGTTGGGGACTTTTTTGATAATCCGGCAATTTGTGTATTATTTTACTAGATGTCTGCAACCAGATTTTTAGAATACTTCATTCTTTTAGACAATAGGCATGAAACTAGAAAAATGATAGGAAGAAAATATGACTCTCTGTAATGAAAATAATTTCTTATACTTTGTAAAAGAACTTATGAAATGGGTATTCCTTTTATCTTTATGAAAGTGAGAACAAATATAATGAAAAGATAAAAAAAATATACCTTTTATTACTTTAAATGTTTGGTAAATGGTAAAACATCATGTGAGTGTGAAGCTTATAACAGCAACTTATTTCAGTCATATTTTCCTCATTTGCATAGATATGTAGTTTTGAGTGTATAAAATAAATATTTCACTAAATCCAAAAATTTTCTCACAGTAAAAAATATCATTGCACAAGATTATTACATATATGTGTATATATAGGTACATGTGTGTACATTTATGTAGCTTACATGCATGTTTATATTTTGGTATTACTCTGATGATATAAAAACATAAAAGTTTAATTTCTCTGTTCAATTGTAATGTGATTTTCTGTGAGCCATACAAATAGAAACTTTCTTTTCTCTGCATCTCACTTTCAGAAAAAACAATACAGTAGGAAATAGTATTGTCATTTGCAACCCTGTGCTCCTGAGAATATTCTGAGGTAGGAGCAAAGAAGTCTCTAGAGTGGATGATTTTTGTTAAGAAATCATTGGCATCACAAACATGAAACAAATCAAAGTAAATCTACTTGACACCATGAAGTCTAATAAAAATACAACTCTTTTAGAGATGGTCTGTGGTGTTACACAAGGATGAATGCTGCAGGAATAGAAGATAGCAGCTTGGACTAGTTAAGTACATACAAAAAGTTTTTCCGATGAACTGTCTAAAGAATTGCTGCTGACAAAGAGATGGAAAGACAGTTATCACAATGTCTTTACTGCCTTTACACATAGCTCTCATTACTTTCTTTACACTCAGCTGCACAGTATTGTAAGCAACCACAGACTGATCTCACTGTGTAATATTTCTCATATCCATGTTCCTTCTCTGACTTAGAAAATATTTTCCTGATGTTAACCTTGATCTGTGAGTATAAATACAAACCAATACTTTCTTTTGAAATCAGCATGGGCTAGATGTAGTGTATGTAAGTCATCATAGCTAATGAGGCCTCTTTGTTTAAGTTAGTATACAACGATAATACTCGGTTTCTTTACTCCCTGGCAATACTATGCAGGTTTTTTGCTATAATTTTTGGATATGCAAACCTGAGAAAACCTGACATAATCTAGTGCCCAAATATGAGCTTTAACTTTTTTTAAGATTTGTTCACTGTTTTATTACTTTGTTCAGCAAAGAAATTTACTGTTTGTTATATTTTAGAGGCTACAAGTTTGATGTGTCATCTGTAATCACATTTAACTAAGAACTTAACAGCTGTTTTTAAATCAGATATGATTCAGGTTGTACTGCCTTCAGTGGGTACTAAATTTCAGAACCTTGATTTAACATTTTGGGAAGCTGAGATAAAACCTGAATACAAGGTGATAACAAGTGATAGTCATGATATTATCTTAGTGCAGTAAATTAAAGACATTCCAGAATTAACGTGATAACATGGAAACCAATTTCAGATTACAAACTACTGGCTTGGCAGCACTGGAAAAACTTTGTGATCTGAAAGAACAGTACAAAAATAATCACAGAATTATTAGTTTGAATAAAAGCTTCACGTTTGCTTTGATGTTATTCATGACCCTTTTTGATATTCAGTGCTAAGGTAGTGCAACAAAATAATTTAAAGTTCAACGGTCCCCAATACACAGGACACTAGTATGCAGTTATTCGGTGATTTCATGGCTACCTCTTGATAGTTTTTCTTCATACGCTTCAAAGAGAAAATGACTTCAATGAGGTAAAATCTGTCATGTTAAATCTTGAATCAGCAATGCTGAAACTTGTTTTGTTTTATGATAAACTGAGAAGAAAATTACTTAAAAATGAGATAGGTAATGTAAATTGTGACAACCTGCTAATGGAGAAAGATGGTATAGATCAAATTTTTGGGTACCAGATTGTTTACATGCTGTAGTTGGAAGGTACATGAAGGGATTTTTTTTTTTTTACTACTGCTGTTACTTTCTAGAGCACAGTAAATGCTATGCAATATGCACATCATACAAACTAAATACTGACTACAAATGATTACAAGGCTGGAGGAAGCACGTCTGCAAAGTTTTGTGGTTTGGTGGTGGTTTTTTTTTTCTGGCAGAACTGAGACAGGATTGAAAAAGAGAGAAGCTGTACACCAGGGTGACATAATACTTTTTACTTCATGGAGGTAGATGACTATAACAAAAGAGAAGGAAATGAGTCATTCAAGTAGACTGGCTGAAGATATGATCAGGTCACTATTATCAACATTTACGATGAATAATATAAAAATTATATGCACTCAGAAAAAGGACATTGATTGTGTGGTACACTGTGAGTATACCATAAGTTTTGAAAAAAGGATTGATTTAAAAAAAAAAAAAAAAGAAGGTATAAACAGAAAAACATTCAAAATGTTCCAGAAACTGGAGCATACAGGACAGAAAAAGACAGCAAATATATTCCTGTGTGAATGAACATTGTCTGTATAAGAGGAAGTGGAAGAGTCCTCAGGTCTCTAGGAAGACAGGTTTTTCTTATTGTTTTTTCTTCATGTGCCTCAAGTAGAAATGTCTCTGATGAGGCCGAGACTGCATCTTTAACTCCCACGCATCAGTCATCTTTGTCCAAGGCAAACTTGGCCAATCTGATTGTTCAGATTCCAGTAGAACGCACATGTCCTGAAATTAATTCAAAAGACAACCAGCCTGAGAGATTTAGGAAGCTCTGTGGTTGGCAGAATGTAGGGTATCTTCAGGATCCACCTTTAGATATAGTCAAGGAACTTTGATTAAACAAGAAGATTTTAATTCTAAATATTACTATATTCTGAATTATCTCGTATGGCACTACTGATTTAAAAAGGGTTACCTTAAAAGAAGTTTCTTTCCTTCTTTTTTCTTTCTATTTTTAGTGAACTTGTGGTTGACCTGCGCTTTCATTGGTTAAAAAAATGAACAAAATAAACAATGTCTACAAGAAATTATAAGCAATCAATGGGCAGAAGACAATTTTTCACTGAATAAACATACATTTCTATAGTAAAAGGCCACATAAAAAAGGCTGAGTTACTATTTGTTTAATCTTAATTCCTTTTGATGAACATTCATACCAGAATACTCTGACTTGATCTCTTGGAACCTGGAAGGAAATTTCTCTATATAGGTGATTCAAAGAGATCAGTCACTAATCTCTGTTATTCAGTCAGTCGGAACAGAAAGGAATCCAAAAAAATGTTCAATACGTAGCATTCATCTGACACTGAAAGAAAGGAAATAGATGTTTGTACTTTGTGTTCACATAATCACTTTCTGTACCTATGTGTGAATATTTTTAAATTCAATTTAAGTTTTTGTTTCTGTCAATTTAACTTCTCCATATGCATGAACTTACAGAAAGGTGATACAGAATGGATACTGGACTAGGAAGGGGAACAATTTTTTTTTTTTTGTCTTCAAGTGCTGGTCCACATGTGTACAAAATTGACAGACTGAGTCAAAAGTACTAAAACCTAAAATCTGTCAGTAAATACCTATGTCAGCTGACATGACATCCATAGCTAATAAAGTACTTCTGAAATCTGGTCCAAATTGGCTACCAGTAGGATTACATGTCCCCAGGTTTTTTTGCAGGACCAAGTGGCTTGGTGGATAGCCTGAGAAACAGCTCAGCAAGTAGCGCTGTTGAAGAGTCGCAGCCATAGATTACATCAAATCCTCAACATTAGGATGTTATATCAACATCCCACAGCTGTCATTATGTTGTTATATCAGGTGCTTAGTTAAGTTTTATTCTTACCCCACCATCAGGATTGAATTCTATTACAAGATTGCAAGTCCTTAGCAGATCTTAGCTGTATATGCAAAATTTTCTTCTGGAGTATCCCCTTGCTGTCAAGTATTTCAGCCATTGCATTAAGATTTTCAGCAGCATGATTTGTATTATTCCTGGGTTTGGTGCTGCATAAAGCTGTCCTTCCCCTTCTGACTGATGGTGTATTTTCTCCTATTCTTCACCTTCACAAGAAGAGTAGTCATGGTTCTGGGTGGCAGGTGAGCTTCCTTTTCATAGCTTTGTCAAATTCTTCCTAAGAGACATAGCAAAACATTGATCTGCTCCACTGGCTATTTGAGCATTGGAGAAAAGCAGTCCTGCCAAAAGAACTTCTCAATGTATTCTCTAAAACAATGAAAAAACCCCTTAATTAAAATAGGTAGAAAATACTTCCACCCTTGAAATGATCATAAATAGTGCTGGTGTGCAACTTAGTCTGGCTCTGCATTGTGCAAAAGCCTCAGATAGTATGCCACAGATGTAAGGACTGGTACAGTGTAGTACAGGGGGAGGCTGTTGGAAAGGACAGTCTCATTCAGATGCAGCTCACGCTGTGTTGTGTAAGAATGCATCAGAGTCTTTATGACTTCCTGGGGTAGTAAATTTTCATCCTGCTGACCACAGGAGTAATTGCTGTGTGCAGAATAAAATTGCCTCTTTAAAAGTTTAAGTTCTATTTTTACGAGCTATGCTTCCTTATTTCTTAGTTTAACTTATCAAAGATCATTGTTACTGTTATTACTACTCATGATAGTTATGCTTGTGGAGAAAGCACAGAAAATTTTGCAAATTAACATGTTACTATGGAGGGCAGAGAAGTAATATCATTTCCTCAGTACTAAAAGTTGTATATTCCCCATTATCCTTTGTATGGATTGCTGATGATTTAAAACTCTTTTGTCATTTTGGAGGTGTCTACACTGAAATTTCTGCAAAGGGGTTCAGAGTTCTTTTGTGAAAAGCTGTTATACTAGCTCTCCACTTCAGTAAAAGTACACAAATGAAAGGAACGCCTTAATTAATAAACAAAGCCTCTATAGATACCAGACTAAGGTTATCTTGTCACAGCTGCCCTGCTTGTGCTAAAATTGTGGTTGAAAAATAATATCATATAAGTGAGATATACTCTCGGTGGTGGTCAAAAAAAAAAAAAAAAAAAAGCAGGATTGTGTTCTGTAAGCAGTGGCTCAAGCAGAGCTGACAAAGGCCTTTTTTCTCCTTTAGAGCCACTGAAAATTGTGTATACTTGCTCGATTGTTCTTTCATATCAGAGCATATATCAAAGGCTCTGTATCAGCTCAAACTTTCCTTGAATTTCATAATCCACTTTAAGTCTTGATTTTTAAAACTCTGCTTGCCATGGACAAGAAAAGAATCATCAGTTGTGGTAGGTCTTATGACACTTAACATTAATTAATGTGCTACTCAACATCTCCAATGTGCTCATAAACACACAAAAAATAAAAAGTCTATCAGGTTAAATACTATGCCAGAAATTCATAACTCATAAAAATCTATGGAGTTCTGTTAGGTAGATTCCTGTTATTAGTACAAAAGAAGCGTTCTTGCTATTTGCATAAGAAATATGATGTCTTCCCATAAAGAAAAGTTTCATCCATCACAAAGACATTAAGAATATCAATGAAATTGTTAATATCTCTCAAACTGTAAGAATACTAATGATGTGATGCTGTGCCTTTTTCACACAGAATACCAAATACTTGCAGTGAGCTATTTCAAATCTGTGTCACAAAATCACTTGAAATTCAAATTTTTGGGTCTTGAAATAGAGTTGAGTATATTGGAATTTAAACATCTTATTGCCCTCACACATAGTTTCATAAAAAGTTACAGGTGTCAAATAAATATTCTGGGAACTTTTTTTTTTTTAATAAATCACGTGGTTTTTTAGAAGAATGCAGCTGAAAATAAGAGTACTTCTTTATTTATTTAGAAAATTCTCCAAATTATTTGTAGTATATAAGTGTATCCTTTTGAAATTTCAAAGCTCAGAAATGCTTCATCTGACTTATTTCTGTCTTGCACGTATGCTCTTTCCTTTTTTCACATTTCCCAGATTTTAGATGGGCTTATTGCTCTCCCACACTCCACATGATATTTCCTACTTTGAAAGAAACAGAACTGTGGTCAGTTCTTTCACATATTGACAGGGTTTATACTTCTGGTTTTAGCAATGCCTTTAGCATCCTCTGGACTGATAAAGATCTATTGTACCACAGGCTAAGAGAGGAGTGTGGCTCGGTCTCTTTCTCAGAGTGTTCATTCCACAACTAAACAGCTTTTTTCTATCTACTGCTGCTTGAAATTGGTTAAATATCCCTTTCTGCAGGCAATTAATCTATATGATTTGTAAAAGAAAAAAATCAAGCACAGTAGCTATTTGAACATTGTAAATGTTTCATTTTTTTCCTGATAAAATTAAAAGTGATTGTGCTGAGACTGTTTTTATATTTCTTGTGTCTAGTTATGAATATGCAGAAAACTATAGTAATCCAATCCTGCTTTTCTGCATTATTCATATTTTTTTTTCTCCATATATTAAGGTACATATCTTACGTGAAATATATGTCATTTTCAAAAGTGCCTCCCTTTCTGTTTTTGGGTATACACACACTACCATTTGGAACCTGTAAATAATGTCATATGAGTATTTCAAGCAGTTACAAATAATAGAGTAATTTCATTGGGTCAAAATATAGCCCCAGTTGCCTGTGAAGAGACAAAATCTTGAATCAACATTATTTGCACCTCTGAGTTAGCATTCAAGCAAACTTTGTAATGTTTGCACAGAGGTATGCCTTAATTGGTAAAGCCAGGTAATAGAGTCAGAACTGAGTTTTTCTTTGGCTTTTCCTTTGGCTTCCTTTCTGACATTAGACAAATAAATTACCTGTTTCTGGCAAAAAGATGTTGTATAATACCCTTTTCAGATGAAATACTGTGTTCAATCTGAGATTAGGAGTGGAAACACTAAGACCCTTGATGAAATATGAAAAATGCTCTTACCAGATATTATTACCACAACTTTGCAGAAAACATTTTTAAAAATCTCTTTTGTCAGCATACAGTGCTCATAATAGATAGATTTTTATTATTTGTTATTCCCTATGTTTCATTTATGCTTTGGACGTTATTTCTGTTCCAAAACTTAAATTAGTTAGTTGCTTAAGTGTCCTGGTTTCGGCTGGGATAGAGTTAATTTCCTTCCTAGTAACTGGTACAGTGCTGTGTTTTGGATTTAGGGTGAGAACAATGTTGATAACACACCGATGTTTTAGTTGTTGCTAGGTAGTGTTTACACTAGTCAAGGACTTTTCAGCTTCCCATGCTCTACCGACTGAGAAGGCTGGAGGTGCACAAGAAGCTGGGAGGGGACACAGCTGGGACAGCTGACCCCAAAGTGGCCAAAGGGATATTCCATACCATGTGACGTCATGCTCAGTATATAAAGCTGGGGGAAGAAGGAGGAAGGGGGGGACGTTTGGAGTGATGGCGTTTGTCTTCCCAAGTAACCGTTACGCGTGATGGAGCCCTGCTTTCCTGGGGATGGCTGAACACCTGCCTGCCGATGGGAAGGAGTGAATGAATTCCTTGTTTTGCTTTGCTTGCATGCACGGCTTTTGCTTTACCTATTAAACTGTCTTCATCTCAACCCACGAGTTTTTCTCACTTTTACCCTTCCAATTTTCTCCCCCATCCCACCGGGGGCGAGTGAGCGAGCGGCTGCGTGGTGCTTAGTTGCCGACTGAGATTAAACCACGACATTAAGGCACAGACGTTGTTTTTAAGGCACTGAAGAAAAAAATAATCTAAACCTGAAGTCTGGAAATGGAGAGTTATCCCATTTAAATTGTGTTCCATTTCCAAACTAGGTAGTCATCACCTGGAGATCCTGTGGGCATAGGGTCTTCTGTTTTATTACATACTAAACAAGACCACAAGTTTTAAAACTAGTGAGGAGGGCTTTTACCAGGTACTGAGGAAGGCAATAATAGATCTTTTAGTGACACACATAATGATTGCAGCCCTTAAACTGTCCCCTTTCATCTCCCTCAGTTTCTTCTGTAAAGGAAAATTCAGTCTCTCCACTTGGATTACTGGACCAGAGTTTTATCTTCTATAACATGAAGGAAAGTTTCTTAAAAGTGAAAAACCATCTAAAATACATAGATTAACTCCAGACAGAATGGATACATGTTTCTATGTCCACCGTGTGTTCAGGTGTATTACCAGTAAAATGAAAAGAGAGAGCAAGAAGGAAAAGCCTGTTGCACAGCTAGGAACAGCCCAGTGCACAGCAGCTTTCACCCCACTACAGGGCAAGGATGTGGCTATGTAAGTACTCAGACCCAAGAACTACCATAAAGTGTTGTAACCACTTTGTATAGAGCTAATACATGAATAATATTTTTAAATGCACAGATATGCAAGCACAGTGCCGTGGAAAAATATGTGCACTTTGTGTGCAACATACAAAGTATCTTGGGAATCATGCTGATACAAACACCTATTTGACTAGACACTTGGGAGCTTCTTTGTTAAGGTTAATTCACATATTCATATCTTCGTGTTTATTTCTGGAAAAAAAAAAAAATGTTTTTTCCAAGACTCAACCAAGCTCAACTTACATTAATAACAAGATTTATACTGAATGTGGTGCTTTTTTGTTCAAGTCATTGGTAAAGACATTTGTTTCACTGTTGGGTAAATTATTGGCAAACTTTCCTCAAGAACAGCTCAGAATAATTCAGAATGTTTGCTGATCTATGACCATTTTTATTAGAAAGTGAAAATGTTATGCTTAGGTTATGCTTATGCTTTTTTTACTGCTTCTACAAAACACAAACTTCAGAACTGTTGTTTCCATAAAGGCTGAACTCAGCAATATGTTCTTAAATAATTGCTGAGAAGCCTTTACCCTTCTTTATTCAAGTCAGATGAATTTTCCAGAAATAGAACCACAGAAAGTCTTAGTTGCAGCAGATAGAGAAAGGATATAGGAAAAGGAGATAGTGTGTATTGTAGCTTATAATTTTTTTTTTCTTTGGTGGCTTGACTTACTCCAGAAAGAAAAAGGGTTTGTGTATTATACAAGCAATACATGCTTACTCTGCTATCTCAGAAAAATCACATGTAGCTGCAAAAACTAAAAAAACTATGATCTTCTGTTTCTGCTGTTGCTGATAACATCAGTTATTATTTTGTCTTGTCCTTTCCTCCATGTCTCCATCAGGTAGATTGCCATAACATATCTGGAAAGGGCACTGTCGTGGTTTAACCCCAGCTGGCAACTAAGCACCACACAGCTGCTCGCTCACTCCCCCCCAGTGGGAAGGAGGAGAGAATCGGAAGAGTAAAAGTGAGAAAACTCATGGGTTGAGATAAAGACAGTTTAATAGGTAAAGCAAAAGC
>NW_008795127.1:5336363-5411148 GCF_000699145.1 Aptenodytes forsteri | reverse complement strand
AATTAACTCTATCCCAGCCAAAACCAGCACAGGCACATGTGAAACATATGACATGATTCATTTCATCAAAGGTCAAAATGAGATGGAGCTTTGACCGTACAAGAACAAGTCACCCACCATAATTGTAACATTTGCCACTGAGAAAACAAGACAGCAAACAGATGCTGAAGGAGAAAACAGAAACCTGAGTGGAGGTAATCCAAACTCCGTGACTGTCTCACCCATGCAATGTGAGGGCAAAGACAATAGCTGAGGGGGGAAGCTTAAATATATTTTTATGAGGCTACCACACAACCCTGGGAGCAGAGGCAAGGGAAATCAGGTTTGTCTGCTTTCCCTCAGCAGCTGCATACAGCGGCTGTTTTAAGCAGCAAAGCCGTCCTTCTTCACATAAATTCCCTCTGGGATTTTGATGCTCAAAACAAAACGTACATTTCCCATCACCACATTTATAGTTAGGTGACTATGTACAGATTTTCACTCCTTCATAATTCCATAGAATTTCAATGTTTTCCCACTTCTATTCCTACTCCTCCTTGTTTCATTATTTCTGTATTGACAATGGACTTTCTGGAAAGTTATTCTTCCAGTGTTAAGCTCTTAATTAGTACACACAGATCTCTAGGAAAATGTCTCCATGGGCAGAAAGCCTTTTTTGTCACCCTTTTCTTCTTTCCAACTCACAGTCAAGATAAACAATTTCTTCTACAGGGCAGCAAGTATTGTTACTATCCAAGTCTTCTTTTCAAACTATGGTAAACCGGGTAAAAGAAAACAGGTCAGCAAGCAAAAACTAAACCAGTATTGGCTGGCCCAACAGCATCACAGACTGCTGATTGAATGGGATGGTCTGATTGGCAGGGAAGGAATAGGCTCATCATGAACTAGGAAGGGAAGCAAAAATACCCGAGGCATTCCTGCATCTCTAGAAGAAACAACAAAACCAAACTCCTCTCTTTTTGGTGTCAGAGATTACTGCCTTTCGTCTCATCCTCCTCTAGGATAACTGGAACAAAACAAAAGTTTTAAAGTTTCATCTCTAAAAAGAAAATTCATATCTAATTGAGAGTTTACATAAACATCCTTATCCCAAAACTGAGCTCAAATGTTGATAAGGAAAAGTGTGGATACTCTGCTTGGTAGACAAGTTCACTCGAAGAATAATAAAAGGAACTAATTAGTCATAGAGCATTAACCTATGTAAATACTTGGTTCACATGGAGTCAGAGTGAATCATAGAGAGCAACGACCCCATGTTTCTCCAAGGCAATAGGTATGCAGTACGTTGTCATATTAGAGCTTTCGGTGCTATGTCTGCATTATAATATATCTCAATAAAAAGGCAGCAAGTTGGGAATGAAGTTGAGAGCTTGAGATCTCCTCCTCAGATTCTGTGTATTGCTTGAATTCCTTGGTAACCAAGTCAGAAAAACTTATGTGTCCTGGAGCGGTTTGGATTTTTCAGCTACATCATTTGGTCTAATAAATATTCTCCCTTGTGTCACTTGTATTCTTAGATAATCCTGCCTATATTAATACGACTACACCACAGCTCTACAGATATAGTCAGGAGTTGGTATTTCTTGCTTATTTTGCTTTTTGCCGTCCTAAATTAGGACTTTAGTTTGCATTTGGTCTAATTTCGTCTCTCTTGGGCAAGGCAGCATGATGATGCGTATAGCGTGATGTATTTAGCTTCAGGCTAAGAATTAGGCCATTCATCATTTTGTGAGCATTTAGGTTCACTTACACAGACTCCAGTGTTGAATGGGATGGGGCATTTGGCAGCCGGGTGAAGTAATCAGCTTACCTTTTGTCACAGGGGTATTCCTGGCAGTTAGAACAAATAGATATTGCTAACAGCAGCTTAACGTTACTCCTGCTATACAGTTTACTACTCCCCTCACTTATATAAAATGTATTCACTCTTAAATATATCCATATTTAGCTGTATCCTTTTAACTAAAAAGATCATTGCAAGTTTTATGCTCTTGTTAGATGTACTGTATATGATGCAAAGATACCATTTGAAGTTATATTTCTCACTTGAATGATATGAATGTTCTTCGCCCACCTTATAACTGTCTTGATGTGTTTCTTTATTTGAAAACAGCTGCAGTGTTTTTGAAAACTATTGTCCTTTACTAGTCTTTCCAGCTAGGAGGAGTGACATTGTCATTCTTTTATGCCGCATGAAAGCTTTTAACTTGCAAACACAGCCTCTCTCACTCACATAGTATCTGATTTATGTACTCTGAAAAAAAGAATAAATGGCAGCAACATTTGCTTTTTAATAACATACAGAAAAATACTTCAAAGTCAGCCATGCATGAAGGAAACATACAGGAATGGACCTTAAATACAAGTTGCTGACAGATCATGAACCAAAACTGCCTTTTATGTGTCTTGAAGAGAAAATTTTGTAATCATCTATGCCATCAGTAGTGACAGTATATTCACTGAAATCATCATACCAAAGTGTTGTAAGCTTTGGGTTTATCTGAAAGAGTAGGGAATGTTCATTTATTCATGAAGTAGAATTGAAAGGCTTCTATGTAGTGTTGGGCCTCTCTTTAATTAGAAAGTCAGGGAAGTAAGGTATTAGTTAAACTTTGCCTGAAAAGTAAGTTAATTATTTAAAAGAACAGAAGAAAGAAGAATATTTCTCCAGGAAGAACAAATAGGTTAATCTCAGGTATTTATTCTTAAAAGGTTGTCAGGAATCATTGCGCTACACTTAAATGCAGTGGGAAGACATCTGTTAAGCAGATAAAACATAAAGGCTGTTGGATTCACTGTAACAGTGAGAATAGGCAAACAAATGACTTCTCAAATTTAATTTTTTTCTAAAGCCCAGTAGATAAGAATTCCTAATCTCCAGCAGAGGTAAAACAGGAACAGGCAGCAAAAGACTTGACAGTATGTGTCTTCCACAGACCCAGCTTAGAAGGACCAGCCTCTAGAACTGAAATGAATATTTTCTTAACATCCAGTCAGTCTTTGATTCAGAACTAGTTTAAAAAAAAAAAAAAATCTTGTGAGATGTCCTGCAGGTATCTTGTGGATATGCCTCTAAATCACTGTTGACCAAAGGCAGTTTTCAGTTGATCTAAAGCAGCATTAAAAAAATCCTAACTCTTCCCTTCCAGTGAGGGATTTCTGTGTCATCACAAAAATGTTTGGGCAGATTTTGCCCATGTAAAGACTGCTTGCCATTAGTAGTAACTTTTATTTATATCTTTGTTTTGGATCAATGACTAACTCACAAAACACCAGAGAATGGTGTAGTTTAACATTCTTTATGAAGAGTGTATTATATTTTATTCAAAATATGTTTTTCTAAACCTGAAGACATCTAAAGACTCAAAGGTTGATACTGTAATTGTATATGCACCACCTTAATTCCTAATTGGTAGCCGACCTATTTTTGTGCTATAACCCTAGAAGAAATATGTATTTCTGAGGTTGTCACAATTGTCACAAAATAGAAGCTCGGAGTACATTAGAGTTTTTCTGAAATACTTCTATTTTTAATGAACGTAAGGAAATTTTGAAAATCACAGCAATATCCAAAAAAACCCTACTTGCACTTAGACTTGTGACAATATCCAAACAAGTTGGTATTCTGGCAGGCTCTATTAGAAAATTTCATGCTCCAGAGAGCATTATCACGTGCTGTCTCAACAACAAAAGTGAGCACTGTGTACATTTACCTGAAACTTCCTTACAGCAATTTCTATTTCTTTCATACAGAAGCCATTGGATTATCAAATATAATGGATGTTAGAATGCAGAGGAGAGGAATGGGACCACACCTATCAAATTAATTTAATTTTAAAGGAAGGCAACTTTATGCTATATCTCTTTCACAAGACAACTTTAAATGTCATAAAAATATTTGCAGTCCTTGACAGCTTCTAGAATCCCTTAGGGAACATCCAATATATCTCATGACCATGACAAGCAAATTGTTGGTAATTACCAATCAAACCACAGCTGAACTGAGGCTTCCAATTTTCCTTACTTTGTTGTCTTGCTACCATCTCTTAAAGAAAAGCAACACTGCTGGGATAACTTCACCTAACAAAAATCTGTTACATAGGAAAAGCAACTATGGCCTTCAGAAAGCAGTTAAGACTGTTTGAAATTCCTCAAAAATCTTGAAGTAATTCTATAATATTTTGATGTTAACTGTAGCATTAATGTCAACAATAATCAATACAGAAGATTTGTCATTCGGAGTGTTTTCGAATAACATGAGCATTTGTGAATGATGCTAAGGATAATTAAAGTGACAAATACAATTCTTGTAAAGCATTACGTTTCAAGGAAATTCTGAGGGAAAAAATTAGGTCTACATTAACACAGTCAAAACTGATTTTGACAATCTAACAGATGTTCTGATGCAAAGCCTGAACCTGTTTCCTACAGAAAAGAACTGAAGCATTCTTTATTATAGGTATTGCTCTATCCTTAGAGGTCCAAAACACGTTTAGGACCTTGATCTTCCATTTGCTTCATAAAAGTTACCATTTTATGATGTAGGATATTTTTTTCTAAATCTCCAAACGTTTGGTACTATAGATGCTGTAGTCATTGCAGGATGAATTCCAAGATCAAATCTGAAACTGAGAAAAAGGCCTTTACTGATAAGGTGGTAGAAAATATAAAAGATAGGTGCAACAGACAGTGGAAGGAATGGCTGAAGAATGACAACACAGGGTCAGCACAGGGTTTCTCTAGACAAGCATCTTTTTCCTAATGACACCAATAATGGTTGTCAATCATAACTCACAACCAATTATTCCCATAGGGAATAATATTCTCCTTGATATTTCCATTTCCCTTCCAATCTCCACTTTAGGAACTTCCTAATCCAGAGGTTGCATCTAAGACTTTTGCATTTATAGTTGCCAAAGGATCTATTTTTCATGAATTTGACAAATCCATTTATGAACTTGTTTATAGTTTTGCTTTTTGCAATTCCTCCGATAATCAGATTCCCAGTTTAATTATGTATTGTGGTTGTGTGGGAAAGTACTTCTTTTTGTTTATTTTAAGCCTACTGCTCATTATTTCCTTCGAAGCCCATTGTGCTATTAGAAAAATAAAATCATAATTCCCTGGTCATCTTTGTCATACCTTTTAGGAAGCATAGATTACTTTTCAATTGATTATCTCTTTCCTGAATGAGACATTATTTAAAATCTTCTTGAATAAAAGCTATTTAAGTTATATAGGACACTCCTTGTCTTTCTAACCATCCTTTCCTGAACTTATTCCAATTTTACCGTATTCATTTGAGGTAGGAAGACAAGAATTTCACTGTTGTATAATTTCTATCAGTTAAGCATTTTGTGCTTGATTTAGAAGCACCTTCTTTTAAGCCAATGAAAAATCCATTATATATTCATAAATAAATATTTCTAAAATACGTTTGCTGTTTTAAGTATAAACACAACAACAGACAAATTCATAAATGAATTCAAGATGCATCTTAGTCTTCAGTCTTGTCAGTGTGGTCCTCTCTATATTCATACAACTATATGAATTAGTCCATTATTGAAAAAGTTGCAAGTCACATTATCTTTCTATAATGCTTGATACATGTAGGCAAAAGGATTTCAATAATTCTTTCACTTCAGGAAAAAAAATCCTTTAACATTTTAGTAACCATGGGATATGACATACTTTTCTTAGTCCTTTGAAGTGCACAATTGCCTCCTAAATGAAGGAGTTGAAGTGCATTTGAATCTGCGCTTTGGTGTACAGTCTGTGAATGTACCAACACATTCTCCTCACATCTTGGGGCAATGTAATCCCTGGGGTGGTCAGAAGTGAACTTTAAAGAAGAAGTGTTACCAGTGAGATTTTACAGGGAAAGCCCTTTAGGCTATAAAGAGATGTCAAAGAGAAAGAGATAAAAAATATAAAGTAAAAATGCATTTGTCAGCTCTGGTTCATCTATGTATTTTTGTTATAATGTTTTCTATGGAATGAGATGTCATTACTAAGTTGTGTATTGCTCCAACGTAGCCATCCATTACAGTAAAGCAGAAATAGCACCTTCCATTAATCACAGACACAAGGTTAAATAAAGTTGTAAGCATATTGGGAAAGCAAGGCTTCAAGTGTATGTCGCCTTGATATATTAAGCAAATGTCTTAGAAGGGGTTACAGGCCTGAGAGAATAATAGTAGTAATATTAAGCAGAGCTGTATTAGCCATGCTTAACGCAGTAATACTCATTTATATTGCTGTAAAGAAATTGATTATTTGAGTTGTCTGCCATAGAGTAAGCAACATATGGTACATAACATTTGAAATTAGAGGGAATTTACTGAAAAAAACAAGGACTTCAAATTGACTCAATACATTTGGTTTGATAAATATTCCTTTCAAATCTATTTTTTTTTCCTTGCACATTACTAAGCTGTTCCTTCTATATTACAGAGATGAATGCACACAGAATCACTGGTTAACATTCTCATGGAGATGAATGCACACAGAATCACTGGTTAATTCATTCTCATGTCAGTGGTCATTCCAGCGCTTTGTGCTTTGATAAATAAAGACCCCAATATGAGCCAGGGATGTTATACTATGGGTGGCTGACTTCTATATATTAAGAAATGTTGTTGGGACAATAGCTATTTCCATTTTGCTCCATACTGGTTTTTTCCATCTTTTTCCTCACTTTTCCATTTTTCAATTCTGTTTCTTCTGTTTCTTTCTTTTGAACTGTTCTTTCTTCCATTTTACATCCTTCTTGTTCAGCAACTCATCTCCATTTTCTCTGCAGCATGGTTCAAAAAGTATCATTGCTCTCAGCAACTATGGACATTTATGGTGCTCTGCAAGAGCAAAATATACCAGATAAATAACAAAGTCCCTGCCAAAACCAGCTTACAGTCTAAAGGATCAGAAATATAGTCATTGATGCTTAACGACATTTCTTGCTTGCATGCCAGGTTTGAACTGGTGGCTAGATTTGGAAATGGGACGAAATTTTTCCTTCATAATATCAAGAAGTACTCCTCCTGCATGGGGCTAGTTCACCTCCTGGTTCAATTTGGACACTTTATCACCAAATTACCTTTTGTCACAGGCATCTGCCATTAGTTCTTGAGATACTTTCATTGGCAAACTTCCTATCAAGTGTCCTAAAAGCTTGACATTGTTGTCTGAGGTTTTTTTGTCAGCTGTAACTATAGCTAATTGTCCTGATTTTGGTAGGGATAGAGTTAATTTCCTTTCTAGTAGCTGGTACAGTGTTTTGGATTTAGGATGAGAACAAAGTTGATAACACACCGATGTTTTAGTTGTTGCTAGGTAATGCTTACACTAGCCAAGGACTTTTCAGCTGCCCATGCTCTACTGACTGAGAAGGCTGGAGGTGCACAAGAAGCTGGGAGGGGGCACAGCCAAACTGGCCAAAGGGACATTCCATACCATGTGACGTCATGCTCAGTACATAAACTGGGGAAAGCTGGCCGGGGGGGCCGCTGCTCGGGGACTGGCTGGGCATCGGTCGGCGGGTGGTGAGCAATTGTACTGTGCATCACTTGCTTTGTGTATTATTATTATCATATTATTATTATTATTATCATTTTATTTCAATTATTAAACTGTTTTTTATCTCAACCCACGAGTTTTTTCTCACTTGTGCTCTTCCAATTCTCTCCCCCATCCCACCGGAGGGGTGTGAGTGAGCGAGCAGCTGCGTGGTGCTTAGTTGCCGACTGAGGTTAAACCACGACACTAATACAGCCAGTAGCTAACTTTTATTGAATTATCCCAGTATTTTAATTTGAGTCAAAAGAACTTCTGAAATGCTTTTTCCTCACGATATTTACATCTTACAGCCTTACATCTGTATGAGAGATACAGCAGTTATTTTGTTTTTACACTTTACTGCAACACACCTTCTTCCCCATGCTATGAGCTTTACTGGGGCAATAATTCTGACACTGAAGTAAGTGATCTCAAAGTGATGTGCAATGTCCTTTCTGATTATGCTTTTCCCATATCTGAAATGCTCAGTGGATATCAGTGGTGCCATGCTCTTTGCCTTTTCTGTGATATCTCTAGGTTGCCATCCTCTTCTTTAGCCATCATGATTTTTTCCAGTGATTTTTATTTCTCTGACTTTCATATTCTGGACAAGTGACTTACTTTTCACTCACTGGGAAGTATCTCTTCTTGCTGGTTTCCATTTCTGAAGCGCCCTAAGAGTTTTTCTAGACAATACTGGAAGAGCACTTATGATCCCAGACTTCATTCATTTCATAACACACCATGCATAAAGAGCAAAACCATCATACTTCCCAGAAAATTTTACATAAGGTTCACATTTTCAGCCATCTATAGGATTGTTTGAAGAGGTTTAATATCACAGGCCATCAGATATCTTAGCAAAATTTTAGAAAACACGGACTACCATCCCACATGTTATCCAATCACTTCTTATCCTCAATCACTTCTGCTGTTGTATGTGCATCTTAATATTTTATCCTGTATTCTCCCTTTAGATATAAACTCTGTGGGTTTTTAAGAAAGAATATCCCATGCTGTGGGTGCAAAGTGATGAACAGCAATATCTTTGCTGTTACTTTCCTATAATAAAATTTGACTTATTTTCACCAAAAAAAAAAAAAAGATTGACTGATAAATAATGATCATCTAGAACTGTCTATATCCACATCTATTCTCGTACTTCAGATCACACAACTTTTAATTAACTCTTGTTTTGTTACATATTCTTATGCTCTTATATTCTTACTGTTATGGTCACTCTCTCTCTCAATCACCTGCTGGTGTGTTACTCTACAAAAGCTACAGAGTAGGAGTGAACTGTCAGTCTGAGGGTTAGGAACTGATTATGATTAGCCATAATTTGGGGATCATAAACTGGTGAATCCATCATGTTGGAATCATTTCTGACCATCAGACAAAATCTATATGCTTACTTACATTCCCACTTCAGGTTATTTCATGACTGTCTGTGAGGACTATACCCAATACAGTTGGACTAACGCTAACCAGCCTTAATTCTCATACACTTCATAGTAACTGGAGTCAATCCGTTTTCTATGTTATAACCATTTCATAGGCTAATGAGGAACCTTGTTGGAATGATGTAATTTATTTCCAGTCTACTAATTCTTTATAAATAGACTGTGAACACACATTGAAAACACCCATTGTTTTGGGGGAAACAGGAAGCAAAAATCAGTTGTTTCTGTTTTGTTACTTCATTACTGCTGAGCACACACTGCCAAGAAGGGAAGCTCACCTGCCTACCACCTCTGCAGCTTGAGCCAGCAATTCTTTTTTGGGGGGGAAGTTTGCCTGCCAAAGCGATAGAGTCCTATCTGCCTTGTATGTGAGGACGCCACACCTAATCTGGGTGAGAACTGATGGTCTTTGGAAGGCAGGAGGTTATAATGACGAGCAGATAAGCTACCTGGCCTTAAACTACAGGAAACAATGAAGTTTGTTTAGGTATGAACCTAACAATGGCGTTTAAGAGCACCTCCTAGACACTTCTGAATGCTTTAGTAAGACATTTACTCTTTAACATTTTTACCTGCTAAAGAGTTCTAAAGTGCAATAAGTATAATGTTTTCAGGAATAAAATATTTGTTTCTGATATTATATATTACAGCCCTCTTTTACTTTGTAATAATTGTTTCATAAGTCTTCAGTATAGACAGGTAGGAGATCACTGTGGACATGACATTTATTTAAAGAGGTGGAAAACCCTTAAGGCATTTCTGTTTATTTTAAAGCATTTCATCCAACATGCTTTCTGACAAGGCTACAGAAAAACACCAATGTTTCAATATTTATAGATTATCTGAGGGTAACTTACAGAAAGATAACATGTTTTTCTTTAAGTGTTTCTGACTTACCCAATTGTATAGTCATTCCTCCTACCTCAAATTATTAATGGCGCTATGCTACTAAGGTATATAAATGGCATGGGATGGGGTAGCACAGTATAAAAGAAGTAAGTGGGATAACATCTTTTCAGCAAAGGCAACTGAATTTAACTTTTCAGATTATAGATGCCTAGAATTGCACATTTAATTTCTTCTGTGCTACATGAAATCTGCATATTCATTGGATTTAGGGGATTAACTGTTTCACAATTTGTATGCATATTTACTATCTACCTAAAGAATTAGAAACTTCATTGTTAGTCCATTTTTTAAATCTTGGCCCAAAGTTGTATTTTCAATTTTTCAACTGTACCCAATGCCTGCAGTCTGGATAGTGATGCTTTCATTCTCCATTTCAATCTGCCCAGACCCTTACCTCTCAAATAGAGTTGGGAAAACAGCCTAAAGTAAAAGGATTACTTAGCTGGTTGATTCTAGTCTCTATAATTGAAAATAATCAAACTTCAGTAAGCATATTAAAAAACTTTTAGCAATTTTTACAATACCTTAAAAACATTTCATTCCTTCATTAACTTGGAAACATTCAATGGTAATTTTAATTGCTGTCAATTTATTTTAAATAAAGCACTAAATAAATAATTTTACAAAATTTAGAGATGTGAAGGACCATCTTGCAAAGGAAAACATGGAAAATATTTTTAGAATAAGAGTATAGAAGAACTAACTCTATCTAAGAATGCCAGTACTCTCTGAAGTCAAATTCTGTCTTTGCCTCAGGAAGGGAATTCTTCTCTATTATTTTCTTTAGTGTAAAATCTAGCTGCATTTGATTTTTAATATGTTGCAGTTGACAGGGTTATTTGACATTGAAAAAATATGTCTGGGAAATTTAAGATTACTAATGTATAAGAACTCCTGTGCATGTTTCTTTTCCTTTAAATAGTCATCACCTAGCAGGACTCATTTTCTGTAACAGTGTGTTGTTATTTGTTATGATGGAAAATACTTTGCTAGGAAAATAGCTCATATATCTGTCATAAACCCTTAATCAAGGGTACAAGAAGTTTTTTGACACTTCAATTTCAATGGCAGTTTGTGCTGAGTTTGTGTATAACTCTTACCAAAACAAGCATAAAATTGTGAAAAAACTGCAAAAAATGTACAGGAATAATTTTGAGGTTTCTAATAGATTTCCTCATCCTCTTATGGTTTTATTACTTCTTACAGAAAACCACACTGGACTTTTCTGTAATATTTACTTTGTTGCACTGAACACTGAAAGATGGCCTTTCTACTTATCTGCTAAGCCAATACTGGGGGAGAAGGAAATGCTATCTAGGTTTATATATTTTCTTCAGTCTATATGAAAATATAGGGGACTTGTATTGATAGTGTTCTCACATTGTACCTTTAGTTGACTTATACTCTAAAAATAAGACTCTACTCTCCATACAAAATTGAATTACATTGTATCCCTATAAATCCACATTCCAAAATTATACTAATGTTGCATCATTCATTAAATAAGCTGAAAGTTGCAGGAATGTATAAAAAAAGTCTTATCTTGAACTTTAACTTTTTGAATACCTAACAAAAGATTAATGAAACACAGGAAGTACCAGTAGTAAATCTGCAAGTAGGTAATTTGAGTGAAGCAAATGGAGCAATAGCTTTTTACTGGGTGTAACCTGGCTTAAATAATGTTATTAGTGTTAAATAAGTTCAGCAATATAATAAGGTGATCTGACAGTTCTCAGTAAAAGGCCCTTTCCCAGTTACATTAAATTACTTAGCTATAACTTCATCATGAAGAATTTTGTGGAATAATACAGCCAAAATAGTTTAGTCATTTCCAAGAAGGTACTAATGGAAAGCATAAGAATATTAAAAAAGGAAATGGAGCTGTTCTAGTATCCTACCACTATGGACCAAGGAAAATTCATTAACTTTGTGATATTCTGTTTGTCAGAGCTATGAAAATCTTAAAATAAATCTTTAAATAAATTGAACAAGGTCTAAGTTTGAAATAAATCTCAGTGTGTGCATGAGCAGCAACAACTTAGTACGGAGCATTTTTCAGATTTGCCTGTCTCTAACTGTTGGCAACAATGAACATCAGCTGTCTCCTAGGTGTCACCTGCTTGCCTCTGCTCCACACATACAGAGCCGCTTTGCATTTACACATACAGACTGAAAGTTGCTTCAACTTGAGGGTCAGTGCATGTATGCTTAGAAGAAGATAAGGCTTGTTTATCTATTCAAAGATACTTTTCTTCCAGCCACAAAACTTTGTCTCCAAAACAGATTTCTTATTGCCTTCTCATTAACTAGAAGGCTATATATGAAAGAGGATCCTATGTGTTTAACCTCCCTCCCCTCTCTTCCTTCCTGTCTCACTGTTATCTTAGCCACTAAACGGGAAGAACATGTGTTGACACAAAGATTTGCACTGAGGGTTTCTGGCAAGGAACAGAACTGATGTCCTTTCAAGGGTTTTCTTTGGTAACTTTTTCAGCTACTATGCAGAGATTATAGGTCTCTGGGAAGGCAGAAAAGAAAATTCACACTATTTAATTATTTCTTCCCTACACTATTTTTCATCAGTCAGTTTTAGATTCTCTCTTAAATTTTATACTAGCCAGATGGTATCACAGAGTGCTAAGTGTCTGTATTTTATTTGACTTATGAAATGGCTTGAAATTCACTTCCTGAGTTTTGGTGTTTTTAAAAGACATAAAACATTCTTTTATGACTAAGTATGCCCTGAAGTGAACAGTTCAGGTCAGCATTTAAAAATTTTTTTGTATAACTGAGACACAGAGGAAACTTAACCTGCTGGATATTTAGCCAGAATTGATTAATCTGACTACATTGATTGTGAACCCTACCACCAAGCAGGATAAGCAATATAATCCAGGCACAGACATTTAAATCTGCTGAGAAAATGTTGTATTACTCTTGCCCTATGTGATTTTACAGATCCTGACACGATGGATCCAGATGCTATAAATAGCACAAATGATGATAACAGAAATTGTTATCATCATCACACAGATTACCCCTGCTGAAAATTTACCCCATGCAATTGACTATGGACTAAAAACTTAGGGTCTGTTTTGTTAAGGTGTTTGCGTTTCCACAGATAGTAACTCCCTTGAGATTTCAAAAAAACACTGAGGCTTTTAATTCCCATGGATTTTGCTTTTAATGGTCTGGTCCCCAGTCCAAGAAAAAAAAAGGATTTTCTTTCATGCAACCTTCTATATTTGGTTATGAAAGGCAGTGTGAGACTGCTTCAGCTACTAGAGACAAAAGCCAAGGCAGAGGCATGGAAGTCCCTTTACAGAGACTCTGTGCTTCTTTCTGATATTACAGCATCTACAAAATTTGTTATTAAACTGTGTGGCTCATTCATCAGCAGGACAACACTGCTTGCTGAGAGAACAGCTCAGAAAGATTAGTTCTGTCCACCCATTCCACTTTTCCACTGAGTCTGTCCCAAGTGGGGTTATCTCAAAGCTCATTGCCAAACTGCAAGGATGTTCTTGAAAATGCTTCACATTTAATCCGAAGAGTTCCCTTTTCATCCATTATCGTGGATAATGTTTTCAGCTAGTTTTGGATGATGAAAGCCATGTTAGATTCAAAGGAATACTTTTCTTAAATGGTTATCTTGAATCTATTCTACTGTGTCTGAAATTGCTAAGAACGGTGGATAAAATTGGTATACAGGCTCACAGGAATCAGATGCATTTTTAAAGATATATCCATTAACATATTCTGACATTTCTGCTTCGCAGAGGTTTTCATAACAGCTTTCAGATCCCTTGAATTATTTTCCTCTGTCAACATGAAGCGGATATTTTGTGCTCCTTCTGTAAAAAAACTACAGGCACATCTGTACAATCAATCTCTGCCTTCAGTTTATTGCATATACAAAATTTGAAGTGATTAGAGGTCAGATTATGGTTTTCAGCCTGAAACAAATTTGGACAGAGTATTATATCTAGTGGGCACTAACCTTGGTGATACATCAAATTTGGAAAGTGAATAAATAATCTTAAAATGATTGTGAAGAAAAAAAAAGAGACTTATAACAAGAGTTAAATTGAATTCAGTTTGCCTACTATATTCTCTCTCTATGTCTTGTAGGAAACTGTCATATTTGTGTTTTGTACAAATCTTCAAGCTGTGCTTATTGCCAATACTGTCTGAGCAGAACTAGTATTTTCAATTACCACGAAATCAAACTTCTAAAGAGAAAAAAAGTTATGAAATAGTTTTTCAATGTGTTCTGCTGTCCCAAAGAGAAGTAATAAAGACAATACTTTACATCTTAAAAACATACTGTCACAAAATATTTTGACCAGGCATGTGAAGAGTTACTGGCTTGCTTTCTGCCTATATTCTCCAAAGGTTCACTGTTGTTGGAACTTTAATGCTAATTTGCTATATCCTCATTACAATGGACAAGACAGAGTAAATGACAGACCATAGCGGATCTGATACTGGGGTTTGTTTAAGAGCCAACAAGATTAGCACTTTTAACCTACTTGATTATCTCACACAGTCACTCATTCACTCACTTCCCCTCTCTAGCTCTACGTTACCCAGCCCTCAAAAGTTGTATCACTCTGCCACTGCTGCCATCCTGGGCATCACCAGCCAGGGTCCTGGGGCACCCCCTGGCATTCACCTTCATGCATCTCCCTGATCTCCAGGATCTGCACCCACTTCTGAGATCTTTCCTCCAACCTGTCTTTCCAAGACTGCTGCTTCTTTTGGGGAACTATTGTCTTGGTGCCAGCTCCTCTTTCCAGAAGAAGAAGTCCCCAGTTTTCCCTATCTAAGCAGCCTATGTGCAGAAGCACAATGCATAATTAGGCTCCTAATTGGTTCTGCCTCATGACTCTGTATTAGTTGGAGGAAACGGGGTGTGCCACTTCTGTTTAGCCCAGGCACTTTCAAAATTTACAACCAGTGCATACCAGTTTTATCTAACAAGAAGCAGGTTTCAGATTGAGAGTTCAAAAGCTCAATTTCAGACATTCACGTACACCCAATTCTCTACTGCCTGTTAGCATTCACAGCTTAAATTATATTTTCACCGACAACACCCATTTATATACAGTCTGATATTCTCTGAAATAAGATTGTCAAACTGTAAAGTCATTCTATATTACTGTAGAAACGGGGGGGAAATGCCCTCTGCACAGTTTAGGATGACTTCTAATCTTCTTTAAGGACTCTGCTAACATTTTGCTACAGGAGCAATCATATATGCTTTGATCATGGAAAGTGCAGTGTGAGGTATATTTTTGAAGGTGTTTTTAATTAGATTTCACTTTCTACTTAAACTTGAATACATTGCTAAGGAAAAATAGAAGGCAGAATTGATAGAAGCTGTGAGAAAGAATAAATTCAGTGATTGAAATTACAAGGTTTGTAACTGGGTCGAGTTTCTTAAATCTTCACTTTAAATATAGTGTAAAAGAAGTGCAGTTCAGAATTTTCCTGCAGATGTGCATATATGTATAAAAACCAGAGTTTGCTAGACTCTCTGACAATTAATGTTATGATTTGACTTCTATTTAAATGGTTAGCTCTTTCCCAAAATGATTGCTTTATGTGTAAAAATCTTAACTCTGTTTTTAAAACATTTTTTGTTTGTTTATTGGTCTAGCCAATCCCTAGTACTGATTTTTACCTCCTGCTGGTACTAACTAAACTAAAAATTTCTCTGTGGTGTTCCCACAAATCCCCCTATTTTTCTTCATGCTTCTCCCATTCTCATCAATCTTTTTAATCTCTTAATATCCTACTTGCTACTCAGCCCTTCTAATATACCTTTTTTAGTCCTTACTTTCATCCACCTTATACCCCTTCACATCCTCTCAGCTAAGCCACACTTTTCTCATTCCTGAAATCGTTTTTCTGACATGTCTGCCTGTTCCCATCTGTCTCCATCCTTCATTTCTGTTCGGTACCACCAACACCCTTTATTATTGTTGTGTGTTGCTATTACTAAAGGGATTCACATTTGAGAACAGCTTGTAATGACATAAATCGACGTAATCATTTTTTATTTGGCTGATGAGTTAGTATCATCACTGTCTTTTCCATTACAATAATGAGAGAAAAAAAAAACCAACACACAGGTCAGTAGATAATTAGAAGAAGAAATTAGACAGAAAAAGGACATTAAAAAAAAATCTTAAAAAAATACCTAATCATATTCTTGTGTCATATGCTTATTCTCTTTAGGAGATTGAATGTATCAGTAAAAGATTTAACAGAAAATTCAAAGGAATTGAGAAAGGTAATATTTCAGCTGTATCTCTTCCCACAGTGCTTGAGGAAAGAAAGCCAAGGTTCATTTACTTAAGTGAAAGCAGAGTGTTGATCTTTCCCACTTGGTGTGTAATAGTTTGCTTCTTATGTTGTGTTCTTAGGTGCTCAGGACAGGATTTGGATGATATTTGAGTCAGTCTCCAGTGTATTTGAACTGTCTGTGGTATACAGTTAGCCAGGGCTGTCCTGTGGTCTGCCTCTACTCTTGGAGGAGATTCCAGGCAATTTTTGCTAATTTGGAGTTCACTCAATACCTTGGGAATCATGAATGGTCTAGTCACAGCTCACACAAAGCATGGCATAGAGGGGTTTTTTGTTAGCAGCTCCCATTGTATGAAGCCACTGCAAATCCCCAGTGGCTTCCTTTAAGTGGCTGATAGACCCCTTAGTGCTATTAATAGGGATTTAATATGAACCATTCTTGGACCACAAATCATAATGAGTGGAGAGAGAAGGGGAGATCACATGGCAAGGAGGTGGATGTCACAGCTCACAGTTACTAATTCAGGAAGAATGCAAAACATCCAGATTGTTATCGTAAACCAACAACTTTAAAGCAGGCTTCATCCCTATTCAGTTTATAATTAGGGCAAGGGACAGGATATTCTGAGAGCCCTTCACACATGGCAAAGAGCTAAGGAGAGGGTCAAGCCCTACAGAAGATCTAATTCCAGTGTCTCACTTAACTTTACAATGTTTATCACAGTAAGAGGGAAAGATTCACCACTGCCTCTGGAGCTCTACTAAATCTGAAGTCTGTGTCACTTTTAGAACAAAAACTTTTTTTCTCTCCAACCTGTAATGACAATGCAGTGGCAGCCACCATCAGTTACTGAAGTAGTGTTCAGGCCTCTTTGTTGCTTCCACTGATTTTGGTTGTGGAAAGAGAGGCAACAGCTGGGGCGAAGTAAATCTGAAATCTGCAGCATTGGCAAAGAAGCAACTGCCATACAAAACATCTTTGCGCATTGCCTTGCAGAGTGCTGACAGAGGCTAGGTTGACAACTTCTTCACCAGCTTTGTGTCTCAAGAGGGAGAAAGGAATAACCCACCAAGCAACTGCAGAAGGGCAAATTTTCTTTGCCCTTTTGGCAGCAATGAAGACAATAAAGACTGTGAGTTTGACGTAGTAGTTCCCAACAGTGTCAAAATGTCTCCATTATCAAATCTGGATAATCCAAGACACCCAGCTACCCACAGCTGTCTATACTGTAGCATACTGAAGACTTAACTGTTTATTATAGTCTGACTCAGACTGTTATCAGCCTCCCTAATACTGTCTTTTCTACACTGAAAAACAAAACAGGCATATCTATTTGTTTCTTTTTTCCCATATTAAAAATGTCAGTATTTTGAAAAAAGAAGGAAAAGTATGACAGAGAGTTCAACATAAGGACAATGACGCAGTATGGTATTTCAGGACTGGGGGTTAACCACCACCAACAGGGTCAGCACTGCCTCCAGCAGGTGTGACTCACAGCGACATTCCCTCAGGAACCATACACACCATGCCAGTTGATTTTTGCAGTTCATTCCTCTGGGATTTTCTGGTGATTGGAAGAGCGTGTAAATTCCTATTGAGTTAGTTAGTGGTATACGTCTGTCTCCCATTCTCCCATGTTAGAAAATGATGCTATCTGCTAAAACGTGGCAGCAAGATAGCTTTAGTTTCTCCACTCTGTTCATATTTTAGTCAGGTCTGAATTTTGCTTGGGCAGTTGGCTTGAGTGTGGATATACGTTCATTTTCTGAAGGAGATTCGTCTCATTTCTTTAAACAAACTATTATTCTGAATAATACCTACCAGTAGTTATATGTTAGTCTTTGCTATCAAATTTTGTACTAATGGTGAATTTCTGAAGCTTCAAAATTAAATGGGAATGAGAAATTTATCTGATTAAATTAAACCAACTTGAATAAAGAATGTTATTTAAGCAAAAGACAGCAAAGATCTTTTTTGGCAGGGAAAAGCAGCATTTCTGAAAAGGTTTGGTTAACTGATGTCACAAGGTTATTAATAGATGATTAGTAAATGGGTTTAGGACAGTTTTATACTAACATAGCCTAGAAAAAAGATGAAAAAAATGCGTGGTAGGATGAACCTTAATATTCCATTTAGCTTCATTGCTGAATACATAAAGAGACAAGACAGATGAAAGGTTGATGAAAGGAATTTTTTTTCCCATCAAAATGCAACCCATTTTGTCATTTTCATCTCCATTTGTTATGTTTCATATTCACAGAGAGAAAACCAAGAGCCAAGAGGTTACACTTGGTATTGCAGCCATATTTAATTGCTTTTTAAGACCTCTAGAACAACCATACCAATTATCCTACTCCTTCAAAATTGCCTCATCATCATTATTTTGCTACTTTATCTGCAGCATGAATTTCCTTTCTGCCTCTCCGGCATTGTCGCTTCACAGGCTTTTGCATTATTGCCCTCTCCTCTGTTGACCCCCCATGCCTGAAACTCATGGAACTTTATAGGTTCAGTTGTTGCAGGGCTGGATCAGGTCCCTGCAGACCTGTGTACCAACTATCTCTTTTATATTATCTAGTTCATCAATCTTCCTCAAATCTCTCCTTAAAGTATTCCCCACCACCCCCACCACCCCGCAAAGCCTTTCAGATTTAACCTCTGTAAAGATTCCAAAATTTCCTCACCACCTTGGGTATGTGCTCTCTGTCAGTTTATAATGTGCCTGAGCTGTTTTGCTTGTGTCTGACCTACATTGCAAGGTAGCTCTGTGTCCTCTTACTTGTTGTACAATGCTAAGAACACATTCACCACTCAGTCAATAGTACAGTACATAATAAAATACTATCTATTTTATCACCACAGCTCTAAGCTTGAACTTCAGGGGAGGGGAGGATGTAAAAAGACAATTTGCTGTTTGGGGAATTGCTGAATTTACAGCCTGAGGGTGGAAGAAATCCTGTTTTCCCAGGACAAGTTCTTCTTTTTCCTCCTTGTATCTCAATTATACAGTGTTTTTCTATGTAATGTATTTGGACTTACCCTCCAGTCTCATGTAGATGTTGAGGCAACTAACTTTCATATTCTTTCAAACTTATTTCTACTCACATCATTAAAAAATAATTTGGCCCATTAACTTCAGAGCTGTACTGAAGCCTTACAATTAACCCTGAAACTAGATGAATTAACTTTATGTTTTATTATAACCTTACACTCTAACTCCATTTACTCAGCTTCATTATTTTCCCATCTCTGTTTCTTGAGAAGCCAGAAAACCTCCCATCAAGATTATTAAGGACAATTTTATGTTAATGGAAAGATTTGTCCCCTACACAACTTCAAATCAAAATGTCCCAGCATGTTGCTGGTCTGTTCACTCCTCCATTCTAACCTTGCACCAGAGATGTAAGATTTTGTCCAGTGTTAATATGGTAACAATACCCCCGTGGAACATACTTTCTTCAAAGAATTTTTGACTTTAAGAGCAGATGCTTTACCACAGAGATTCCTTGTATGAAGTTTTAGGAACAAGATTCTTTCTTTTTTACACAGACATAACCCAGACAGGTAACTCTGCAATCAAATTATTTACTCCAAAGTTAAATGATGCTCTACAGAACTGAAATTCACCCTCATAGAATGAAAGCCTGCTAGGCTCCTGGAAGAGAAAATGATAGACCAGCACCTGGTGTAAATCAGGGAGGAGAAGAGTGGATGACTGTTCAGTGCAAGAGTACCAGCTCCAGACTGAAGATAGAAAGGCACCCCAGCTCTGGAGTCCTCAGTACAGGAAAGACAGGGACTGGTTGGAGCGGGTCCAGAAGAGGGCCACAAAAATGATCAGAGGGGTGGAACACCTGTCTTATGAGGACAGGCTGAGAGAGTTGGGGTTGTTCAGCCTGGAGAAGAGAAGGCTTTGGAGAGACCTTATTGCAGCCTTTCAATACTTAAAGGGGGCTTATAAGAAATATGGGGACAAATTTTTTAGCAGAGCCTGTTGCGACAGGACAAGGGGGATGGCTTTAAACTAGAAAAGGGTAGATTTAGACTATATATAAGGAAGAAATGATGCCCCATCCCTGGAAACATTCCAGGTCAGGTTGGACGGGGCTCTGAGCAACCTGATCTAGTTGAAGATATCCCTGCTCATTGCAGGGGGGTTGGACTAGATGACCCTTAGAAGTCCCTTCCAACCCAAACTATTCTATGACTCTATGATTCTACATCTTTCATACTTGTACTTCATCCACTTAAGACTTAGTTTCTCTAAGATCAGGCATAGGCTACGTAAGGAAATCCAAGTCAACGAAAAAGAGTTTCATATTATATCATCTTACTTCTGGCTTCTGAATTACAGTCTGCTCACTAAACGTGAATACACCCAGACTGATCCAGCACCTGTTAGTCTGGGCTGGTAGAATCATTCCAGTCATGTAATTCTCCTTAATTCTTCCTCTTTAATTTTCCAGTATTTCTTGCAGGTGTTTGATTCTCCCTTTTTTACTTCCCTATTAATTTTTTCTAAGAATGCTAATTTATTAGCAGAAATAAGTAAATCCATCATGTACTGCTGTAGAAAGACTTTGAGTTAATTTTATTAGGCAAATATCCTCTCTTGTTTATTTCCCATAGCTATCTAAGGCTGTTGCATAGTCAGCATACTGGGGTTTTTCTGACTTGTTGAACCTTCTTCCTGTATCATTCTGAGTTCCTAAGCTCCTGATTTCTGATCACAGGTTCTCTGACATAGAAGAGTGGCTAAGAGTGAAAAAATGTGGCTGAGTTAAAAAGAGTGCAGCAAAGCCAAAGGGTCCAGATGAAGAGGGGTTTAGGGGCACATTACCGGGCATGGAACCAGACACAGATGTAATTTAGGTTTCCACAATCCAAAAATCACAGTCCCAAACCCACGTGAGAATAGGATTAGCAATTTACCAAGAGATTGCCATCAAAATCAAATTACAGAGACTGCCCCTACCTTGAACATCCCATAGTTTGCTTGGTAGGACAGTTTCCTGAAAGCAGAAGGTCATGAATACCTCTTTCTTTGGACTTGAAAGCTTGCATTTTGAATTCTACTCCAGACACGGGAACTAAAATGCTTATACTTAAATGCTTATATGCTGTACTTGATGTATTGCCAAATCCTTGTGTGAATATAATTATAATAAAGAAACCCTCAGCTGTCCTATACCAATATGAAAATTTCTTGTCTGAAAGAAAAATAAAACTTTTACAATTTTTTTTTCTGTTTAATCTTAGACAGCATCAACATGTACATGAAAATCAGCATCTTCACTGTGAGCTCAATGACACTCCAGTCCTTACAACTATAGTTTTCAACTAAGCTTTCAAATCCAAAATAGAGAACTTCATATACCACTATGGGACATGTACCTGTAATGGGAGGGCAAATTTTGCATATATGTGATTACGTTTCAAAAAGATAACCTAATGAGAAATTGAATGTTTAGGATTTCTTATTTGAAATACCTAGGATTACACAATGGCAGAGTACAATGTATGGTAACAATTTTCTTCTTTAAAGAAATGATTGGTTGAACAAATTTTTAATATCGTTTATTAAACTTTGTAAAGGCATCCCCTGTCCTCTGGAACCAAATTGAGCTAACAGTTTCAAAATCTAAGCACCTGTTTGTGTGTCCCTTGACCGGAAACTATTTCTACACTTAGAAGGCTTGCTTTACTTTATCCTGATGCAGAAACAATATCCTGCTTTTGCTATTGTTACATAGCCATTCTTTAGGAAATGCTAATAGTACAGAAAACATGCACAAATTAATTCATCATGAATTAATGTGCACCTCCCTTGTCCAAAAGATGCACCTATGTGACCACTGGATTCTGCACGTTATCTCAGACTGTTACAGACTACTTTAGTTATTGCAGATACTGCCCCACTATCCATTATGAAAAAATTCTGCTTATCTGTCATGAGGAGCCTCTTGTCCTACATGAAAAACTCTGGAATTTGGAGCTGTTAACAATGAAAATTTATCTAATAATAAATTGTTACTGAAATGGAAAACCTTAATGGTGACACCGTTCCTTTTGTTGTTTGCAAACAAGTGAGAGGTGAATGAAAGGTAGCAGTCTGAAAATTAAAGAACTGAGAAACTAAGTCGGAAGTTGTAGCTTCTATTCTTTACACTGCTAATGAGACTTACTCTATGACATTGAGAGAGGCACTTAGCTTCTCCATTTCCAAACCTGCAAATTAGATTAGTACTTGCCTGCCTCATTCATTTGTCAGATGGCAAAGTCAATGACGCATGTGAACTGTTTAACAATTTTTAGAGGAAAAGATTCTTACACAAGTGTATAGCATAATCTGATATGGAGCCATAGACCTGAAGATAATCTTTCTATCAGAGATTTGATTTTGCTAGTTAATTTGATTACAGTAATTTTTATAAAATACTAAGACTACACTTGCTTCACTATTTATGAATTTCTATCTGCAATGGATGATGTTCAGGTGTTCATTCGCATATAATGTATCAGTGACTTCAGATGATAGTGCCATATAAGATTTTGTTTGTTCCTCATGGATGTTAGTTGGCTTTGTTCCTTCCTTTCAATCTTTTCTCAGATGTTAAGGTTAAGAAATAACTCTTTTTCTGCCCTCTGTGTGCCCCATCAAAATATTTCTTGCCCCATCCTGCTTGTACAACCCAGAACTAGTAAAAAGTGTTTTATAAGAAACCTAGAGGCCATACATTTCTAATGTCCTGTTGACAGCCAGCTCATTCCCTTTGTTGTGACAAGCATTCCTATTCAAAGACCTTAACGTGGGTAGCAGAGATAGGTACATAACACTCAGTTCAGATAAAACAGTAATGAACACTGTGGGTCAGAGGAAACAAGAAGATGGGGTAGGGATATTTCTGCTCCTTTGCATATATAATTTAGAGGTCTGATTAGATCCACAAGTGCTATTAATGATCAGATAGCAGCTAAATAATCTCCCCTTTTCATTTCCACCTTTTCCTGTGTCTTTTTTGAATGCTGACCAATATTTTTTTCTGAAGATAGTTATTCCACTTCATTCTGTTTCCTCTTCAATTCTACTTGCAAGTGTGAGATTAGGAAAGATAAGAAATGCTTTTCACATTTGTAGAGCAATACCAATGTTTGGAAGCTTTGGCTTCTTATCACCTTGTAATGAGGCTTGCTTGGTCTTGAAATTACATCTCTTATGGTATGACATGACCTCAGACTAGGATTTAATTACAAGGTATGCATTTGTTATTCATTAAAGTTAGGCTGAATATTTCCAAAGAAGAGTGAGGAATATTGAAGACCTATTTTCAAGTCTCCAACCCCTTTCATTTCTTTCTGTATACAAAAATGACAAAAAAAGATACATATTTCCATATATTTCCTTGAAACCCAAGAAAGTGTTCTTGAAGACTATTTATCTGTATCATGAAAATAGCTAATTAACCCCATCTGAAAGAGTTATTATTTTACTAGGCAACATTGTACTCTATTCACCCTTTTTCTCATCTATTAAGGAGAAGTGCTGTCAGCATGGTTCATCTCATACACATTCTATTCATAAGTGATAGAAGCTTGAACTCTGTAAATCAGTTCAGCTCATAAAAATGAGAGGCTGATAATAGGCAGGCATACAGCAAACACCACTGCATAAGCTTTTTGTCATATCCCTTGTTGTCGAAGTTGTTCAGTTGTTCATGAAACACATTCATGGCAACTCAGTACATCTGCTTTATTTAAACCTAAATATGTGCAGCCCTTCAGCTCCTGAAGTTCAGTCACAGGATTGAGTTCTTTCCTTTTTTCTATGTATTCTCTGTCACTACAACATCACTACCATCAGAAGACTCATGGATTTTTATATAGTACATTAGTTAGAAAAAAAGCAAATCTTCTTAACTGCTTCCTCTGCACAGTTCCTATGTCTGGCATCAAATGACATGGTATCTAAAAAGTTTTGATGACTATGCTAGTTAATTTATATTGTGGATGCTACTGTACATCTTCATTTTATGAAGAAGCTTGGCTGGCAAAAACATCTCACTCTTTGTACTTGCTCTGGTTTTCCTTTGTAGTGTTCAAGATACGGAGAATTATCCAGGTAGTCTATATTTTAAAAGAGTAGGTCAGTGGTTTTTTTTGCATAATGTTTTTGGGAAGACTTTTTCTAAAGATTCCATAGATTGTTTATAATAAAAATAATCACAGATTATTTTTACTGCTGCAGTGGAAGAAACAACACTACTTTCCCCTCCTGTTTAGACTTTCTTCGAGCTAATTCTGTAATCTTTTCAGCATTGCCTGTGTTTGGGACCGGGTGGACTAAAGACAGATTTAAATCATGTCTCAGTGTTAAAGAAAAAGATATTTATTCTCCAAATGAAATTCCTTTTCCACTGTTCCCTTTCCACTGGGAGACTCTCCTCATACCATATTAAAATTGAAATAAAAAGTAAAAAATTGAGGGTTGGTTACCTCTTATTTTTTGTCATGTCATAGACCATTCTGTTAACTCTGAGAAAAAAAAAGAAAAAAAAGATTACCTTTAATCATACTGACAGTCAACAGCTACATTTTCTAACGCTTTAATCTCTACTGGTTCATTCCTTCGTTAAGTATAGCATTAAGGCACATTACCTGTACTGTTATAGTGACATAATTCCATAGATTCATGTCATAGTATAAGAGAAAGGAAAAGATCTCGGTAAAAACTTTCATAAAGTTTCAGAAAGAGGGAGGTTGCTGAAGACTTTGTCATATTACAAGTTAAAAATCTGTACATGCGTGACAAACCACAGATCAAGGCAGGCACTATAATTAGACATTTTGAAACTTTCTAATTGCAAGTTCTAGGGAAGTGACAAAAGTCATAAATTAAACTCCAGCATATTAATTAGCCCATTTTCCCAAAAACATATTCTGAAAGACAGTCACCCAATCACCATATTTGAAGGTAATAATAAAAAACTTAATACAGACTTGTAAACAGACTTGTAAACAGTGTTGTTATTTGCATTTTTAATTATGAATGTCATTCCGCAAATTAAATTATATATTTATATATTAGTATACTGTATTTGAATTCACCATATTCATTGTTTGTTTATTAATATTTTGCTACTTAAGTATATAAATAAATGAAGAGGAAATAAACATATCCAGTTATTTAATCAGATTGAGTACTGAAGTTCCAGAAAAGTCTGTAGGAAGTTTGGACTTATATCAACAGTATAATGAGAGGCTAAAAAAATGATTAAGAAAATTATTACTCCATAATTTATTATATTTAGTTTGGATGTCTGTAAAAATCTGAAGGTTTAAAACAAAATAAGCTTTTTTTTGTCAGATGTAGATAGCTTTAGCTAATAGAAGGTCCCCATTCTGTTACCCTGTTTTTAGTGGCAAGGTAATGCAAGGCAAGGGAGAACTTAAAAAAAAAATTTCTCGCTAAAAAGAAAACCAACCTGATTTGTATGAGTGAAATGTCCCATTTGACATATGGCACATTTCTCTTGGGTACTGGGAGAAAAAGCAAGAAAATTAATTATCTAGATTCAAAAAAATGTTGAAAGAGAAGAAGGAGATGAAGTTATTTCTCCTTTGTGGAATAACCCATTGCTTAGTATACACATCTACAGTAGGAGTAATTTGTTTCAAAAGACATGAATGCATATTCTTCATTTCCCCCCCAAAATGGTAGTTTGTTAATTTAAAGGTGGGATTTCCTTCAACTCCCCTCCCCCCCTCCTTTTCAATCCTGTTGACATAATTGTTCTATTTTATGTAAAATATTTACATAGTCATCAAAATAAAAAAGTAGTTTCTTTGTCCTACTGGAACAAGTGTTCATCTGGAAGATTAAACACATGGATTACTATCTGCCATTCAACCAGACAGACTCAGAAAAGGTTGGTGGTTGAGGTACTGTCTGGGTAGGTGGAAGGCTTGTGTATCTATGTACCCGTTGTGTGGGAAGGAAAATAAATGTGTTTCTCAGCTGAGCAACTTAACCGAGGTATGGGGTAAAAGAGGAGTGTCTTTCTCCTGCTGAATTTAAGATTTCCCCTCTTGATTCCAGTCAGAAAGGTGGATAATTTCACCAGTACTGTTTTGTAGACTCAAAAATCTAAGATGTTACACATTTTAAAAACCTTTTTTTGAGTGCTTACGTAGACTGTGTTGGTGATCTATGTCATGTGACCACTGAAAGATAATCTGTTGCATGAATATATTAATTTAATTCACAACAGATCACCAAGAAAGTAATGAGCAGAATGGCTAAGGAAAATCCACCTCTTCACAGACATTTGGGAGTTGTAAAAAAACAATGTCAGCTCAGAGAAAAAGTGCAAAAACATAAGAATTGGCTTGTTATGTGATGCTTTTGGTTCCAGATTTTCTGTGATTCACCAAAAACTGCTGCATAAAAATGCAATTGGCCACATTGGATAAGGGTAAGTGATATACCTGTACTGTTACAGTGACATAATTCCATAGATTAATGGCATAATATAAGAGAAAGGAAAAGATCTCAGTAAAAACTTTCATAAAGTTTCAGAAAGAGGGAGGTTGCCCTCTTTCTGAAAGTAGCCCAGGGCCTGACTGTTGGTGTATTTACTGAAACATTTTGCGGCATGATAGACAAAGCTGAACTAACTGTGATTTAGCAAGCTCAGAGTAACCACAACAGCAAAACTTGGTGATATGACTTAAGCATATGTTATAAAAGCCTGCCAGAGACACTGGGTATCAGTATGGGCCAAACGTTATGCCACTGCTGTCTGCACTAGTGAGGGGAAAACGAGCGCAAATATGTTTACCGGAGTGAGAACTTCCACTGTGGGGTGATGAAATACAAAAGGTTTAATATCTACAAGTTGGGATAAGGGGAATGAGAGGTGCTTTTAGGAAATTGAAAGGAAGGTGGAACTAGGCCATAACCATAGCACTTTGCAGCACAAACAGGTTTCTATCCATGCGGGGTGTGATCACAGTAAAGCTGATATAGCCATCTCTAAAACTATCCGACATGGATCCTGCCAAAAAAGCGGTATTTGAGAGAAGAGAATATAGAAAGAAAATTGTGCTGGAATATGGTTGTCCCTGACTGCCATCACAGTTCATCATACTTTCCAGGCAGCTGTGAGAGAAGGTATCCTTGATATGGTTCTGATTTATGCCAGTGGACAAAAAAGCTGCCTACAAATGCACAACCAGAGGAATGCAGAATTACCTTTTTCCCAGTCCCGGCCCTGCTGGCCATCTAGCAGGACTGGCCAGATGATGCATGGGCAAGGGTTCAGTGCAGAAGGCTCCCTGCCACATGGCTTAAAGAAGAAAAGAAAATACAGCTAGCAAATATGCACCAAGGAAACATTGGCCCTTGAAACCAAGAGAAATTTCTTTAGGAGATAGTGTGTTAAAAGTTCCTGTAGACAGTGTAAAGAAATTATCCTCTGTACGGTTATCAGTTGTCAGGGACTAGTTGCAGAGCTTTATTATTAGTCTTAGGTATTAGGTATTTTCTTTCCAAAGGTATCAGTCTAGATAAATACAGCAATGTTTGAAAGTGTCTTTCTGCTTGAGAGGCAATTCTTTTAGAAATAGGTAGATGGAGGGGTGACACAGCTGTCTTATACCTTCATAAGCTTATATTTAGTGCTAACATTATACTGAGAGACAGCAGATACTAAAAGTATTCCAGCTCTTGACTCCCAGTTGTTGAAACAGGAATAGAAGACAGATATCAGTATTTGAACTTAAAGCATCTCCAAACAAATTCAATTCTATTTGAGTAATTTTCCTTCAGAATTTTTTAACTATTAATATCACATAAAATCATAGAATCATAGAATAGTTTGGGTTGGAAGGGACCTTTAAAGGTCAAATAGTCCAACCCCCCTGCAATAAGCAGGGACATCTTCAACTAGATCAGGTTGCTCAGAGCCCCGTTCAACCTGACCTTGAATGTTTCCAGGGATGGGGCATCCACCACCTCTCTGGGCAACCTATTTACATCAGTAAACACAACCAAGTTTCACAAATGACTAATAACATGAAGGGGCAGAATAGCATTAAGTGAAATGGTGTTTAATGACAAATCTATTATGATTCCGGGACCTATCTCACCAATTTTTATTAATATTTCACCACCTCTATTTAGCAATGAAAGAGCAGAAAAAGGATTAGAGCTCCTGTCCAAAATAAAGTTAAGCTGATTTTAAAAAAACTGTCAGAAAACAGAAAAATAAGAAAACCCAGTATTAATTCTCACAGAAGAACTGCCAAAGGCATATTTCAAATTCTCAAACACAGGTGGAAAATACACTGCATGTTTCCAGTTTTGGTAATAAGAAAATCCCACAGAAATAGGTTGATTATTTCAGTATGAAACAGTATCTTCAGGCTTCCTTCTTATCTACTCTTCTGCAGCAGCTACCACAGCATCCAATGAGAAGAGAAAAGCTGTGATTTTCTAACTTCATTAATTTTAATGTTTTCTCTTATTATTATGTCTGTTAGACCTTTCTGTCAATGCTCAAAGTTGGCTTTCACACTCTTGTTCACAAAGCTCTGAGTGAAAGCATAGCATTGTGCTGTTCCAAACCTTTTAGATCTACTGCCATCAGCTTCAACAACACTGAGCTTCAGTATTCCAAGGAGATGTCCTGGTAGACAACTATATCTCTAATTCCACATCACTGTTTCTTATAGTTCTTGACATTTTTTGCTCCAGAGAGGATGCAGATTGGATTAATGGAGTCACTGAAAGTGAAGGCTGGAAGACACTGCCAGGGGTTATGGAAGAAGGACCACATATATTGTCCATATTAAGCCAGCAGCAGCTTTTTACCCAAGAACCTCTGCCAAGTTAAAATGCAGGTAACAGGAAAAAAACACATCTGAAATTTTAAATATTGTTGCTATTGTTATCTGCAAACTGCTGTAAGATTATGATGGTCTCCCTTCAATTTTAGCTCTAAGAAAATGGATAAGTTGTGAGCACTGAGAAAACAATTTAAAAAATGGTATAAATCATGGTACTTAGCTGCAGAAGAATGCCAGAAGAGTCAAGGAAGAAAGGTAACTCATGTCTGTTCCCCATGAAAACTTTTACTGAAGCAGTGATATTAAGGAGGGTTTATCCTGTGAAACTAGTTTCTGCATCGCACAGTCTTAGGGAGACCCATTGTGACAATGTGGCTTTTGAGCGTCATGGATTATCTCCCTCTGGGTGCTTGCAGCTGAAGGCAGTCTGAGCATCCCAGGAGTTCAGGGGGTGCGGTCTCCCAGGCTGCATTGGTTTAGCGACTGTTACCTACCCATTGCCAGAAAATACTCCAAGACCCCAGTCAGGCATTAGCCACAGACATCATGCAACAATATCATGTCAAATGCACTTCCTTACACTTTGCAGCATTTCCCATTGGTTACCAGCAAATACTCCTGTTCAATGTGGTTACACAATTTTCTTTCATCCACTGTGGCTAGACTGTATAGCAGCAAAACAAGCTGTTGACACAGAACCAGAAGTTCTCTTCTTGGATTATCCTTTTCTTTCTGATCTGTATTTAAAAATGTCTATTGCCCAGACTTAAGGCAGCAATGAATGATGCATGCTACTTACCGTATAAGACTGCCAAAACCTGGCTCCATGTACAAGCAGTCATGAGAAGCAGTCACTTCTGAAGAACAGTGCAAAGAGCTTTAGTAAGGAGCTCACCTCTCTCTTTGCCAATTGTTTAGGAGTCTGGTGGCCCTGTACAGTAGGCCCCCACCCCTGCTACTCCTAGCAAGGTCGGAGCTTATCTCTGGTGCTGTGGCAGGCTCCTTTTATCAACTTCCTAAAGGAGGGAAGGAGATTATGAAACATAAGATTTCATACTGTCCTAGGCCTAGATCAAAATGACAGGGAGGACAGGCTTCCAAGTTTCAAAGAAGCTGGGCCATTCCTTGGAGATGACCACATTGTCTGAACTCACTACTTCATGGAGCATACATTGAAGAGGTACCTCTTGGAGACCACAGTGTAGATAGCTATGTCACAAGAACATAACCCTTACCTTTTTCCTGAATTTCAAATGTAAAAACACCATTTCCTTCTTAGGAAATGTGTTTCCAAGAAACACATACCAATTTGTCATGTATCTCATCTGCACCATCAAAAATGCATTTCAGGCAAACATAGACTATATTACTGTAAATGTCATGGTACAAAACTGTTACCAACAGTTGTATCATTAAACTGCATCATATTGTTGAAAATGAAAAAGCTATAAATAAAAACAAAGGAAAGGTATACACATTTACTTCCATCTAGAAAAGCAACAGCTAATTTTTATAATGGTCTCAGGGATAACAAAAGAGCTGTAGGGAAAGGCCGCAATCACATTCAGCTGCATACTTGATAGTCTGAAAACCCAAAGTGTACATGTCAGAACAATTTCAAATCTTGTGTTCCATCATTAGTGAAAAACAATAACTAGTTTCCCGTATGACTGACTTTCTTGAGTCACAAACAAATAAGCCATTTCCATTATATACAATGTCTTAGGTAATGAGGCACCTATTGGTGAATATTGGTGCTAAAAGTGCATTCAAATAGTTCTGTGGCAAAATTTCTCTCTCTAGTGCCTATAAATGTGTAGTGACATTGACCCTATTTCCTCTGGAACTGCAGTAAAAATGGCAGAGAATATAAAACTTTTGGTGTGTGTCATAATAACTTTATTTATTCTTTTGCCTTACTTTGATGCTAACTGAATGTCTTATATTCAGAAAAGTTGAACACCCAATAGTCTTCCCAGTTGACTCAAACCTGGGGTACATCTATGAAGACACATTATCAATGTTGTCTATAGGAAGCAGAATGTCTTCTAGCAATGGTACATGATATGCAAAGAATTGGCACTTAGGGACATGGTTTACTGGTGGACTTGGCAGCGTTAGGTTTACAGTTGGACTCAATGATCTTAAAGGTCTTTTCCAACCTAAATGATTATATGATGCTGTGATTCTAGGATTCTATCAATTGTGGTTATCTACAAATAAAATATGATTAAACAAAGAGGACAACTATAAAAGTAAAGAAAAACAAGATCTGATTCTCTGTCCTTGTCTGTTTTTTTTCTTTTTTCCTCCCTCTTCCTTATCACGTTCTTTCTAACTTTCCTTGTCTTTTCCCTATTTTTCTTTGATGTCCTTTTCTTTCACCTTGTAGTTTTTCATTTCTTAGATGAAGTGGTTTCTTTGCTGGGTAATGAAAGTGGTATGTCTTTTGTCAGAATCATTATATATAATTAATATAATTAAATGTAGTGACATGTCATATATATTGTTGAACTAAATAACAATTAATAGGTGGAGGAAAGCTTTGAAACCATCTCATATGAAAAGTTTCTAGGATTATTTCTTTTAAGAGATTTTCATGAACCATCAGTTACTTTTAGTGCAAGGTTATAGAGTTAATGGTACAATTAAGTCATTTGAAGCCATGGAGTAGAATGTGAAATGTCTCTCTCAAATTTTATTACAGACAACATACATAACAGGCTGTATTGGCAGTCCTGCTGAACTTACTTTGTTCTTTCATTCAGCATTAGTAGCAAAAATATCTCTCTGCTTTCTTCATTCTATGTATGTACCTTTGCCCCAAAACGACCTGCAGTTGCTTTTTAAAGTATGGCTTCTCAGTTCTTTGAAAGCCTTTTTTTTTGAAAGTTCATTTAACTAGTGCAGACATGAATGAAAATTGAGCATTTTATAATTTGGCTTTTTAGCTGACACGGAGCTCCAATAAGTAGACATTCTCAGCAACATTAAAGAATACGCAGTGTCAAATTCAAAGATGCACATATTGTGCTGCTGCATGGATTTCTTGGTACTCTGAGTTGCTTTAATTGTACTGTAATGTAATGCTATTGTATTATATGGACTCCCTTAACCCTGCCTTCCCTCAGCATGTGTCTGACTCTGTGGTGTTATAATCTACATAGTAAAACATCATAAGGAGGCAAAAGTTAAATTAAACAGGGGATGTATACACTTTATACCTAAGAAGAATTTGATCAAAGAGGAAGAGTTAAAAGCCATCAAACCACAAATCAAGAGAACATTGGCAATGGAGGAAACAGGACCAATACAGACTGTTTTGACTTAGAAGACTGATAGGCAATGCCAAATGTAGAAAGGGGAGGAAATGAGACTTCAAAACTCTTGGGAAAACACCTGAAGAATTGGTAGGAACAATGCCAAAACATTGCGAGTCAGCTGTCACAACAGCACTTTACAGAGAGATGAAATGTAAAGAACATCAGAAGTACCCCTACAGAGGATAAAGCATAGATGCCAGAAACTTCCCATCTCTGCTGCTGTGGAATAAAAAATGGTCACATACCCACTTCTATGCATGCCAAGCTCACGTAGAAGTGCTCTAAGTAACTCTTGACTTATGCCCAAAGATCATAGTCTGCCAAAAGACCCTACAGTGGCAGCTACTGCTGTTTGTAGTCACATCCTTCTTGCAACACCCATATGCAGGTCAGAAAGAGACTGATCACAGGCTGTCCAGGACAGAAGGCAATTAACCTGATTTTCATATCAATTTAGATGGCCAGAATGAAGCAAAGCCAACGGATTAAAAATTTCTCCCTTGATATTTCTGTTTGCATCATTTTACAATCGACTAAAGCAAGGGAAAATATTTCCCCTTCTACTCAGCAAGACAGTTGTATAAATTGTGGGTGTGGTAGAGGTGAGCTTCTCAAATTATTATTCAGGATTGACTTTATCAGGGAATTCTCTCAGACTGTTAGCAACTTGTCCTTCCTTAGAAATAGGAAGGACAAGTACCTTGGTTGAGCATTGCCTGTGTTTCTTTTAATTGCTTGCTATGGGCATTATTTCTTGAACTTCCTTTGATATCTGTTGGCTGGGATTTCAAGGAGAACAATGATGTCCAGCATACCCTTAAGGTATAAATGAAACCTATGAGAACCAAAGAAATGGGTCACTGTAAGTTTCTTCAGTATGAGCCAAATTCCCTGCTGGTGTAAATGGGCATCTGTTCCATTTGCAGGCTGGATTAAAAGACCTTTATGGAAGGGAATCTTTAGTTTTCATAATTTTATACTCCATGAAAAATATTGTTGATTCACAAAAAAACCCCACCTCATCTTCAAATGAAAATGTGTCTAGTTACATTTGCAACTTGATTTCATGGCTTTAGGTGTAAGATGAATGAGTAAATTACTATGTCTGGCTTAAACAATAATGTCTACATTTTAGGGCACTAACTAATGTCGCTGACCAAAAGTAAGTCTATTGGCACATCAGGGATCTAAGCAGTCAGACAGAGATTTTGTGGATCAGTCTGAAGAGCTGAGCTGCCTAAGTTGTACTGGAGTTATAGTTTAGCTGATTAAATGCTGATTTGGCTCTAGGCTCTGACTCCTAATGTCATAGTTGCAAGCCAATCTCCTGCCTGCTCTACATCACCATAGCTCCATTAAAATCAATGTATGAAGTTAATACACTTAAACTTAGTACTGACCTAGGCCAACATTTTTATAAGAACTGGTTTAAGTGAAGGACATCCTAATTAATTATACATGGATATGAGTTGTTTTTACATTGTTAATGAATGCAACCCTGATTCCGTTCCATATTTCAAAGTATATTACCTCTTTTTCTTCCTTAGAGGAGTCCATTTTTCACAAACAGCTGATACAACTTCTTTTCACCATCAAGGAGTAATCCGTCAGCACCTATGGCAAGCTAAACTGTGGGCTAAATACAAGTATAAATCTTTGCGGTACTGGAGTTTTCACACTGTGTATCATGTAAATGTATTTAGAACCACAGACTACCCTTGATCTGTGGGCAGTTTCCCATCAACTTCCCTGGGAGCCTCACACATAAATCAATTAATCTCTGCTATTACTACCACAATTATTTAACGATATAACATGGCTGTGTGAACCAGGATTTTGAGTTCCCAAGCTTTGAGTTAAAATACCAAAAAAATTTAGTCATAATTTTTTTTTTAAATAAAAATCACTTTTTTATTTCAGCTGTACCCATACTCTCCTAAAACACTGAGCAAAATACATAGGAGTATGCATTGAATTGAAACAGATGTATTCCAATATGCTAAACTGCAAGAGAAAGAGAAATAAACACTAGTGAAAACTCTGTCTGAAATTCATTTCACACATCTGTAAAATTAATATACTCACAAAATATTGGATCTAAAGTATTGGTTATTTGTTTGTTTGGGGAATTTTTGAGTGCAATGCGGTGTTGGATACACCCTAGAAACCAGAAGTCAATACACAGCAGACTAGTTGTATCATTTATTATAAAACAGCTGGGCAGAGTGTTCTGAAAAGGATCTAGATCGAATGCTGATACTAAAGTAAATCAGTTTTTATACAGCAGAGTTTTTACTTCGTCAAGGAAATTTTGCCTGGCCTTGCAAAATATTCTACAGTTGACTTGAACAACTAATAAATACACTGTCACCTGTACAATTCATCATCTGACAAACAAGCTACCTCTGGGTCCTTGAACTCCTGTGATCTGTTGGTCTCCTTCTACACATTTATCTCTTCTCTCTCCACTGACTAAGAGGACGTTAGGAGAATTCAACAACAGGCCCTGCATATATTTTAAAAGAAAGACATGATAATATTTTCATTTATGTAATTAAAGTATAAGCTTATTTTCTTTTTTCATTTGCATTGTTCAGAACATGGTTAATCTTTCAAGTTGATAACTAAAACTTTCAACACAGATAGAGACACAATTACACAGAAGTGATAGAAAATAAAATCTAGTTTTGTTTGGAAATCTTAATCAAAAACAGAGGACTTAATTTCCAAATCTCACTGACTATCCTAAACCTACATCAGGGCTTTGTTTTGGTGGAATAAAGAGGAAAGGAACTAAAGATGAGTGGTTATGAAAGTGCAGGAATACTGTGTGAAGAGAGTGAGGAACAGGGCTGTCATAAAACAATGCTCAAAGCAAAACCTTAGAATGCATCCTGCATAGAAAGATGCCTAAGAAGTTCATCACAGAGTATCATAAACAGAAAAGGAATTCTATTTAAATAAATATATGCATTTCTTTCCAGAAGTACAAAGTGTGCAGGTGTCAAATACTAGGAAGAGACAACTTTTTCTAAAATGAAAAAAAAAAAAAATTGCAGTGCCTAGATTTATTAGAAAACATCTACTGCCTTTCTTCTGGAGTTTATAGTCTTGTTCTCTGAGGTCTTACTCAGTTATTACAGCAGACTTGCAGAGTTCCAGGGCTACCATACACCAAGGTTTCCACACAATTCAGCCTTTTTTCCCGGCAAAAAGAAAGAGTATACATTTATCTGGGCATTCAGAACAGGTTACTGGCATCTTTAAATCCTAAAGAAATGGACACAAGACATGCACAATAGAGCTGACATGTCCTGGGTATGTCAGATTCTCTTGGTATAGTCTATCGCATAAATGCTTCTATATTCTTTTCTTGGAATCCTTTGTTAAATATGACAGCTGAGTCAAACACACACTACAATAACATTGCCATTTTAATTATTTTTTCAATAATTTTTTTATGAGAGCATAGGACAGACAAGAAGGAGGAAAAATGGTCAACTGCTGAATTTCTCAGATGCAAGAATTATTAGGAATATAGAGGAAGAGTTTATTCTCCAAAAAGATTATGATTTAACTGTCATTCCAAAATATTGGTGCAATAGTACGTAAGACTGAAAGGTAAAGTTTCTTTAAGAAGGACAGACGGGGGTGGGGGGAGGGGGGGAATTCCCTTTCATATCAAGGATTCAAAAAATATTAGCTGAAATGAAGAGGGAATTGGACCCAAATATTAAAATATTTGAGTAATAATGAAGAGGAAATAGAAAAGATACACTAGTCAGAATCTAAATCAGAGAAACCAGGAGTAACTGACATATTGCTCATGACACAATAGGATATTTTAACTATTTAGATATCTCAAACACAGCAGATGCAGATCAAAGACTGTCCATAAAGTTTCTGGAAGAGTTTGGTGACAGGGTTCTGAAACAGAGTAGGGAAAAGAGTTACAAAGAAGGTTCTACTTTATCACTACATCTGATATCCAAAAAAGTGAGGGTTTTATCCTAAATATGAGTTAGCATCTGAAGATGGTTTGCAAATTCTGTAAAGGTGACCATGAAGTGATAGAGTTCACAATTCTTAGGAAAAGAGAGAAGGTAAATAGGAAAATAGAAAACATAAAGCTTCAAGATGCCAGATAAAAATGAACTCAAAAGTGGTTGTGTAAACTTCATAGGAGGCATGGGAAAGATAATTCAGGAGGAGTGGCTACTCTCTAAGAAATGAGGCTAAGGCCATAAATTCAAGTTACCCCAAAGAAGAGGAAGGATAAGCATAGTAAGAACAAAATTGTGAACTCTTCATTGACTTCTTACACAAGAAGGAATCACATAACAAATGAAAACAAATTGTTTTTATTCAAACAGGTATAAAATAGCACAAAAACATACAGACATGCAAAGGCCAAGTCAAAAAGGTCAAGGTAGAAAATGCCATTAAGCAAGTTGAAAACTACCAGGACATGTTAATGACAACAGGAAAACACTCTCTAAGTACCTAGAACCAAAAAATTGAAGTGTTATCATATTTAAAAAGGGAAAGTTACTAAGAAATAAGGCTCAGAAAGTTGAAATGTGCTTTGGTTTTTGGCATTAGTTTTCACTAAGAAGATATTTATGAACAAGTGGATAACACAATAAAATAAGAAAGTAGTATCATAGATTGTAGGAAAAAACCCCACATTTTAAGAATCTGTGAGACAAGGATATAAGGTACAGCTAACACAGATATGTCAAGAAGAAATCATGTCAAATCAGTCTAATCACCTCCTGTATCACAGGGAACAGTCACTGGCAATCAAAATGGTTCTGACAGATTGAAAAAAAGTTTAACACAAAGAAAAAGAAACCATTAAGACCATGTGCACTTAATACTCTCAGGAGCTGAATTGCAGAAATGCAGACTGAAGGACAACTTGTTGGGCAGTAGCTCCTAAAAAGAAGGTCTAGGGATTATATAAACTGTTGAATGTGTTAACAATTTCAAGAAATGACAACATCATCCTGTGAGGATAGCCCAAATGATATGTGAAATAACCTCTCTATCTGTTCAGAACTGGAAGAGCCTTGGCTGTAGCATTCGGCCAAGTTTTGAGCTGTCACCTAAGAAAAAAATATGAATCTCTTCAGTGAAGCTCAGAAGAGAGCAATGAGAGTAATCAGACACCATAACTCAAAAGAGACCTCAACTGGATAAAGCCTGTCCAGCTTTGAGAGAAAAGGTAGAACAATCAATGTTCTCAAAGCATGCAGTAGAAATCAAAGAGAAAATGAAAGAGTATTTTCTCCTTTCCAAGACAGAAAAAGAAGTATAACACAGCAAGATCAAGGTTAGATTTCAGGGCAGACTGCATAAAGAAAGAAAAGGACAGCAAAGCACAGAATAAATTGTCTGGAAGTCTTCATCTTTACAGGTTTTCAGCAATAGACCAGATGAATATCTGCCAGAAAGAAAATAAGTACACCTAGAGAAGTGGACTAACAGTCCCCTTCCATTCCATTTTCCTTTGACTTTGTTTTACTGAATCTCAACCTTGGCCTCCTACACCTTGTCTGGTAAGGAAACAATTTTTAAAATACCTGAGGTTCTACCTCTAGGTGCAGAGTACAGCTGTTGACAGAGCACATAATTCTCTAGGAACACTGCTTAACAGCGAGCTGGTTTGTTCGTGTTCACAATAATTAGAATAAGAATTTGGATTTCATTCTACTAAAATGTAGAAACTATTTAGCTGCTTTCAGTGTTTATTAGGAACATAACCAAATAGCTGAAAAACATTCATCTTTTCTTCTTGAAGTCGAGTTAAGTTTTCATCTAGTTCCTGCTGTTTGTCTTTTCCAGGTTTCCACATTTGTTACATTGTGTATCAACACGAACAACACTAACAACTCTAACGCAGTGAGAGTATCAGGTGTCTACGGTTGAGTCTGTGTTTAGGACTGATTTTTAATATATGTACATCACTATAGAACTTCTAATTTTTCAGCTTTAACACTCTGACAAACATAGGACTTTGAGGATAGAATGAAAAAGCCTCTAGCCAGTTTTATACCTTTATTCCTGCTTTTAGAAGGATGAGCATATATTTCCACTGACACCACAAGAAATCTGTGATTGGAAATGACACTGGAAATCATGAATGACCAGAATCATTACCTGTTCCCAAAGTGAAGTTTGGCTTCCTAGACATCCAACCCTTTGGTGAAACTGTATTGAAATCAGCAGAGCTATTCCTTCCTAAAAATGGACTAACTGCAGAGTCAGAATGATTCACAAAAAAGGATTTACCGCTGAACAGCAATGCCTGAAACAGCTTTAGTATTAGCAGGTCTGACGATTCAGTATTCCTCAGCCAGGGTTGTGCAGGATAAGGACAATCATATCTGCATGATATATTATTGCACCATTAAGTAGATGTGAAGCATCCATCACCGGCCATTGCTAGAACAGGATATGGATATCACTGAACCATTATTCTGTTCTAGAACAACATTTCTTACGTGCCCAAGTTCTCAAGCACCTGACCTTCAGCAAACACATGCATACCTAACAATAAACTCATGAGTAAATGTTTGCAGAAGTGGCACAGAAGAAAACTGGCAGTTTTGGTGACAAATTTCCACTCTTTGTTAACATATAAACATGTTTATAAACATAACAAACTGAAGCTTCAGTACAAGCTGCTATTATAAAGCCTGTCTTCCTGAGGACTTTAAAATAGTTTTTGCTTATTTACATAAATGAAGTGAAAATTATGTTGCTGTAATGTGTTGTAACACATTGCAGAATAATGTGTTATTGTGCAATGTTACAGAGTGATCTCAGATTCTTAATGTGAAATTGCTAGTGATATTATTGAAAAGCTTAGTTTCCCATCTTAATTCCAATTCTAGATTCATTTGGTGTTCTTGTGGTCACAACAGCTTCTGATGTGTTGTAGAAATGATCTCACATTTTTGTGATGTTCTGTCAAAATCATAGTAGTATCATAAGATACGTCATCCTTAATGGCCAGTGCCTGACAAGAATAGCCGTATTCATTAGATAGGCTCTATTAGTGGCTTTTTATTGTTTGAGGTATCAGCTGTGAGTAGCAGAAGTGAGAAGACAACATTTTTGTAGTAAAATATTTATTCCAAAAAAAGAATATTTATTCCCCTGAGCAAAGGTTTACAATATCATTACCTCATTTTAAGCTATTATAATTCATTTTAAGTAATTCTTTACAACAGTTCAGATTTCACCTAGAACTATAGAGTTGTTCGGTTGTCAGGGACATTTTTAGGCATTTTCCCCCTTTCAATTTTCTCAAAGTTTGAGTAGCCTGCCTCAGAACCTTTACAATAAGATAAAGGGCAAATAACCAGCGCAGAACAGGTGAAATTTTCAAAAGTAGTCCCTGTTGGGTTTACTCAGCTAGCATAGATAGGTTGTCCGAAAATGCCTTGGAAAATCAGGACTTCCTTGAACTTCAACAATGTCTTTTACTCATAGGTTACTCATTCACTTACAGCAGAAATATTTACTCTCTACCCATATTCTCCACATATCCTGACTATTCTTGACTGATGGAAGTAGATTTTAAATTTTGCTGGCAGTTAGATAAATCTCCTGGGATCTCCTAAACCAAAGGAAAGCAAATGTGCTCTCCACCTAGTCCATAGGTTCACTGAATGTATTTTCCTAAAGCCGAGGATTTTGCCAAACAAGTGAATGTTAACTGTAAGTGCCACTACCACCCTAACCTGGCTGCAATTTGTTCCCACTTTCAGAGGGATATCCATAGCACTGGCTCTCTACATTGGTGCAAGAAAAATACAGACTGGCTAGATAGTTCAATATTTATTTAATTTTGTCATGCAAAAACCGTGGGTCTGTGGCAGGTATAAACTGCACTTACAGAAAAAGAAGCTGTTCCTCTTGGCTTTTAAATGTTACTCCAGAAAAACAGCTTTAGTCCAGAAGTCAAAGCCAGTCTTCCTTCTTTTGCCATTAATGAATCTTAGCAACTACTTAAATCTTGTGGTGAAGTAAATGCAATTTCCTACCTTGCTGTTTCACATTCTCTCCTGTACATATAGCACTCCTGAATTCTGAAGCAGAACAAAAGATAGTTAGACAGCATCACATTGAGAAACTTAGTTTTGCTTCCCATCTTTCACTTGCCTCTGGCCATGGATTGCTGAAACTGCAGATTAAAATCAGTATCAGAAAGCTTTTGTTCAATTTTCATATTTGGATTTTAGAAATGTTCTGAAATGATTAACAAATTGGTTTAAGTTTCCATGCAATCTCTGATTATTTTTCTAAGCTCTTTTCCCATAAGAATTGAAGATGAACCTAACAGATGAGGTACTCTTCAAATTGATTTCCACTTTCAAAAAAAGTTTCCAATAAATAAGTTCCAAATGAAAATACAGTGTTACTGTTAAATCCTTGGCTTTAGCTGACATATATGCTTCTAAAGAAATGAAATAAATGGGACAAGTATCAAGACCTTATAAATTTGTTATAGAATTTGTCCTCCAGTTCCATTGTATTGTTTCTTACTACAGGTTATCAGTCATCTGTTTCCTAGTCAGACACAAGTAAAATAAAATAAAATAATAAAATAAAATAAAATAAAATAAAATTTTGAAACTAGAAGAATCACAGTGCTACCTATCTGAGGATGATTTTTTTCAGCATATTTCTCTTTTCTTACCATCATTTTTTCCAATTACTGATCCTAAATATTTTCAAATTTCATTCATGGATTTCCAAATGGGAAGGCATTCAGGCTTGTATAAAGCCTCATTAAAGTCAATAGATGTCCCTGGGCATACTAGATTCTGTCTACATCAAGCTCCTTTTTGGATTAGTTTCTTGGAGCAAATACCAATACTTTCAACTTTGCATGCCTAAAGCAAGTCATTTATACAAAAGTGGCACAATTTCCAGAAGGACTGACAAGCAAACACACCCAGGAAAGCTGATGTGAACAGCAAATGATTTTGAAAAAAGTGGGTGTTATGTATCTGCACGATCACCAGTGAAAACAAAATTAGAGTACTGCATCTCATTCTGATGTCTGCACTTCAGAGAGGAGATTGATAGGCTGAAGAGAGATCACAGAACAACCCCAAATCTTAATTGAGGTATAAATGCAAGGAGAAGAGATAATTAAGGAGGTAAGTCCATTTACTTCATCAAAAGAGAAGCCTGAGACATTATTTAATTAAAGTATTGGAATACCTCCAAGAAAATACAATACCAACCTTTTCTAATAATAGAAAAACAGTACTTTAGTAGAAAAAAAAACCTGCTTTAAAAGTCTGGATACTAAATTCACACAAATTTATATTAAAAATAAAGGTACACAAATGTCATTAGGAGAGTGATTAGTGAGTCAAGCCTCAAAATAAATTACTGAGGTAAAGAACAGTTCTCCATTTCTTTACAACTTCATTTCAAGACTGATTGCCTTTCTTTAAAATATATTTTAGCCAAACAGAAATGTGGCAGTTTAACACAAGTGTAATTGGAAGAAACTGTGTGGCATATGGTCCTATCACCAGATCAGATAGACATTTCTACCTTTTAGAGTGTACAAATCCGTGAAAAGCTCTCAGTAGAAAATCACCAGTGTTATATCCCCACTTCTGAAAATTTGCTCCTTAGGTAGAATAATGAGTGAGAAGATATAAATCTAGTACACTTTTCATAAGAAAAAAGTGGAATGACATTTGGGATACTAAAAAATAACTAAATTTTAGTGATAACTGAAGTATATAATTTGTGTCTAGGTGCCTAAATAGAGCTCTTTTTTAAAATTACTTATTTTTTCATTTGAAATATATTTTGAAGGAAAAAAATCATAATGAAGTTCTGGTACATGGACTGAATGCCCTGAAAGGTTTTGGGGTGACAACAGTGGAGAGCAAGTTTGGCATTTATTCCTCCATTGCATGTGTAGTCACATTAAACCTCTCTGTAAATCAGCTGGCCTCAGGGCTGCTTGAGAGGGACTACCCCCATCACAGAAAGCCTGCTTCAGTATAGGAGGCAAGGTCTGTGGAGAGAGGTAATACTTTTATTAGACCAGCTTAGGCTTGGAGTGAATTCAATCTTCCGTAGAGACTGCCAACAAGGGAGTCAATTAATGCCTGTTGTGATGAAGGTTTCTGTGGAGTGGACGACCAAGGGATCACTACTGTGTGCCTCTCAGGTCTCCTTCCGCTCCCGCCTCCTTTTCCCAGTGGTAAACTTCAGGGTGATTAAATTAATGGTCATGCAGCTTAAGTGCCTTCTGTGATGCACAATGGGGCAAGGTTAAATCCCCTGTGGACTGCGGGCAATCAAATTCCCAAAATAATTCTCAGGATAGAAACAGCCAGATTTTCAGCTTCTATTTGTTCAGAAACTATACAGCAGTTTCAGGATTTAATTGTAGATGCAGATATCCTGACAGATGCTTATTATTCATGCCAGGCAGACACAGTGGGTTCTGTACTGCTAGTGAAATGGGTGCTAATATGAGCAGGAAGAAAAACAGACACTTTTAGAAGTTTGTCAGTTAATAGTCAGCTATTACAGTTAATATGAAACAGAACGTTTTCTGATCAATCAATGTCGACATTAAAAGTAGCTTGTTTGCTCTTATTTGCTACTGCATGGAGTATTTTCTTATGTTTCTTTTAAAAGCTTTAATTTCATTGAAGGTATTATTTTGATTTCATAAGCAACACAGAAATGACAAAGTCCTAATTCTCAAGGGTTTGTTGAAGTCATTCTGTCCAAGCTTGGAAAAGCAGCTTAGCCAACTTTTGCTGGTGTAGGTTCACTGACATCAGCAGGGCTTACACCAAGAGCTAATCCTGCCTGATGAGTGTGCACAGCACATGTGAACTAGAAAATAGTATCTTAGATGAAAAAAAAAGGCTGTGAGGCCATCTTAGGCGGAATATGCTATCTGTTCCTTTGTTATTCTGCTCCTAGGCACCACTGAGAAAGAAACTTCCCTATAAGCCCATGAGTGGAAAGTAACTATTTTTCCAGCTTGTTAAAGGGCTTTCTCCCAGATTTATTGTACTGTACTGTGCATTCACAAACCATGAGAGAAGAAGGAACGATGAGTTTTCTGCTGTTCAGCAGAACTAGGTTGTTTCTTGTGCTTGTGCTCTTCCAGCTGTGAGGAGATATTGCCTCTAGACATGGGCACTGCACACACCTGACAGCCATGGGCAGAGAGCAGCCAGAGCCCCATCTGCTTCATTTCACCAAAGCTTTGGAAAGTCAAGACGGCAGGTGCTGCTGAAAGGGGATATGAAATATGTGGGGTTATAGCTTGGTGGGTCTGCTGACTTAAGAAAAAACACTTTAGAATATCCAAGAATAATAATTTTCATCCATAAGTTTACAGGCAGAGACACAGCTACCCTTTTCTATCTTTATCCTTGGCAAAAGAAAGGATATGAATTAATCTCTCTTAGCTTCGTCCATGGATTTCTAATCCTCTTCATCCATTCCCCTTCACCCCAGAGAAGTTGAAAGAGGCTCATGACTTCTCCTGAATACTTAATTGACTGCTCCTGCATTGCTGAGAAACCTGTAGCCAAAAGGGCTGGTGAATAAATGGGCTGAAATGAATGAGATACTTTTGCATCCCTTCCAGAGATCCTGGGATAAGAAGATGGACCAGAGAGAAAAAGAAGGAAATACTTCATAAAATTAAGTGCAGGATAGGCAGAAGTTTACCGGAGCGAAGTATCCTTTATTAAGCATAAAACTGTCCCACTTCTATTAGACCTGGTTCAGAAATGCAGAGCTAAATATTTTCCACTGTGTGGGAGACTGGTGTTGTGGTATGAATGATCATTTTTCACAAAAATAGTTTACTCTGGGGATCATATTCCACAAAGACTGCTGAAATAATACATTTTCCTGGAGGCCAGGATATTTTCTGACTTACTGATCCTGCTTTAGTACATTCAGGAATTTCCATCAGCCTTTAGTCATTGCTTCACTTCTCCCATGGGACACACTCTCTGACAGGTTGACCCCCTCCATATAAAAGTCATCCTTGTGAATGCTGGCTTCACACTTCTCTGAATTCTCTCCAAAAAGGGAGAATAAAACTCACCTTTGTTGTTGTCTCAGGTCACATCATGTTAGGAGAAAAAAGATCAATACAGAATGCAATTCAGAATTTTGTTTTTTCCAGACACTTCTATCCTCCTTAAAGATGTACAAAGAAATAATGTTAGTCATAATCATAAAAAAAGTTCAACATTTAAAAAAAAAAAAACAGGTATCCTAGAGCAGGCTTTTTCCTATAGCAAAATAAGTGTGAATGCTTCTTTGAACTCAAAATTTAATTAAAATCTACACTATGGTGGTTTTTTTTTTTAATTGCTTCAGATTAAAGAATGTGCTCATTATCAATGTCACAGAGGTCAATAAAAGTCCCTTTCCTTTCCCTATGTCTCATCCCACACATCCACAGTTTTGGATATCGACACTTTGCAAAGCTCTATTCAAACCAGACACTGAGTTTCTCTGACACGTTGAAAAGACTTTGTTTATCCTCATCTGGGAAAAGCGTGGCTTTCTTTCTCATAGCAGTAGTTCTTGAGGTTGAGAAGAAGCACGATGAGGGTGGCTCACTGGGGCACAGAATGCTCCACTGTCCTCAGCACCTTTGTGCCATCAGTAGCAGCCACCCATCGGACATCAGCTCGTGTAGCTGATGTAGCAACAGGGCATTGCGACTCTGCTCTGAAGAGAAGAGCACAGAGCGGCTCGCCGAGCTCCCTGGGGGCAGTGACACAGACAGGTGGGTAACAGCCACAGCTGGGTCTCGGACAGTACAATGACAATGAGCTCCAGCATCATCCTAAAATGAGTCATCCTGCAGGTTTCATATTCATAACTCACCCTTTAACTCTTCTTCAGTTCTGTAACGATCTGGATATAAACATGACCTAGTAAGTCTATTGTTTAAGATTATCCATCACAGACTTCTTCTTCTTCAGTTCTGTAACGATCTGGATATAAACATGACCTAGTAAGTCTATTGTTTAAGATCCATCACAGAGACAAACAACTTTTTTTTTTTTTTTTAAAGTGAACAGCAAGCTTTGCTTACTTGCCTAGTGACTACAATAATGGCAGCAAAAACAAGCAAAGAAGAGGCAACAAAGGTAATCATAAATATACACAGACCTTCCTGAGTGACTCTTTTTGAAGCTGAAAACAGAGATGAAGGGAAATTCTACCGTTCCTTCTGGTTTTGGAAATAAGGAGTGCTTTGCCTAAGTCGTGACTAGAGAAGACCAGAATATAACTGACTACTTATTACATTTATTGATATGGACCTATTGAAGAACTAATTGAATATTGAAAATACTTTCTGCCAACAGCCAAAATAATTAAACCTGCAAGGATTTAAACACTTGGAAAATAGTGCCAATTCTCATAGAAGGACCAGCAGTAACTAAGCTCACTAGGAAAGACAGATTTTCAATTTCCTTCTGCTAGGGGTATTTTATAGATTATGTGCTTCACCGTTTCCATTAGACATTTCTTCTCCCTGTATTTAAGCCCTTCCCCACTTGGGTGTTTTTTGAGAGTACTCTTTCTCCCTCAGTAGACCACCACAAGACAGAAAAATTCCATTCTGGTGAGGAATTAACTTTCTCCTTTGGGACAAAAACGGGCACAGGAGAACCAAAATAACAAACAAACTAATTCTACAGCAGCTTCTGCTGAGAAGAGTGGGGGAAATCACTTAGAACTCACGCCAGTCAAGAATAAAATACTCTGTGTGTTACTAAGCTTGAAAATGCCGCAGGTACCCACAGTAACATTGGCCAGATTTGGAGAGAGGATCTTTTAAAAGGGATAAAACTGGAATCCTTAATTAAACAACTCAGAAGAAGTCAGCAAAGAGAACATTAGGGTAATTTCTTAATTAAGTGGTCCTGGTCCAGAGGATTGGGAATATATTATCTCTCTGAGGATACTAAGGATTCAAGATAAGGAAATTATTATAAAAAGCACATGAAAATTCAGAGATACTATAATAGTCCCAAGAAACTTTGTTCTAGAACCACATTCACAAGTAAGTAAGCTAAAATAATTACCTCCATTTATTCCTTATTTATAAGCTGCACTTGGTAAAAAAAGGCTTTTTAATAGTTATAGGATGTAAAGTAGTTTGATTATTTATAATTTTAATGGAATTATATTTTCAGTTCACAACCAGAACAGAAAAACTAAGAGTTAACATTTGGCTTCATTTTTAGTTTGGCATTGTTTTTCTACATACATATAAACATATCTATATAGTTAAAAGTCCTTTTAGAACAACTACTAGCAATTTAAAAAATAATAAAGTTTGCTCAATTCTAAGAACATCAATCAGTTCTTCTTTGGAAATTCAATTCAAATTAACCACATGTATTTTATTGACTAAAAGGTGCTATTTCTATAGATCCCAGATTCTGGATAGTTTGACTGTGAAAAATGGCTTTAAGATGTACCTAAATGAACAGCCAAAAACTGTCTACTGTGAAAAAAATAAAAAACAGACTTTCATTTCTTCTATTACTCCTCAGAGGCAAGTAACATTCAAAGGAATTCTCAGAATTTGCTGGTGGTGCAGTCCCACCAGCCCTTTGGTCTGGCAGAAGGGCTCCTGGGAAAGGATCTATCAAAACTTTTCCACAGGCCAGCATGACTCCTGCAAGCCTTCCAGCTGGATTAACGACCTTGGTCATAGCGTGCCAGTGGCTGAGGTCAGGTCTGCGCTTACAGGCATCACTGCCCAGCCAAAACAGACAGATGGTCATGTGGGGTCAGGTAGGGCAGATGAATTTCACTGTCAATGACAAACACTGTCAATGCAAAATATCTTTTCTAGAGGAGAAAGTGATTCAAGACAAAGTCAGTTACCTTCTCCTGAAAACTGCTACAGAGTACATTTCAGACTCCTGGGTTTACTCTTCAGTTTTGTGAAATTAGCAAAATATTATCCTGTTTACTGGAATCAATTGCATGGTGGAAGCAATGCTTTCCCAGACAGGGCAAAAAACTTGACAGAGTCACAATGTTTATCCAGACATTTAATTGTGTATGAAAGCTCCTCCTCACAATTTGCCATCTTTTGAATTCCCAAACTTATACAAGAAAGAACATGTGCCTTAAGGCTTTCAGTCTCAACATCTTCATAAATACTAATGTAATCTAAGATTAATTAATGATTAAGAGTTTGAGTGGCTTATCTATCTTCGTTTGCAATGTCAGAGACAGAAGCCACCTTACCCTGACAGAAAGGTAACACGGAGAAGCACATAGGTGAACAATAACCATACTGTAGCTAATATACCAAAACATTTTATGTCAAAGTTCTGTGACAACTTAAAACATATTAAATTAGTTATATTTTCAGAAAGAAAATGCTTCATACTTTCTAGAAGGCCTAAAAATTCACTAGGTGTCTTTGAAAATCTTAGTAATTTTGTGTATTCCAGACTTCTGTGTAACAATTTGTAATATGCAGAGTATTCATCTCTACAGAACTACAGTAATCTCCTGCAGCTTGTCTTCCAATAACATTAGAGAGATAAGGCATTAACTACCTGCTCCTTCTCCTCTTTCCTCTGGCAAATACCATTTTTTTCTGCTGGTAGGAAAGCCTTCTCCAACACCTTTATAAACACACACGTATTTTTTCCTTTTACACATCATAAAGAAAATGAAAAAATCATTACATTAGTACAGTTTTCTCTCCTGCTTGCTGGGAGAGAGAATTTTGACAAAGTCTTAGTTATTGACAGCTCAGCAAGTACAACAATACCAGCTTAGACAGAGAATTGTAGAAAAAATGCTTTTTCTATTAAGTCAGAATCTGCATTTCTTGCTGTTATTCATTTTTTCAATAAGACATACTTCACAGGGCAGTTCCTTCCTGTCATAAAGTCTTTTTCTCTCCTAAGAAAATACCTTGATTATTTTTTAACTTCTGGATCATTTTCACTTTTGTAAATGCTTTTTTAATGACAAACCATTTAAAAAGTAGATGAATATTATCACCCTTGTTTTACAAATAGAAAACTGTTACACCAAAAAAATGCAGAGCTAATCAAAGGTCTTGCACCACAGCTGAGAACCCCCATATCCTCATTTCCAGGGCAGTGTTTGAACATCTCTCCCTCACCCCACTGCCTCTGTTTCAAGAGCAGCTTAAATCCAAGATTGCACTTATACATCAGTTGATATGAAAGCAGGATTATATATTAAACGTTTTGATAAAGGCAAAACCCTCTCCTCTCTCAAAAATGCGAAGTGTAGATAAAAAAAGGAAGGAAATTCATCAGACATCCTGAAACTCCTGTTCCACGTAGGATCATCCAGGCTGCAGCTGATGGCCAAAGGTGGTACAAGGCACCGAAATGCAAACCATCCCCTTCTCTGCATCCCACCTCAGGCTCCCAACACATTCCCTGCCAGTACACGATGAGAGGAAGCATACCATGAGTTTCAAAGACATACATCTCACATTTTCAACTTGATAGTGATTCCATATCAGAATTATCTCTTGTATAGGCTGTTACTACTCTTTAATATAAATCTTTCATGAGAAAAGCAGTGCATCATATGATTTTTTAAAAAATGTTTAGTAATTTAAAATGTTTCCTTTTAAAAATAGAGAAATAATTGTATTAAGCTATTTAATAAAAGATCAATATTTGACCATCCTTTGGTCATTTTTATTTTGACTGTATACCAGATGGGCTCTAATCATGGTCTTTAGAGGATGTGATAGATCCTGGCATCTGGTTTTTAATACAAATTGAATATGTTCCTTCTAGAGGAACTACTCCTAGCTAAAAAATATGCTACAGTATGTCAATGTTCAAATGATAAGCCATATAGTAATCTTAAAATAAAATGACACATAGGTTTACTTTCCTAGATTCTGCAGTAATTCAATTGCATTTAAATATTCCATTTCAAAATTTAATCCTCAAATGCTAATTAAATAGTACAACCAGTTACAAGATAGATCAAATATGAAAGGTTTCAATTGAGATTAATATCGTCTCCACTGCGACAACGGACTTAGCAGGGAATTTCTGATTACAGGCAAAGCGTTTCAGTGACTTCTGAGTGTGCCTAATCTGTTTGTAAAAAAAACCACAACAAAACAAGCCCCCTCCTAGCAGAAGTGAAGCATATAAAAATTTTAATCCATTTATGAGTAGAAATTCAATAAAAAATGAGATTAACAGTATTAAAAAAAACTCAAAAAATGTTGCAAAATATAAACTTTAGCTTGTTGGGAATAAACAGATCTTTTTGAAAGACCTGCAGTCTCCTTTGAGGAAAATATTCGCTGACATCTGACTTCAGTGTCAAATGTCAGTTGAAGTATTACAGATTCATAGGTTAATAGGCAATTTTTAGGCTAGTCAGCAGGAGAGGTTTGCACTAAACAGGATTTCTCTCTTCATCTTTTGTGAGAATGGGGTAAGAGAAGAAGATTACTACTAAGGGCATTTGCAAGGCAATAAAAAAAGTAGCAGCACTGAAAGGTTTGGTGAACGTTGCAAGCGTAAGGCTTCACTAAAATATTATTTAATCATTTGCACCTTGAATATCGGACAGTTTTTATTTTCTTGCAGTTTGTTGCTATTTCAGACAAATAAGCTCTAAGAAGTTTCTCTTGAAGATTTGCTGTGCCAGATCCATCCATAAAAGCCTGAGCTATTTGTTGAGAGTGCTATATGGACAGAATTAAGGAGAAGGGAAAGAAAACCATGGTCAGTAAGATACACTGTCTGCCGGCACTCAGAAACTGGGAAGTGCTGGTGCTCCATACATCCAAATAATCATCAAAGGTTAGCGGCGCTGTCTTTGGGCAGTGATGGCTGCCGGCACTCAAGCTTTGCCATTCTCTCACCCGCTTTCTGGGTGCAGGAGTCACAGACCAGCCCTCTGATTCATTACAATAGAAATGCCTGGCAATCTACCCAGCATGCGACAAATTCTTCTTTGTGAAATATGGCCTCGAGTACAAAGTAACACATTCTGCTCAGAGTGAATATGCTTTCACATAACTAATGGAGACTTGCAAGATTTATTACAAGGCAGAAAACTGTTCCTGTCTGTGCTGATCTCACTGGATATTAAACTTTCTGTGAGTCCTATATCATGTATACATTTTTCTATTAGCTAAAGAAACAGGTTGGCTGTGATAGAGATGCATTTTTAACAGTGCTGTGAGAAAAGTATGTTCAGGAATTTTGAAATAATGACATAATGTGAATTAACATATTAATTGTATTAAAAAATCAGTAACACCTTTTCGCATTTGGTGTTTAGTGTTGCATCTTCATTAGGAGATTAGGAGAAAAATGCATTTGAATCCCACAGTAACTGTTGAATCATCTTTGGATTCCATGTGCTGACAGAAAACATGCACTCCGTGGACAAGAGCAGAAAGAAATGCAATAAAAGAAATAAGCACACACATTTTGCTTGGAAGGATTGAAACAAAAATAATAGACATGGATCTGGCAACAGGCACTGATCAAGGAAGAGAGAAATAATTTAACAAGAGGTTGTGGTCAAAAACTGTTGCTATGTTATGTATAACTGTCCTATCCTATGGATAGGAGCTTTTGTATCAGTTTCAGTGGGTTTTATATCTGCTCCATGTTTGGAGATGCTGTATTTTAGAGGGAAAAGAGACTACACCAGATAAGAGGCATGAAGCCAATTTTCCCTCCATTCCCTCAGTGTAAATCCAGACTAACTCATGAAAGATTTACAGTGGTAGGCTGGCAAGCAACATTTGATCCACAAATTAGAAGATATAAACCTGAGATGAAGAAAGGAGGAAGGAGAGTTATAGAGCTAGAGTGTGTCCTAAAGGACAAAAATTAGTCTCTCAGGTAAAAGAAAAAAGAAAGCTATCAACTTTCAATGAAAAATAAATATTAAGTATCCCTAAACAGAAGAAGCAAACTATGCAGTACAATTTTGTAAAGTTTCCCAACACAGAGTAACAGGCTATATGAATATTTCTGAAGGGCTAAGATAAACAAAAAAGAAGAGCATAAAAATGATTAATTTAGGAACAACACTGAAGAAGATGAGTCTGTAAGTTACTTTACATTTCCTTTTCTAGTGAATCTTTTTTGATCTCTTTCTTCTTCATTTGCACTGGCACCCCACTTTTTTTCTCCCTCTCAAAGGGAAAAAAAAGAGGAGTAAATAACATTATAGGTGATAACTGATCAATTATGTTGACTGTACAACAATTCTATGGTTATATCCCAGCAGAAAGTGTTCAATAGCACATCTAATACATACAGGTGAAAAATGCCTGTACTTATTTCCTAGCAAAAGACACAGAAATAGGAAGTTGAGTAGCCCAAAACATAAATTAAGGTATAAGGTATATGCAGAAAGTTCACTGTTGCACTTTCTAAAATATTTTAGAAAGTACTGTTTTGCCTCTGGCTATTACCCAGCTATAAATTACAGCAGCCTATATTGCTGTTCTAAAAAAATGGCCGCAGATGTTCTATACTGAATCAGCAGAAGTGACAAACCCTTTAACCAGGGAAAAGAGGCAGACAGTTACAGAAAAATATCTGCTTTGCCTTTTGAACTAGGGACATTTGCATGGTAAGAGATATCTCCATGTCATACCATAGTTTCTTGACAGTTCAACATTCAGTGATTAGTCTTCAGATTAAGGAAATACTTAGCATTATCAGAAACTCTTTTTGACCTCTCCTTATTATGAAGGAAGAAAGGGTCACTTTCGCTGTAAAAAGCTGATGAGGTTTATTTAAAGACTGCTGTTACATAAAAAAAAGGACACAGAAAGGCAAAAAGGTCCTGGGGGCACTGCATTTTAAGCTGACTTACATTTGTCCATTGAATCTTTGCATTTTCCTGCCTATTTTATACATGTTTTGTCTTGATTATATACTTGGTTTCTAAAGGGTTGGCACTTGTAGAAAAATTAGAACAGTAGGGGTTTGGTCTGTAACTGGGCTTTTGGTAATACAGCTATGAGTTATAATAATAACAATAGCACTAGCTTGTGTGATTATTTCAGTGGTGCTGCTTTTAGTCATAAACAGATTTTTGTAAGTAAATACATGAACAATAGATATATTCAAATCAATTCTTTGGCTGTTTTCAATCAGCCTGGCAAAATCACCTTTTCTATTATAATAAAATTGTGATATAACATCATTAGTACAGAATCTGAAAAAATCAGTATGTTAAATGAAAATAGCATGGTTTCTATTAAGGTCATAATACAATTCTTCATCTACCCAGAAATAACAAAAAAGGAAATCATAACATCTCAGCAACTGTGGATTTTATGTTCATTTTCTATGCGTAGCACAATATTCATTATCTATGAATATTTATTTCCAAAATGGGTCACCATCAGATGTTTTGACAAGGTGTTTTGACATCTGGACATGTTTTGAGACATGGCTCTGGCTCCCCTGCTAACTGGATATCCTAGGGCATAGGGAGATAAACTGACATGAGACTCCAGTAGTCTTTGGGAAAATAGCAAATGATTTTGCAACAAAATGAAGATTTTATGGAATGTTTCTTTCCCTACAGAGGTTTTCATGTTGCTTATGAGGTTTTCCTGATACACACTGTAATTGGGCACTTCAAGTAAGAGCTAGGACTTTGGTGAAGCCCTTTTAAAAGAGAATGACATAGGGATGATATATGAATGATGCTCAAAAACAATGACAGTCTGGATACTCTCTCAGTGCATATGCCACCTTTCTAAGTATTGAAATGGACTCATTTTTTAAACTGACCTGGGAATCTAAACACAAAAATCTCTCAATTTATGCTACTAGGTATTATATACCTCTGGTTGACCAACTTGAGCTATGAATTTTTCACTGAGAATATTACTGGCAGCCATACAAGTTAAAAAATTAAAAGGCCCCAATCTCATAAAATAGTTTTCAAAATACCAGGAAGTTTTGTTCTTTCTATACTTTACTGCAGCCACGAAAGCTCACTTTTTCAAGCTTTTGTCCCTAACTTGAAAAACTAAATCTTCCTGGAGGGGAAGAAGCAAAAAGAAAAAAATGAACAAAGTAAAAAGCTGGATCTCAAAGTAAGGCATAAAATGCCACTGTTAAAATCACAAAAGTTGATTCAATAGACTTCCTTCATAACAGCTATTCTTCCCAATTATTAAATTAATTCACTTTTGTGTCTTCAATCAAACTGTAAACTCCTCAGGGCATGGCACAATTCTTTTTCAATACAAAGTTGAATACAAAAGAGGCCCATTCCTAATTGAAATTCGTCGGTTCTTCTGTAATATAAATAAAAACCATAATTAGAAATGTACTAAGATAAAAAGAAACAAAAGGTCCTGTAAATACCACCGAATATTTCTATTATCCTGTGGCAGTAAAAGTTCATTGCTCATTTTGTTACAGAGCAATTAAAGGCAGATAACTTTCAAGGCTCAAAGAAAAAGGAGTGAAGTCTTCAGTGTGTACGTTCTCTTTCATGAAGCCAAAGACAAAACTAGACACCAGACCTGAACGAAATCAAGAAGAACACATTAGAATCAGTCTGAAGGATCATCTTGAAGTATTGTGAAACTTCACAGAATGTAAAGGCAAACAAAATTTTAGTCATATAGCGTGTTAATTTTATTGAGGGAAATCAGTCATATGAAAACAGCATCTCAATTGTCAAAGATTGACAAGGCTTAACCACTTAATGCCTGAGGAGGTAGGTGTCTGTCAGACAGAAATGCTGGGGTTAATCTTTACAGACTGGAAGACAGAATCACATATTAGCTACATCCCCATGACAAGTGAATAAATAAAGCCTTTTGCATACTATACTCACTACAAAGAAGACAAATCTGTCCAACAGAGGGTAGATACATTGAACATGGCTCTATTAGCTCTTTCCCTCTAACATAGGTCTGAAATTCATACTACAGGCAACAGAAGGCATTTATTTATCTTCCGAACGTAAGGCTATAAAAATGACAGTTTAGAAGCAGAAAAAAATATGCAAAGAAATGTTCTATCTGGCTAATGTTAACGCATAACCAGCATTTGCTTTATATACATAATGCAGTAAGAAATAAATTAAATGACAGATGGTTTCTCCCTCCCGCCTTATATGTTGTAGCATGACTAGACAAACAATCTAAATCACTGGCAGATACATGCTATGGAAACACTGTGCTGAGGTAGTTAATTACTCCTGTCAGAGAACGAAAATGCAATTGCATTATTTATTTTGGAATTACAAACACAGTAAACTGTGAAATAATCATTACTAACATAAAGGTAATTCCATGTTCATCTCTGGGAGTAATCAATAAATCCATGGATTCAGTAACTGACATCTTTTCATGGATTCAGTAACTGACAGAAGTGTATAAGTGAAAAAGAAGTGTATAAGTGAAAAATATTTATAGAAGGTATATGAATGCTGCTGACGTGAATCCAACAACATTAATCGTTATCTTCTATTTAACTAGAGCCTTATGCAGGTATACAGAATACAAAATGTATTCTGTTTTGCAAAAAAAAAGAGGGAAACAAATTAAAAACTTCAGAGGCAATCCAAGCATCAATAAATGTTGTCTCTCAAGTTTTTGGGGACAATTACATGGACAGATTGTCTTTTCTTATAGTCTATGTTTTGCTATACCTCTCTTAGAGGTAGAGTTGTCACTACAACTAATGCATCTATTTCCTAGTCATAAAAGGAAAGAAACACCTTCAGAACCGAAGTTAAAAAAAAGTATCTTACCCTCACTTCTGGCTGATTTTCTAGTTCAGTACTAATTCTTCTCCTTTGCCAGAGGGGTAGGTGCTGCTGGAGCCACCTGTATTTCAAGACAATGATGGACCTAGCAGAGCATATCCTCCTTTCCCCCATGAAATTTGGATGACGTGACTTGCTGGAAGACATGGTACAGACCCCAGCTGGGATAGAGGAGGAGGGAGGGATGCATATAGTTTTTTAACATCTAAGGAAATTCACACTCTGATAAAAATCCAGATGACAGAGAAGGCAGCAAAAAGCATTTATCGCTTTTGTCAATTATGTTACATATTGGTCACTCTTTTAAGTCAAGCTGTCTATCCTATACATTAAAGTCCGTGTCATTCCTTACTGCCAGGATCCTGCTCAATGTACAGTAATGGACAAGAAAGGAACCAGTCTCTTTATTTTTTGTACAAGTATTTTCATGAAGATAAAAGTGAATGTTGGAAATTGAAACAGAAATGGTGAAGAAATATATGGTGAATATATATTGCTTATAGAGTTTTACTTGCCAACCATCTGTGCATAAATGTACCCTACAGCATATGTTTTCACCAAACAGGATAAGAATATGTTTCCACAAAGGAGTGAATAGTGTTCTATTAGATATTTTTATGATTATAGCAGTGAGAGATTTTAAACTGAGAAAAAGAGTATATTAAAGGTAGACAGACTTTACACAGTGCTATAAGTGCATAATGTAAATTATATTCATGTCAGCTACTATGGTTTTAAATGCCAGAGAATCAGGGGAAGAAATTCTTTACTAAGTAATTTACCTCAGCTTGGTCAGATAACCATTTCTGAACAGATACTGCTGTATGTAAAGCAAAGGCAAGAAAGGTGATAAACAGAAACTGTGAATCATTCCTGGAGCGTGTTCTGCATTTTGCTCACTGGAAATAATCAGCTGTCTCCATACATGTAGACTCCTGATACATAGGCTTACACAGTCTGGGACTCAAACTCCATCTCATTCCTTGCTACCCAAAGAAATGCACTCCTTGTTTTACATAATGACAGAAGCAGGACACTACTGACAGGAATCATCACCTCTATTAACTCCACTGTACTGGCTACATCTGTAATTCAAACTCCCTGTCCTATAGTGAAAGCCTTCCAATGAATTTTCTCAAGATACTAAAGCAACTGTCTCTGTAAGTACAACAATTATGTTCCGCTGGGGCAATGAAGTTGCTGAATATTGGGGAAATGGACATATTTTTTTATTAGGAATACTCTTCACTAGCTTGCAAAAAAGTATTCAACTCAAAGTAACTGTCAGATTTATTTAATTTTAATTTGGTTTTGTATTGTAAGGAGTTATATGGAGGAGAGATACATGCAGACATGATGGTGATTCCTCTTCTTAAACACACTTAAAAAGTAACTGCACTTTGAATAGCCATTATTTTTCAGGTAGAGTGCATTTACTAGCAATTAATTAATTTATTCTAGTAATCAGAATATGGGTTATTATTTTACACTTGTAAAAAAATGAGGGGTTTTTTTCACCTTTGGTAATGGCCCACTTGAGATTAATTTATTCATCTTTCGAAAGCTGCAACAGAAATCCTGCCACATTTCTGATTATGAGAATAGCTAGAACTGAGATAATGATGAAGAAGTGGGTCTCCATACAGATTTTACAGAATCCTGCAGCTCTCAGCAGGGCAAATATGTCATCCAAAATGCACCCCACCAAGAGAAAAAAATGGACATGATAATGAGAAAGAAAAGAAACAGCCATTTTTCATCTGTAGTCCAAGTGTTAACATTAGTCTCTGTACAGGACAACATGAGGCAGTAAATTGTTAGTGGTGTTACATTCAAAAAGACAATGAAAGAAAATGAAAGTAAAAAGAGTTCATAAGATTTTAAGAAGGTAAGTCCCATAATCTCACTGCAATTTAATGAAAACTGGTCTTTAACTCTCATCTTAGAAAAAATCTCTGAAGAATAAACATCTAAGAACTAAATGTGTTGAGAGAGCAAGGGAGAATTACAAACATATACAACATTCCTATGATATAATCAACTAAAAACTAAATGTGCTGAGAGAGCAAGGGAGAATTACAAACATATACAACATTTATAATATTTGTATAATATCAAGCTTGAAACTGTGTCTAATATTCAGTTTCATTATGCCACAAAATCAATTTCCCTGGGATTGGTCATAGTCTGCTGTCACGCTTTTATATAAAAAAACTAATTCTCTTTAAATGACATTTTTTTGTTATTGTCTTAGCTATTTGATACCTTTTAATGAAAATGCTGGTATAGCTTCATAGACTCACTAGCTGACCTATCTTAATTTCCCATATGTCTGTATTCAAAGCAAGTCAGTCCCTTACAAAAAAAACCCCAACAAATCCAGCTCCAAAATAGGCTAATTAATCCCTGCACATATAACCAACAGTTAGTATAAAGCTTGTTCTTGCTCTTTTATTATGCGAAATTCATTCTTCCTGCAAAATATTTTCATTAACTCAAGAAAAAAATATGCTATCAATAGAAGGATATTTATAAAAAGATTTGGTGGAATGCTTTTCCTTTACGTGCTTCCACACCAATAGTTATCAGGATTAGTTTTTCTAGCAGAATTATAGGCTTCAGGTAAGCAGGCTTCCAAGATCATCCTTTAGAAGACTCAGAGTCAGGTTGGTAAGTACTGGGGTAAAGACATGGCATGAACTGAATCTGGAAATCAGTATTGTTTATGTTTAAATATTTTCTTTAACGTGTTTTAGATGTGAACTACTGAAAAAGACACCACGTTGAGCCAAAAGAATGTTTAAGTGAGATTCGATTAGGCAAAGTCTGCAAATAACATCAATTTTCCTGTGCATGCAGGCGGGGTCTCCTGCAGCCAGCTAGCTGTGGCAATGCTCAGTCCCCACACAGGCTGTCTGATGGGAGCCGCTCTCGCAGCCCTGCACGCTGAGCAGAAGGAAGATACAGGCATGTGCTCTGGTGCTTGTACCTGGCTGGGGACTCCCGAGTGCCTCCTTCTATGGCGCTCTGAAGTTTAGGTGGTTTCCTGAGAAATTGCGTCAGAAAAAATGGGGAAAGAAACATTGCAAATGGTCTAGGGGAGATTTGCCTTAGCCCTGTTTTCCCTTCCCACTTCTCTCCCCCTAATAAAAAAATACAAGCACAAGTTCATGGGCATTAAGATGTAATGAACAAATTTAGAAAAACTTCTCTTTTTTTTTTTTTGTCCAGAAAGGTGAGGATTTAAGAGAGAGAGAGATCATGGAAAGCTTTTTCTAAAGCTTACTTGCAACTCACTGCAGTCCAGACAATAGAACTAAACGACACGATAAATGACTAAGACTAAAGTCCCAGCATTTTCATTCTCTGAAGTGTTTTTTAATATTTAATTTCAAGGAACATGGCTTATTTAGCTCCTGTAAATAAGTTTTCTGACTATGATTATGAAATAAGTCAGAATGTATGTAAGGATTTTTCACAGACCTTATCTGTATACATATTGAAGAATAATGTATTCTACCAGAAACCCTGGGTATTGCACGTATACTGCACGTGCATGAGAAAAAAGAAAGCAAATCTGAGAACTTGGAAGCATATTTAAATGTAGGCTATAAGAGTGGACTAAAATGATGTGATAATGTGTAAAAAAAAAAAAAGGAAGTAAATATAATACCTAAGGTTAACAGGAACAGAATTATTTCATACAGAAGATAATAAACATGCAGAATAAACTGTCAAAATTGAAAGTCTGGATTTTGCCAGAAGATAGATGAATTTCACACACTAAGCAGTTAAGCTTTGAAGGGAATATATCAGAAAATTGGAAAGGGTGGATACAGCAGTTCAAAAAAATATATGAGCACTACAGAGAAAAGCTTCAAATCAAGGCACAAAAAAAAAAGAAAAACAAAAAATAACTGCTTGTAATGCTAGTATTGCTGTGTTGTGCTGGAAGGGAAAGGCCTGGAGAATTTCACATTTGAAAATGAGCAAATGAACAAAATATATGTTTTGATCATAGTGTTTGAAGTCTGAGTCCTAAGAAAAATATCAACTCAAACTCCATATGTTCAAAAAAGGAAGCAGATGACATATTTTTTTAATTTACAAGAGAACTTCAATGATACTCAAAAATCTATGAATATGAATATTTTGAAGATGTTATAGTTCATGAAAGAATTTAGGAATGATTCATAAATATTGCATTTAAGAGGAGAGGAAGATCCCTTGTAATACATAAGTGCATAAGAAAACCTCTACAAAGGTTACCACAAATAAGCAAAGCAATGAAAATTAAGACCGGCCAGGAAAAAAAACTGCACGTGAGAAACCAAAACTTAGGATGTTACCATGTACACTGAAACAAACAAGAGAATTCTTCAAATTTATCATCAAATAGAGAAGAATAAGGAAAAAAAAGTAGGACAGCTACATCATAAGGCTGATTAGAGACTTAAGATTCCAAAAATTAAATTAAAATTATGAGTTCGATAGTTCAGTGATTTCCACAGTGTGGAGCCACAGTCAACAGATGTCAACTAGCCCCTCACTTACACATCTAAATGTAAAAGTCTACAGATAGAGATATGGTGGTGGCAGGTCACTGGAGCAGCAACATAGGAAAATAACAGAGAGTTGATACCTGACCTAGAACCTGGATGGAGTCTTTCCAGTTTAGGAAGACTAGTAGAGCCCCAGAAAGGAGGTTCATATTTTTTGCTGTCAGCATTGCACTTTTTTTCCATAGGAAAATAAGGAATTTCAACTGCCATGGAAATTTCTATGGAAACATGAAAGGATGTAGGGTGGAATCCAGTACTGAGATGAGCACTATGAGATACTCAGAAACTGAATTTAAATGCAAGTGTTACAAAGATTAATGTGATAATGGCAATATAAAGCATATAGAGGGATAAATAAGTCTTACCATAGGGACCATTTTGTGAAAGTATATAGCAGCAAATAAATAAATGAGAGCAGTGCATTTAGTAGCAGGGAGAATGAAAATGAGGCACTTCTTAGGACTGCAAAGCAGAGAAATTTGCATTATTTCTGGCATATTAATCTAGTGCTTGCAGAAAATATAGATAGGTTCAAAACAGTCACAGGGCGCAATATTTTCTTCCGAAGGAAAAAATTTTAAAGCAATTCAGAACAAAACAGAAGTAAGCTGTGAAATAAGAAATTAGAGCCTTTCATACTGTGTTTCACTAGCTGGTCCCAAGCTCTTACGCACTAGAAGTGCCAACGCCTTCTTCCTTGAATCCAGCCTTTATTATCTTGATGTTTCCTTCTGTCTCTCCCTCTCCCAGCCATTTCCTGATTTTGAAAATTGGGAAGGACAGGTTAGTTGCTATTCAGTGAGGGTTTGTAATCGTATAGTTACACAAATAAAATGCTTTTCATAGTTGCGTGGTTTTAACACAGCAGTAGCACATAAAATCGGTGAGAACTAAAACACTACAATCATTGTAGCCCCAAATCTGGTGTGAGGAACATATTTGTGTCCCCACTCCTTCTTATAACATAGAACAAAATCAGGATGAGCCAATATCAGAGGAGAATAACTGGTTTGTAAAAATTAAAATGTATGGATGAATTTCTTCATTTTACAATAAATTATGTTTCTCAGGGGCACAAGCATTTGTATTTTTGCAAATATAACCTATAACATTTTATGAAAAATTAAGTTCATATGTCATCCTTATCATGACTGTAGCCTGTTAGCAACCTCCAGAGTAATACTTTCTTTATGGTATACCCACATCCTACCTCTCATCTTGGGACACAGACGGAATGGCAGACAAGGAGGAAGAAAATGTGGAAGAAAGAGGCCAATAATACGCACAAGAAACATTTATCAACTGGCAGAAAGTGCATATTCAAATCAGCCATGACACCTACCTTAAAGGTAATGTTCCAAAACCACACTCCAGACACAACAAAATATTTAGTCGTCTTTTCTAGAACATTACACATAATGTAATGTGTAATTACATTATGACACAGTAAGTGTCTTCCTACTTGAAAATCACACATCTCTCTTTTTTTGCTTCATGAAAGCAATATTATCAATCTGATGCAGCAAAATATCTTTATGGAGATTGCACTCACACAATTAAATGGTAATGCTACAAATCCCTTGCTGTTATACAAGGATAAAAACAATTATAATTTTCAGGAAAGTAGTATAAGGACACATGAACTTTCATACCAACACTCCACTCTCCCACACACTGCATTTCTAAAATATAGTCACTCTAATGTTGTGGTTGGTAACACTTTCAAAGCCAAAGCCAGTTTTGAAAAATCCTTTATGTCATTGAGAATACTTAAAGTGCAATTCCAGTATGATGTTTGAAGACTGTTTTAATTTTTATTCTAGAAAGTATGAATGTCAACAAAACTGGAAGGCTGACATGGTGTATCTGTGAAATATATCTGTGATAACTGCATGCAGATTGATTTACAGATGTTATAGGAATGTAAAAAAAATGGATTTACCATAAGAAGATGACCTTTTTTTCTTTTATGGATTGTTTCTCCCTGTTATATTTTGTTTTAAGAAACCTAGCTTGCCCATAGAATAATTTCTCCTTTAGGTGTCACTTGTATTTATTGAAGCCATTTGAAGACTGTCATTAACTTCCATGGCATTTAGATTAGCTGATTTAATTCATTTATTTGCAAAGAATTGCATACTCATGTTTACAAAATCATTTGCCCCAAAGTTCTAAAATTTAACAAGTAACTCGCTTTCAAAATGTACTTAAGCCTTTGCAGAGACTAGTTCGAATATTGGCTTATGTAGCATTTGTAATTTCGGATAAGTCCTGTGTCAGAAGGTGGGCTGGGAAGACGGAGCTAAAGAAGATCAAAGGATTGGTGCTTTCCTACCACACACTTTTATTCTCGGTATAGATACCACATGAGTACCATGTGGCATCCTGAAGTTAAAACCCCCAGTCTACAGCTTGTAAGCTGTGGGTACATGATGATAAGAGTTGCATCTTTTAATATTTTGTCTCATATATTTCTTAAACACTGTTACACACAGAGCCCAAAAGGACAATAATACTGGGTGCACTCTTTATAGTTTACAGAGAACATCTTCTTTTTCCACCACTCACTATGCTGTCCACCTCCACATATAATTCAAAATTGGCCACTTCCTCAGTTTCTGCATTTCTGTAAATATACTGCATCTGTAATCTTTTCTTCCCACTCTTGATCCTTAATTTCCTCTCTCCATCCTCATTCACAGCAAATATCTGCAAATTGCTGTTTTTCCTCACTGAAGGAAAAAAAATCCCTCCTTCTTCCCAAGAAATACTGGTGTTTTGGGGTTTCTAAAGCAAACATTATAAATGCTTTTTGTGTCTCTTTAGTTTATGTCTGATCTTCTTTTGCACAGTTTTTGCTGCCCTTATTTTAGGTCCAGTTTGCAAAAATAAACTGTACTGTAATTGCATTGCATGATTTTGGAAGATGACATGGGATTCCACTTTTGAGACATCAGACTTTTTATGTAAAATAAAAGTACCTGAAAATTACAATATTGTTTCACTAGAGCAGTCTATCTTCAACACAAAAAATATGTATCTCTCAGATACAATTTCTAGTAATAAATGAAAATATGAGGGATTGAGGTTTCTTTAAAGATGTAAATATTTATGCTTTTTTATATTGCTTGCTTGAAAAGAATGCAAGGGGTTTTGACTTATTTAACAGAAACAGGTATGTGGTATGCTTTATTTAATTACTTGACAGTAGCGTACATTCTAAAATTATCCATATTTTAGTTCTTGAGAAAGCAGGTATTGATCGAGATCGCTATGAACCAGAGAATATTGGCAGATGCAAAAAAGGAAGATATTTTGTATGAGTTCATTGAATACATTGCTGTAAAAATATAGTATAGCTTTTTACTAACTTTCAGTTTCATATATGGCTTGTAATGTTCATATGTCATTTCTAAAAGGATATTTTCAGATAGATTGCACCATATTGTCAAGACAGTAGAGGGGCTACTGGCTATTGTTCTTGGAACTCATAGAGAACAAAATACCTGCCTTAATCCCCAACTCATTTTTCATGAATCAGATAAAACACAAATAGAGAAAGGCAAATTTTTTCCCATTCACCAATATGAAGTTATGTCAGGGATGAATTGGGCCCACTGTCTACCTGCAACACAGATTTATTGGTCACACTGTGATGGTTTTTTAGGTATGGCTTTCCCACAGTATTAGCCAGCAAGCTGTTCAGTACAGCCACTGTGCTCTTGCCAAAAAGGCTGATTTGGAAATCCAGTTCCCAAACTGAAATAGGCAAATAAATGATCCTTTGTTCAATGATACGTGAATGTCTTTGATCCCCATAGAAGTCTTTCTTTAGTCTTTTAACTAATCATTTAGCCTAAAATAGTCCGATATTTTTACATTAAATGTAGCCAATGTTTCTTTGATACAGGCTGTAGTATAATATAACTCTGATAAATGAATTTTCATAATACAAATAGAGAGGAAATTATATTAAAAAGTTAAGATAATGGTATGAGCAGATAAAAGGCAATGGACTGAAACGAAAACAAATAGGAAAGGCAGCTTAACTTCTCACCAACAGAACAGCCTCTCCTAGATTTCTCCCGGGAGTTTTGTTGTTGTTCTTTTTAACAAGATTCTTTTTATAGTGTATTCCTGATTAAATGATACATATTGTACTTGAATGCTAAAAAGAAATCTTAGCCAACCAAATATAAACAACAAAACAAAGTCACAATCTGTATCAGAAATTAATTTTCCAGTTGCTCCACTTGAATGTATGTCTTACAGTTTATCGACAAAGTATGTTTCCCAGTTATCCCAGTTCCCCAGCTTCCCACATTTGTAAAAGGTCTGCCTGAAATGTAATGTTTTCTTGATCAAATCCTCAAAGAATACTAAATATCAATTTACCTCCATCTGAAACCTTTCTTTTGTTGGGTTTTAACATTCTATGATGAATTAAAAATTGCATTGCTAGAATCAGTGTGAGGGATAATGCTGGAATGCTCTTTTCAAGCACGCGCTAAAATTGCTCTAAGAAAACTCTCTTCTTTAATATACTGTAAGGAACAGGGCCCAAGTGACTGTGCTGTGAGCCCAGACAATGCCCCAAGAGAAAGCTCCAGAAGCCAGCCATTGGGAGGGGCCTAGTGTCACTCTCCTTGACTGACTGATGTCTCAACCACTCCTGAAACCAGGGTGAGAGAAGATTCCAGAAGCCTGGGACTGGGGCCAATAAATAGGGGCGCACACGAGCCTCCTTGGGGTGCTTTCCATACTGACATCCCCTGTTGGCAGGTCTGATGCTGGATCCAGGATTGGTGCCCTCTTGCGCTCTCTTTCTTTCCCTCTCTTTCTCTTTCTTTGCCCTTGATGCTGCTAAGTAATGCAAGGCCTACCTCAACTTCTCATAAAGCTACTTAACTTATGTGACATATTAATACACAGAGGGTTGGTGCTTATAGAGTGTTTGTTCCATTAAAGTTGATGCTCATGTATGGACCTTTAGTGTTATCTCACCTTAATCCACACTGAGGGGATTTACGGACTTTAGTCACTCTCCCCTTCTCGTAGGTGGGATGTGACACATACATACATATTTAATAACTTTTTTTGTTTTACTAGAGTTCAGAAAAAGCAAAACTAGAAAAAGTACACATGACTTTCAATGAGGAAAAGAACAGCAAGAGAGAATGTTGCATTCCTGTGCTATTACAGGATGAATTATTGCCATGTGTTCTCTGTAAGATCTCATAGCAGCGGTAAGCGAGATCATTTAAAAAGTCCTTATGGTTCATAGTCTGTTAAATTTCCTGAAAGCAGGCAAATTTTTGAGGGTTAAATATAAAGGGCTTTTTGCACTAAAGTGGGGACACTGAAATGCATAAAGTAAAGCATACATGCAAGTTCATTAGTGACTTTCCTTTAGTAACAGGAACTATAAATTTGTATATCTTAAATGTTTAAGGTTAAAAGCATCATTGCTCAAAGAAGAAATCACCTTTGAGCTTAAGGAATCCAAATGTTACACCACCCACCAATAAAATGAAACAGGAATAGTAAGAAGAATTTTGAATACAACGGCCGTTGCATTTACTGTCCTCAGCAAAAAAAAAAAATAATCAGTATTCACAAAAGATTGCCAAAGATCAAAGACGATCAGAGAGGAAAATCAATGTTAATTATTTTAGTCTTTCAAACTCTTTCTTTCTGTCTTCCATATCCTGCTTTTCTTTTCAATTTTTATGTTGTGTAAATTATTGCTGCATGTGTCTTTATCATTTTATGACTTTCAGTAATCCAAAGGATTGAACCAGATAGTTAGAATTGAAAAAAAACACTCGTTAGCTATGACCTGAAAATCAGCAACAGGAGTAATTACACACATATGTATAATCTAACACAGCTTTTGTATTGCATCGTAATAACACTGTGCTCTTCCACTTCATTACCTAGTACCAGCAACAGTAGCTCTGTGTAATTGATACTGCTGACTGCTTGATCTGGAGTAAGAGTCAATTTTTTCCATGTCTAGTTTGAGTATTTTTCATGTCTCCATTTTATGGTACATTCTGCAAGCTCTGTAATAGGAGTTACAGAAACCCAAATGAATGGATTTGGCACGCTACCTGACATTGGAGAGATGGGGTAGTCACAGACGTGACCGATTGTGTCAGATGGAGGGGGAATAAGTCAGAAAATATCTTGAATGGCTTGAAACCAAAAATTTCCTGAAAGGTGAGTGAATCTCTAACAGCATGGTTCCTTTTTTCTTCTGTCTCTAGGGATATAGACATGCTCATAGGTTCCTTAATATTTCATGCAAGGGCAAACAAAATGTTTTTAGGAAAGGTGAAGCACAGCCTTTTTTTTTGTTCATTATATTATGTATCTATCTCCAACATTTTGCAGAAAAGACAGAGTCTAGAAGCTTTTAAATAGATTACACTGAAAAAGCATTTAACAGTGATACAAGAGTTTAAAATAATAATAAAAGAAAATTAAAAAGAAAAAGAAAACCTGAAAAACTCTCAGTAGAACTCACTGGACCAGACCAGGGAATGATTCACAAGGTTTTTTTAGTGCGCAGATATTTTGCCTCAATTTTCTGCAGGTGCTGCTAAAATAAAATGAAAGGTGTTTAAATTTATGTAATCAAAAAATACGTAGAGACCACAACCTCAACTGCAGGTACCAGTTCTATGCATTTTAGGAAAGGGAGTGGAAGACTAGCTTTAATCTAATTTTCCAGTTTTCTAATGCTTGCTATGACAGAAGCCATTACGAGCCAAAGCATAATTCAAAACCGCCTAGAAGGTGCTTTAAAATTAAACTAGTTTCAGAAATCTCACAGACCCCCGTGCCAGCTGGGGACGGGAAGGACATGACATCCAAACGTAGCTTTGAGCAACAAACATGATTCCTAGAGAATTGTGCTATTAGGAAAAAGCTCCATTTATGAAGTGCCTAAAACCGCACAGCAAGCTTGACAAAACTCAGCCTGCCAGCTGCCAGTCTGCTATTTGGGTATCACGCATTCATTTGGAGACTGGGATAGTTACGGAGCACACGGAAACTCTCACAGTGGGAAGAGCCGTAACAGAGACCATGGTTAGCACAGGTCTTTGCCACAGTATGGGAACATTTCAATTGCTAAGGACCATTAGTACAAACGTAGCTCTGGACGCTCTGCCGCTGCCTGGAGTTGTGGTACATGGACAGGAAAAGATTCATGCACACCTCAGCCTTCTGCCCAGCTCTTAGGGCACCGGGGGATAGAAATAAAGGGGTGAAAAGAAGAAATACTTTGATTTTAGATTACACTGCAATTCTGTTGCTGTGTATGTTTGAGTAATATACTTCCCATAGTATAATAAACCCCTAGCCTGTTTTTAGCAGTCTGTCTACAATAGAGAATGAGTAACAGGATTAGAAACATCTTTATTACAATTTTATTCCCTCTCTGTGCCGTTTTTCTCAGCACTTTACTGCTTTCCCGCTTCTGTCCAGGATAATAAAAGAATGGGATACCTCTCCTCTTATCCAACTATTCAGCTGATACTAAGAGGATAATAAAAGAATGATTCAATGTCCATTTGGAAAATCAATCAAAGTGGATTTTGATCTATTCTCAAAGGCCTACAAATCAGCTGAAAAAAATCATTACATAAATCCAGATTCACAGTCCCTTTCAGTAACATGGATAGGTATAAGTATACATGACTAGATTTTTAAGGTAACTTACAGCTCTTAACAACAGGCATCAAATGGGATTTTCAAAGGTACCTAAGTATCTAATTCTCATTGGTGCTTACCTGCATCTTCATGAGCCTAAGTACTATAAAAAATCCATCCTTTGATCATCATCAAGTGCATAAGGAAACTCTCAAAAGCAAGTTAATAGCTGACAGATATTCATTCAGACGAACAGAGGTAGGAGGAAGCAGATAGAACAGAATTAGTAATTTAAAAGAACAGGTTATTTCATGAATAATCTGCATTCTCTTTGTCTCTCAGGAACAAATGGCTCAAGTAAGGAGAAGTTATATAATTTTCATTCCCCAGAAAAGTCTTTAGTCTTAGTGTGATTTAGGCATAGTACTGAAAACACGATATGTTGTAGCTTATATTTTCCAGTCTCACTTACCCTAAAGAAGAAGAAGAAAACAGAAAAAACATGTTTTTGGATTCCATTCAGTCTCTTTCATTAAATTTAGGCTACTGCAGTTTAGGATGTAAGCATCTGCCCAATCCTTTAAGAGAGCCAATGATTTCCTTTACATTTCCTGCTCCTTTATGTTATATTTTTGAGAACATGTTTATCTTATTCTGCTTTTCCACAACAGAAATATTATGTCTTCTCATAAGAGAAGAAATTTTTTTGCCAAAAATTCAAATAACTTACTTTCTGCCAAGAATTCAACTAACTTTGTTTAGACTCCATTTCTTATAGAAGACGGATACACTTCCGTGTTCCAGATAACATTTGAAAATGACATGCAAATTCCTGCATATTCCTTAAATTTGCAGAAATGAAATTGTGTTTGTCACTGAAAGCATTCAGAAGAAAAATGGAAAGCAAGTTGCTTTTAGGTCAAAAAAAAGTTTTAATTTTCTTGAACTTGCATTGTGCAACTATGAAACATTTCTTTCTCAGGACTTACCACATCTGTTGTGTCTGCTTTATTGCCGCGGTCTGTAAGAAAAGAGGCTATATTCCTTTTCTCTCTCACTGAGGTTTTACGTTTGTTCTTTCTTCTTGGCTACAGAAAGTTATTCCTGTTTAAAACTAGAGATGCTTTTGTCTAGTCTCTATGTAGACAAACAAATAAGCACCTCCACCAGAAGCACGGTCTCAGCATTTCCTGTGCTCTAAGGAAAACAGGCACTATTCACCCTTGTTATCTTCAGAAAAAGCATGAATGACAGGCTTTTTTTATTATTATTTGATAGAATATAAATGCAACAGTGAAATGTCTGTCACACAAACTTGTACGACTGCAGAGCTCTGTTCCGCAGAGTTCATTTACAAAAGGCATTTCCATTGCTCAAGGTTTTGAATGAGAGATAGAGAGTACAAACTACCTCTAAAGGTTCATATACATTGCTTATTTAGAATAACTTACTAATAACTGATCAATATCTCTAGCTTCCTCACTGGTGAAGACAAACTCAACAATATTTCTATTTACTCAAAAATTCAAGCATAAATAACTGATGCAAATGAGCATGTGTTTTCTCAATTCAGCAGGTGATAAACTGTAGGGAAAATGCTGCCTTTACCAAAATTCAGTATCATTTAAGGCAAAACAAAACTAAATTCATGGCAAAACAAAACTAAATTCATGGCAGTGTGCTAGTAAATGGAAGAAAATAACAAGTATGTTTGATAGTTTGCATGAACAAAGTTCGCACTTAATCTGTATTCTTATCATGCAACTCTAATGCTTTGTTTTATGACACCTAGATGTTGATTTTGCTTGGCTAACAGGTTTTCTGGCTGTGTAAGTGAAAGAAATGACTTTTTGAGGGGATATAGAAGCCTTTTAATTACTCAAATTCACAATATAGCTATCATCATGGATTCCAGACTTCAGCTTCCTGGTGCATAAATCAAAACCAAAGCTAGATTCAGTTGCTCGCCTATAAACACCTAGTGCCATGCTGAAACATCAGCATGAGGTCGGCAGATATGGTGCAGGACCCATGGGCAACTCACTCCCTCCTGGAGAAGTAGCTGCAGACCCAGCAGCAGACCGCAGGGCACCTCAGAGGGCACTAGACAGCTATGCTCAGGCAGCTGAACAGTGTCTCAGGAGTCTTCGATGCTGGCAAATGCTACAGACTTTTCCTTCTGACAGGAAACTACAGCAATGTATTCAACTTGAGCTAAGACCTGAAAGTCATGCCAAAGCTTTAATGATGTCAGAGGAGGCAGAAGAAATGGGTAGGAATTTTCTGAAACTAAATGAAAACTTCTAAAAACTGGCCCAAAAGAAAGAATTTTTGATGAAATGTTGAAATGTTTCTGATATCATCTATAGCAACTTATAAAATCAATTTTGGTTTTTGAACAAGTCAGGAAAGATAGAAAAAAAGTTTGAGAATAATATAACCCTCAGATAAATAAGGTTAGCCTTAAAGAATGAATAAAACACTTTTCTTGTGTAGACAGTAGAACAGAAATTCTACATTTCCTATATTTAATTCTATGACGAGAAACGTAACATTTTACATAAAAAGAAAATCAATAATAAAATATGGAATATTCAGCTTAATCTAGAAACTACCTCTTTTTTTTAAAAAAGTCTTTTTTTATGAGATCATACAGGCCCAATCTAAAGGCCTAAGCTTAGACATTGATGGCAAAAACACTAAAACGTTTGTTCCTTGCACTTATAACGGGATGATACATTCCGTTGTTATAGGATTAGTAGAATTAGTAATGGATTAGTAATAGTAGAATCAGTAATGAGTCTGTAACTGAGGAATGTTTTTAAAACATTTGTTGCCATGTTTAAATAACTGATTCTCTGAAGATGCTGTCTCTGATATTGGCTATGCAAAGCTTGTGCTCAGGCTACAAGAAAGAGACAAATAGCCATGCTTTTATACCATTGTACATAAAGCTTATCCAGTATCTACTTTACTTTGCATGTTTTGTGATCCAAATTTAGCAGTTTCTCCCATCTTTTAGTCTTTAACAATGCTTAAAAGTACAAAATACGGTGAAATTATTATTTTCCACTTTTTTTTAACCAAATATATTACTTGAGATTACTATTATTGTCTGAAATACTAGTCTAAACACCAGTGAAAACAAATTAAAGCTAACCTTCCATCTGAATCATCATCATTACGGACTTATTTTCAAGAGTGTAAAACGGTGTCTACTTTAAATGGGAAAATAATTTACTACAAACTGATAAAAAGTCTGGGGAGGAAAAAAATGTCCAGATGTGCAGTGCCACCAGAGGACAAATGACAGAATCTGCATGAATTTTAAAAACAGCAGGGGAAAAAATCTCCAGAAGACATGATACTTTGCACCAACAATATATCTAAATTAATCTGACAGATAAGTTTTATGAGCACTAGCACAAATGATCTGAAACTATATATCTTTTTTTTTTCTTCCAGATGAACTAAAAACATGCTAACAAACTGAAATAGTTAAGCTAAAGTGACATTCTGGGGCAAATTAATTCATAAGGTGTCTTTAAATAGAAAATACAGAACCATAGAATCATAGAATCATTTAGGTTGGAAAAGACCTTTAAGATCATCAAGTCCAACCGTTGACCTAGCACTGCCAAGTCCGCCACTAAACTATGTCCCTAAGCACCACCTCTACGTCTTTTAAATCCCTCCAGGGATGGTGACTCAACCACTTCCCTGGGCAGCCTGTTCCAATGCTTGACAACCCTTCTGGTGAAGAAATTTTTCCTACTATCCAATCTAAACCTCCCCTGGTGCAACTTGAGGCCATTTCCTCTTGTCCTATTGCTTGTTACTTGGGAGAAGAGACTGACATTTAAGCAACAAAAAAAACTTTCTTTCCAAGTGTTCATGGTACCTAGCCAACACCTTCTGCTTAAACTGCTTTTAATGTCTGACTAATTGACAGTCAGGGCAAAATTAGAATCCCACACTCTGTCTTGCCAATTCAGATGTTGCCAATCAACATTTAAAATGTTGATTCAAACAGAATAAAGCACCACATTTTACATTAGAAAGATGTCACAGTCCTAGGCCATTTCTAATAAATAACTCTGGCGTTTACAGTGAAAGGGGAACAACAGCACAATAACCATTTGTCTGGCATCAGTCTGTTCAAAATTCCTTTGAAGACATGTTGAGAGGGAAGTCTGCAGCACGGTCCCCCAGGAGGCATTGGCATGTTTCATTATGACTGTCCTTGGCAGCTCATCAGTTCTACTCAGGAAGTGATCGGCCCCTTCCAGCAACCAAACTAATTTGTTTCCTATTCCAGCTTTTAGATTCTCCACCCTCTGGCCTTGGTCTTTTCTCTCCAAAGCAACCAAGGCAAACAATCCCATTCGGACTAGGCTCTGGGCTACCCAAACCAACCCGAAGCAAAGGGCAGAGGTGTGCCATGCCCAGCATCACCTACTGTCTACCCAAGAACATGAAGGGCAGAAGGATGGCAACTACTTTTCCTTGATGATTAAAGATTTTTCACTAAACTGCATAAACATCTGTCAAAAGGTTTTAGAGGAAGCATGCTTGACAGATATTTTTTAAGGTTGTTCTCTTTAAATGAAATCTGTCTCTCATTAAATTCATTCAGATCACTTTCCAGCCTTTCAGCACAACAAGCTTTGAGTTGCCTTCAGAACAGTGCTTCATGAATGGAGAGCCTTGATATCTTTGATCATTTAAATTTTGATCAGTCTGAATACCATTTCTTTGATGCTTCCTTAGCTACCATTCTGAATTAAATCACATTGATTTGTTTCTACTTGGTATTATGTATGCAGATGAAATTAAGCCGTAACACTCTAAGTTTCCATACTGAAATAAGAAACTTTGCAGAAGTAATCCTTCACTGGCCTTGCCACAATGGAAACTGTCTGCTTCTAGCTGAACAAAAACCCTGAGAATGCCCCTTAAGAACTGTTTGAAAGTCAAAACATTCCTACCAAAAAAGACAGGAAACCTATTGAATCCTGTTTTCCCTTGTTAGTGGGATATAGGAGTTTAGTACCTGCGATAACCCATTCATGGCAAAATCCCTGTTCCAGAAAATCAGTAGCAAATGCTACTGTCCCCAAGACTGGGATTTTATTCAAGTTATTTGTATGTTCTCTTTTTTTTCTGATTAATTTTCACAGATTATTTTTTAAATAACTATTTATACCCAAATATTATAGATATAACCATGAGAAATGCTACAGTTATAATTCATGCAAGAATGCTGGTCACTATAATAATTGTTGTTAGAAGTAGCTAATGGGCTCAATGAAGGTGATGGAGACTGTACAATAGATCCCACCTAATTTCTGTGATCTGGGAACGAGAGCTTTTGTGTCACTACTGAACCTTTCTGTCATTTTAATGCATTAGGATTTATACATTGTTTGACTGCATCTTTTATAACTGTATTAAATATATTCACTGATAAATGTCTGGACTGTGTCAAGAAAAGAAGAGAACTGGAAAAAGAAACCATTAAAATTCACAATCATGTAGTGTTTAATTTTAATCTATCAGTCCAGTTGCAGCCATCTGCACAATTAACTTGCCTGACCAAAGAGAGGTGGAGGAGGCTTAGCTTGAATCTGGGCTTGAGAAAAGAATGTGATTCTGCACACAGGCAAAGGATTTTCTGCCAAAATAAGATCACTAAAATGGAATTCCCAGGACTACCTTTCTCTTGGTACCCCGATGATCAAAGAAGCAGACACAACCGGTAGGTGGCTGCCGTAAGGACCGAAAAAAGAAACAGAAGCATATGATCTACCATGTCTGGTCAAGAATTCAGCAGCACTTCACCCAGACCCAAAAATAACTCCTGTTAAAAACGATTTTTGATTACATGGATTTTAAAAACCTCAGCTAAATCATAGAACCTACCAAGCCTTATTGGCAGTGTTTTTATTTTTCTTTTTTTCCCCTAAGTATCAGGTTTACTGATACAGCTCTCTGAAACTGAGAGTTACCCCAGTCTGCATGAATGCCACAATCATTAATCATGAACATGACAGTAAAGCTCCTTGGAGTATGGATTGTACCTTCCTCTGCATGCAATGCAGACATTCAATGAATAATAGACAGTATCACAAGTCCTAAGTGTTTTGACTTCACTATATAATCACTCCAGATATAAATGTTGCCTCATAATCATCAAACTATCACTTAATATTTACTTTTTTTACATTGTACAGACATACTGTTACCTTCTCTTACAGGGACAAATGTCAGCTACTAATGTCAGCTGTCTTTGTGGCTGGAATTTTTTAAGGAATTCAGGAAATTAGACATTTAGCTCTCTGAACTTTGAAATCTCAGCTGAAAAAAACTAGTAATCATTTACAGAAAATATTTTCCACCAGCAGTTTCTGTAATAACATCTTGCTACTCTGCTCTCAATGCAGCAACAGCCTGCCCTGATACAGGAAACACTCAAAAGGAAAAGATATGTCAGAAACAGAAACGGCAGCAGCAGCTTAGCTCACAAAAAGCTTTGGGATAAATGCTTTTATTGCCCGTACTTCTGTGCTGTGAACTGTACACCACCCTTCACCCTCACTATGGTGGTGCCAACCTTAACTATTGGAAACTCACCATCATTAGGGGGTGACTTGGTCTACAGAACATACCTTTTTTAAGAAATTTGCTAATTTAACCAGCATTTCTAATCTTTCATGCTTCATCTTAAATTCAAATAATGTATTTAGATGTCTAAATGCATCAGGATTCAAAATATTGACCTGTGTTTATAAACAGTACAATGGTCTCCAGCTTTTCTCTTCTTTGATAAATGTGACAAACCCTAACATGATGAGAGGGAGTGAGGCAGAATGTAATAAAGTGATGCAAGCAGTCATGGGAAAGTAATAGTCTTGTGTAATTACTATCAGTGACCTGATTTCAAGGGAAAGTTCTCGTTAAATATATGAATCTGATCAGAGCATATTGGCAGTGTGGCAGGATTTGCATGGCAAGGTTTTGGTAGCGGGGGGGCTACAGGGGTGGCTTCTATGAGAAGCTGCTAGAAGCTTCCCCCATGTCCGATGGAGCCAATGCCAGCCAGCTCCAAGACAGACCCGTCACTGGCCAAGGCCGAGCAAATCAGCGATGGTGGTAGCGCTTCTGGGATAACATAGTTAAGAAGGGGAAAAAAAACTGCTGCACAACAGCAATTGCAGCTGGAGCGAGGAGTGAGAATATGAGAGCAACAACTCTGCAGACACCAAGATCAGTGAAGAAGGAGGGGGAGGAGGTGCTCCAGGC